>NC_080693.1:62821768-63184572 GCF_030445035.2 Dasypus novemcinctus
TTTGTTCTGTTTGCCAAGGAGGGGTTTTCTGAAGAACAGCTGTGTATAATCGATCCTTCTCCTCTCCTGCCCCTGAATACAAGGTTACTCACCATGGAAAAAGACACAGGAGAAGGCCCTAGGATTTCTTAGCTGTTTGGAATCTCAAGACACTCACCAGTGGCCGAATGTTCAATCTTAGGATGCTACAATAAAAGCTTGGAACATAAAATGAGTAAGTGACATTTAAGGTACCCAAAGGCTTGCAATCTTCCTCCCAATCTGCAGATAGAAAAGGGAATGCAGAAGGAAAGCTTCAATGACATGTCTCTATTTGAGGCTTTGCAAAGAAATTTTAAGACCTGGAGAGGGATAAAACTAGAGTGAGAAAGGGGGGGTGAGATCAAGAGCTGAAGAAAGAGCAAAGACAAAAGAGAACTTTTTAACTCTTTTAAACATGTACCATCCCCATCATCCTGGGGGGGTTGGGGGGAAGAAGAGGTGGAGTGAGATGATCAGGTCCCAAGTTCAACTCTGTCAAAATGGAAAAAAACAAAACAAAAAAAGCACATGACAAAATCAAAGTTCAGACATCACAGGGAACAAATGCCATTTGTTCCTTTGTGGAGACACAAAATTGGAAAAGAATGTTTCATTGACATTTCCACATAGATCTGTTCATTTATAGGGAGCAGCAACAGTGAAAATGTCCAAAATATTTCAAAAATATATCATCAGGTTCAAAACACATAACGGGACAACATTGCATAGCTGTTATGACTGGTCATGCTAGGTATAAGCCTTTTTATTTTTGACCGTTTATTTTGAAATAATTATAGATTCACAGGAAGTTGCAAAGCAACATACAGGTTGGTCTCTTGCTTCCCCCAGGTTCCCCCAATGGTAACATCCTGCATATCCATAGTACAGTATCAGACCAGGGAATTGACACTGGTACAATCCACAGAGTGTATTAGCACAAGTTGAACAACTTAACAAGCACAAACTGAACAAGTTAGGTGTATTGCCCTATGCAATTTTATTACATGTATAACTTCATGAAACCACTATTATAGTCAAGATAATTTTTTTAAAGATTTATTTATTCCTGCCCATCCCCCGCTTGTTGTTTTGTTGTTTGCGCCCACTGTCTGCTCTCTGTGTTCATTTGCTGTGTGCTCTCTGTGTCTGCTCGTCTTCTCTTTAGGAGGCACTGGGAATCGAACCTGGGATCTCCCATGTGGGAGAGTGGTGCTCAATCACTTGAGCCACCTCTTTTCCCTGCTTTGTTGTCTCTCTCATTGTGTTTCCTCTTTGTGTCTCCCTTGTTACATCATCTCATTGCATCACCTCACCAGGCCAACCCATCACTCCAGTACTCTGTCTTGCTCATCTTCTCCAGGAGGCACCAGGCATCAGACTTAGGACCTCCTATGTGGTAGGTGGGAGCTCAATCACTTGAGCCATATCTGCTTCCCAAGATACTTTACCATAATCAAAAGACTGCCTTGTGTCACCCTCTCCTCCCCTCTGCATCCCTGACTCCCAGCAATCACTAATTTGTTCTCTATCTCTGTAACTGTATTTCAAGAATGGTTTAACTATGAAATGTGTATGTATTCTTTTGAGATTATTTTTTTTCACTTAGTATAGTATCCTTGAGGTTCATCCAAGTTGTTGCATATACCAATAGTTAATTCCTTTTCATTGCTGGGTAATATTCCATAGGATTTGTGTACCACAACCACGAATTTGTCTAACCACTCACTGAGGACATTTGGATAGTTTCTACCTCTTGGCTATGTGAATGAACCTGCTATGAACATTTGTGCTCAAGTTTATGCATGAAAATAAGACTTCAATTGCCCAGGGTTTGGCTGTACAATTTAATATCCCCAGCAGCAATGTCTGAGCAATCCAGTTTCTCCACATCCTCATTGGCATTTCTCCCACCCTGCTGTTTTTGCTGTCTGTGTCCATTTGCTGTGTGTTCTTCTGTGTCCACTTGCATTCTCAGTGGCACCGGGAATCTGTGTCTCTTTTTGTTGTGTCATCTTACTGCATCAGCTCTCCATGTGTGCAGTGCCACTCTTGGGCAGGCTGTGCTTTTTTCACATGGGGCAGCTCTCCTTGAAGGGCGCACTCCTTGCATGTGGGGCTCCCCTACGCAGGGGACACCCCTGCGTGGCATGGCACTCCTTGTGCACATCAATACTGCGTGTGGGCCAGCTTACCACAAAGGCCAGGAGGCCCTGGGTTTGAACCCTGGACCTCCCATACGTAGGCAGACACTCTATCAATTGAGCCACATCTGCTTCCCCGAGTGATCTTCTGTGTCTCTCTTTTTTTTGTCTTCTCATTTTTGCCTGTAGGCTTCTCTGGGATTTGATCCTGGGGACCTCCAATGTAGCAGAGAGGTACCCTGTTTCTTGCACCACCTCAGTTCCTGGTTTCTGTTGCTTCTCTCTCTGACTCCCATGTCTCTTTGATTTGTTGTGTCATCATCTTACTGCATCACTTGCCAGGCAGGCCTGGCTTGCCTTTACAAGGAGGCCCCAGAAATCGAACCCGGGTCCCCCCATATGGTAGGTGGAAGCCCAATCTCTTGAGCCACTTCTGCTTCCCCTCATCGGCATTTTATGTTATCATTTTTAATCTTGGTCTTTCTGGTATGTATGTAATGATATCTTATTGTGATTTTAATCTGCATTTCTCTAATGGCTAATGACATTGACCATCTTTCCTGTGCTTTTCTTCCATCTATATATCCTCTCTGGTGAAATGTCTGTGCATGTCGTTTGTCTTTTTTCTAACTGGATTGCTTTCTAAAATATTGAATTTTGAGAGTTCTTTATATATTCTAGATACAAGGCCTTTGTTGAATATGTGGTGTACAAGTATTCTCCCAGTCTGTAATTTGTCTTTTTATCCCAGGTTCTTTACCAGAGTAAAAGGTTTTAATTTTGATGAAATCCAATTTATCAGTGATGGAACTATTATGCATTTCTGACTGCCTCAATGTCAACATCCTGGTTGTCACACTCTAGTTTCACAAGCTGTTACCACTGGGGTTCACAGGATCTGTCTATTAGTTCTTAGAATGGCATGCAAATCTAGCTATCTCAAAATTAAAAGTTTAAAGAAAAAAATCTTTATGTCCAAATATGAATTATTAACTGGCTCCATTTAATCTCAGTTTGAGGAACCACCATTCTTCTAGACATCCAGGCTAGAAATCTGGGGGAAGGGGGAGTCATCTTTTATATCACCCCTTCCTCTCATCCCTTCTCCCTCCCCACACATACCTTAAATCTACAAATCCTACTTCTCAATCTCTGTATGTACTACTGCCTGTATTTCAGGTATGGTTATTTACTAGTATTGTTAATGCAAAATATGCCCATATTACTTTCTAGCTAACCATCTTCAGTGACTTGCCATTCCTTCCAGAATGAGCCTTAGTTTTAAATAAGGAATACAAGGTCCCCCATGGTCCTGCCCAGCCCCACCTCTGCAGCCGCTATCAATATGAATTCTTAGTTTCAAGAATGAGAAACCGACTCTATCTGATTTAAATAGTGAAATAATTTATTAAAGGAAAATGAATTAGTTCACAGTATTTTCTAGAAAACTGCAAAACCAGGCTTCAAGCCACCCATCAAGGAACAGTCAAAACCTTGCTGTAGAACTGGTCTGAAGTGCTGCGGCTGGTACTCTGACACTGCTTCACCTAGAACTAGACCTTTCTGAGCTGCTACTGCTGCCTTTGAAGTCCTCATTATCCTTGCTGTTCCGTGTCACTACCTCCCAATTCCAAGTCAGTGAAGGTATACCTGATCGGAGTAACCTAGATCCTCTCTCTTTATGCCGCCCATTCCTGAGCTGCAAAGAGAACTGGGAAAGCAAGTACCTGGCATTTTCCACTCTTCTAGGGCACATGAACTCTGCCCTCATCAGGAATCATATGATAGGGGATTTCCTCCAAATTAGAAGGGGATTCTATGCTAAAATTCCACTAAAAAATGACAAACTTCTATAACCGTAAGTCTCATTACTCCTTGCCTCCCATTTATTCTTTAAAACTAACAGAAGACGTGTTTTTTTCTCATCCTATTTATTTTCACATTGCCCCCTTTAGTTGGAAAATCCACAGTTTTACCTCTTTACCTGGATAATACCCAATTCTTTTTGTTTGTTTGTTTGTTTGTTTAAGGTACCAGGGCTGGGGATTGAACTGGGACCTCATATGTGGGAAGCCAGTGCTTAACCACTGAGCCACATCTGTTCCTCTAAGTTAGTTTTTTTCATTTGTTTGCTTGTTGTCTGTTTTTTTTGTTTTTAGGAGGCACCGGGGACTGAACTCAGCACCTCCCATTTGGGAAGCAGACACTCAACTGTTTGAACCACATCTGCTCCCAATTCATTAACCGCCCCCCACCATGGCTCCCTCTGTTTGCTTGCTGTTTTGCACTCGTTACCTGCTCATTTCTTTTTTTTTTTTTTCTTCTTGTTTTCCCTCATCTGCTCATTGCCTTTTGCTCGTTGTCTATTTGTTGTCTGTTTTTTCTTTAGGAGGCACCAGGAACAAAACCCAGGACCTCCCATGTGGGAGGCAGGCACTCAACTGCTTGAGCCACATCAGGTCCCTGCTTGTTTTTGTTTTTGTTCATTGTTTTGCTTATTGTCTTGCTTGGTTTTTTTTTGTCTACTCATTGTTTTTTTTTCATTGTCTGCTCATTGTTTTTGTTCAGTGTCTGTTCATTGTTCATTGTCTTTAAAAGGCACCAGGAACTAAACCTGGGACCTCCCGTGTGGGAGGCAGGCACTCAACTGCTTGAGTCACATCCACTCTTCCCCAATTCTTTTTTTTTTAAGATTTATTTTTTATTTATTTCTCTCCCCATCCCTGCCCCCCCCAGTTGTCTGCTCTCTGCCCATTCACTAAGTGGCCTTCTCTGACCGCTTCTATCCTTATCAGTGGCACCGGGAATCTGTGTTTCTTTTTGTTGCATCATCTTGTTGTGTCAGCTCTCCATGTGTGCAGTGTCATTCTTGGGCAGGCTGCACTTTCTTTTCTGCTGGGTGGCTCTCCTTACAGGGTACACTCCTTGCGAGGGGGGCTCCCCTACGCGGGGGCCACCCCTTGTGGCAGGGCACTCTTTGCACGCATCAGCACTGCGCATGGGCCAGCACCACACGGGTCAAGGAGGCCCGGGGTTTGAACCGCGGACCTCCCATGTGGTAGACAGACGCCTTAACCACTGGGCCAAGTCCACTTCCCCCAATTCATTTTTAAACATACAAGGAAGTACATTCTCCTGAAAGTTTCCATGAACTGCTCAAATGATATTAGATATACTTCCAAGTGTTTGGAGAGTTTCCCGATGTATTTCTGTTATTAATTCGTAGTTGGTTCCATTATGGCCAGAGAACATATTCTATAATTTATATTCTTTTAAAAGTATTAAGGTTTATTTGTTGTGGTGGTGGTTTGTTGTTGTTTATGATCTAGGATATGGCCTTTCTAGGTGAATGTTTCATGAGCATTTGAAAAGAATCTGTATATAGGAGCTGAAAGGCTAAAATGTAAATCATAACGTAAAACATAATTAAAAATTTAGAAAATTGTATAGTCTAAAATATAAACCACAATGTAAATCCCCCCACCCCCCCAAAAAAAAGAAAAGAATCTGTATTGCGCTGTCACTGGGAGGAGTGTTCTATGAATCTCAACTAGATCCTATTGGCTGAGGGTGTGGCTCAGTTCTATATCCTTGATTATCTGCCTAGTTCGATCATTTGCTGAGAGCGAGGTACTGACATCCCCAGCTGTACTTGTATATTTGTCTTTTTCTCTTTTCAGCTCAATCAGGCCTTGTTTCATGTGTTTGGAAGCTCTTTCTGATGCACACACATTCAGAATTACTGTATCTACTTGGTAGATTATCACTATATGGCATTATCATTATATGTAATCTTTCTTTTTTTTTTTTTTTTTTTTTTAAAGATTTATTTATTTATTTAATTTCCCCCCCTCCCCTGGTTGTCTGTTCTTGGTGTCTATTTGCTGCGTCTTGTTTCTTTGTCCGCTTCTGTTGTCGTCAGCGGCACGGGAAGTGTGGGCAGCGCCATTCCTGGGCAGGCTGCTCTTTCTTTTCACGCTGGGCGGCTCTCCTCACGTGTGCACTCCTTGCGCGTGGGGCTCCCCCACGTGGGGGACACCCTTGCGTGGCACGGCACTCCTTGCGCGCATCAGCACTGCGCATGGCCAGCTCCACACAGGTCAAGGAGGCCCGGGGTTTGAACCGCGGACCTCCCATATGGTAGACGGACGCCCTAACCACTGGGCCAAAGTCCGTTCCCTGTAATCTTTCTTTGTCCCTAGTAATTTTTTCTCAGAAGTCTCCATTATTTGATTTTAAAATAGCCACTCCTGCATTTTTTTTCTTAAAAAGTAATGTTTGCATGAGATGTTTTTCATCCTTTTACTTTGAACCTACCTATGTCATTATATTTGAAGGAACACACAGTTGTAGGAAGCATATAGTTTGGTTATGTTTTTTTACCCCACTCTGTCCATTGACCTTTTAATTGATCCCCCTGCCCTATTTTTTAAATATAGTTGTCTTAAGGATTTAACTCTTTTGTTATTTTCCTGTAGATCCCTGAGGCACTTCTTTTTTTTCAGTCTGTTTTCTTACTGTTGTTCAGATTAAGGAAATTCTATTGATCTCTCTCAAGTACACCGATTTTATATTCTGCTGTCTCCATTCCACTACCTATTGAGTTTTTTATTTCAGTTATTGAATTTTTCAGTTCTGTAATTTCCATTTGGTTCTTTTCCACAACTTCTATTTCTTGGTCAGTATTTTCTCTCTTTTCATTTGTTTCGAAAGGATTTGTTTCAAAGTATTTGATTATTGAAACATTTTTATTACGGCTGCTCTAAAATCTTAAATTCCATCATCTGATTCATATTATTATTCACATCAGTTGATTGTCTTTTCTTAATCAGATATGGTTTTCCTGGGTTTTGATATGAGTGACTTTACTGTATCTTGGACATTTTGGTTATATTAGGTATCTCTTAATCCTACTTAAATCTTCTATTTTAGCAGGTAGTCACCCATTTTAGGCATAGTGTATAGATTCTTGACTTCTGTTGTAGGCTTTGGTTCCAATGACAGTTCAGTTTTCTGAGCTTTTGCAATGTTCTGGTCTGCTTTGTTCTGGTGCTGCTGGACTCCTGCTCAATCTCTGCTGGTGTTATCTGTAGGAACAGAAGGTACTTTCCTGGGCTGAACGGTATTGCTGGGCTACCTTCTGGTGCCCCAGTTCTGTATCGGGGTTGGGGCTCACCACTAGGTCTCTGTTGGGCTTCTCCTTTTCCCATCCTTTGGTCAGAAAAGATAGGCCTTTTCTTTCTTCCTTTCTTCTTCTTCTTTTTTTTTTTTTTTTTTTTTTTTGTCTATTCTGCTGGTGGTATATGGGAAATAAAAAGAAAACCCAGGAAATTAAGTATATTGTCATTCCTGAGATCTCTGGTCAGTTCACCTTCTTCTTTATGGCTTTTGGAGATCTTTTTATCATTCTGTTGACTAATCTCAAAGTTATTTAGTTGCATTTAGAGGAGAGGAGCAGGGAAAAGTGAGTCTATACAATCTTGTTCCAGAATCACAAGCCTGACTTTTAAAGAAGTAAAATTGGGGCGGCAGACTTGGCCCAGTGGTTAGGGTGTCTGTCTACCACATGGGAGGTCCGTGGTTCAAACCCCCAGGCCTCCTTGACCCGTGTGGAGCTGGCCCACGCGCGGCACTGATGCGCGTAAGGAGTGCCCTGCCACGCAGGGGTGTCCCCGTGTAGGGGAGCCCCATGCGCAAGGAGTGCTCCCTTTAAGGAGAGCCGCCCAGCACCAAAGAAAGTGTAGCCTGCCCAGGAATGGTGCCGCACACACAGAGAAATGACACAAGATGACGCAGCAAAAAAGAAACACGGAGTCCCATGCTGCTGACAACAACAGAAGCGGACAAAGAAGACACAGCAAATAGACACAGAGAACAGACAACCAGGGTGGGGGGGGAGGGGAAATAAATAAATAAATCTCAAAAAAAAAAAGTAACTAGGTTTGAGACTATATTCAAAAGGCAGGGAAAAAATGAAGAAACCAATCAGTATTCCATCAGATAGAGAAATGCTGCTTATTGGTTCTGAACTATATGATTTAAGAATGGGCTTTATGCATATGCTGGCCTGCAGTTATTAAATAAATTGGCAAGTGCTCTCATTTATTGGATGCATGATCTTATGATTTAGTGGCATAAAAGATGTTGACACTGGATAAGTGGATGCAAAATTTGATAGGCTACATACCTTAAAGCATGAATGTATTCAATACACAATGGTAAAAGCACAGATGAAGACTGACATATCTGAGCACTGCCTGTGAATAATAGATGCTTATATATTTCTTAAACCAGCTCCTGAATTGGAGTGGTATGGTTGGCAGGAAGGTCCTAAATCACTGGATCAGGGGTGGTGAACAGGATTAATTTACTTGCTAACTCCACTCAATTGATCCTAGGCACTTTGTCTTGAAAGATGCAGAGGCAAAGCCTAGATTCAACATGAGATTCAACATGCCGTGATCAATTGATAATGTCTGCCACAGGTACCGGAATGGGTGGTGGTAGCATATATGCCACCCATTTTACATCTCTGATCTAGAAAAGCCCTCTGGAGCTCACATCCTCTCTGGTTATAGACACAGGAAGGGAGCTTACCTGTGCCTGAAGGCCCAAGTTTTTATAAAAAGCATTTTGAGGAATATATGTTAAGAAGGAGATTTCTTGATGTGTGGACCCAAAGTGATGGACTTCTGCAAAAATTGTGCCATGGGTTCAGAACATACATACTGGAGGTTGGAATGGGACTTGAAATTGCATTTACACACATTCCACCAATATATGTGTGTAAACCAATGCTTTCTTTTGAACAACACTTTCCTATTTTTTACAAACAGTAAAAACACTTCCCAAATGACCTCTGTCCCTGGGGCCCTAACCTTTCTTCCCCCATAGATCTAGCAGCATGCAAAAAGCTGGTAGCACACAAATAGTTGCAGACATGGCTTGTTTGGGCATGGGGAAGATGCCTTGACATGAAATAAAACAGACATGTTAATGTTCTGCTTCATAATACATAAAGAAAATTACTACCATTTCATCTGGCAATTGTATAAAAATACTGAGCAGCAGAAAATGTCTGTTGAGCAGTATGAAATCCAAAATGAAGTCCTGCCATCTGGTGCTCAACCAGATGGTTGGAGGAACAACCACCCAACTGGAACTTACTAAGAGTTAGTTAGGGTCTATAATGTTGGGCCTCCCTTAGGGAATTTTCAAGAGTAATTTCAACATCTGCATTTGTTGCCCTATGAGCTGTCTTTAGATCTGGCACTCCTGCATAACACACAACTCAATGTGGCATTCAGACATCAAGGGGCAGCCCCCCTCTCTACCTTGGTTGCTGTTAAATAGTACAAGATCACTACACTACAGAGCTGTGAAGGTGTCTTTGTGGAAGAAGGAAAGATGGCAATTTCCAAATGGGCAGCAAATCTTCTCCCTGGTGCTTCACCTTTAACCTAGCCTCCTTTTGTTCTCATGAGTAAGAGAGCTTGAAAGTTTATACTTGCATAAAGAAACTCTTTTTCAGTCTTAGAAGTTATAGCCACAATGCATATTATTATAAATTTTAGCTAGAGAACATTCCTCATTTATAAGTCAGTTATTCAACTGTTAGCCTCCATTGTGGGGACATGAAATAGTGGGGAAGTATCATGCAATGGTTAATGACCATTTCTGGTATGAGGGAGATCTGGGCTTAAATGCCAGCTTTGCCACATTTTTTTTTTTTTAGCTGTGTGGGCTTGGACAAGTTATATAAACTTTCTAAGCCTTATTTTTCTCATTTGTATAAATGAGGATTTTACAAATTCCTACCTCCCAGGCTGGCATGAGTATTTGTCAAGGTAATGTATACAGAAGCCCTAGCACAGGCCTGACACAGAATAAAGACTTATAAACACTGGCTACTAATAAGAAATAAAATCTCTGAGCAGCTATGGTATAGTACAAGTCCTGTGTGTTGTAAAACACTTCTGCTCAGAGACAACCCATCAGGTTCACACTCAGAGTCTATATACTTTTATTTTAACAGTCAGAATTGATGTATAGTGTTTTCGACATAATTTTGATAGGGGGAGGTGTCTGGTTTCCCATTGTTTAGCATAACAGGGACCCCTATAATCTGAAGGAGGGGACAAGCTAGAGCCAGGATGGCTGCCAGTAACAAAATGGAAGAGAAGGCATTAAAAAAAGCAGACACAAGGCTCAATTTTAGGAGTCTGAGGATATTTAGAAAGGGGGCAAGCAACCCTCCATTCCTCAAGAGCCCCTGAAGGCATTATCAAGTTACACATAGAACATGACAGTAATTTATGTTGATGGTGACGTGCGCCTCTGTCTTCCAGAAAAAGTTAATGTGTGCTCACTATTTAAAAAGGCAGAGAAGCAGTTGTCTGTTAAGAGGCAAGCATTCATGATCAAAAAGGCTGAAATTAACGTTCTACTGCTCAAAGACAGGGAAGCTTCAGTTGCGGGGAAAATCCTTGGGTGAAACAACTTAGCTTCCAACAAAACTGAATAAATGAAGTATCCCTGTGCATATAAAGCCTGAACATCTCTGCAGACTGGGACTGTAAAATTAACCACCCCTCCCCAAAAGACAGCGGATTCTTCACTTGGGTACAAAGAATCAGGGTCAACTTGCCTGTGATACTTTAACGAACGAAATGTGCTATTTTGTGACACGCCCCTTTGAAGTTGTGTTTTCTGATCCAAAAGGGTGCAGTGAAAAACGACAAAAAACAGCAAACGAGACTTTCCACTTTACTCTTCTTGCCGAGGGAGTCTGGGGAGAATGCCGCCCCACACTGCACTTGAGAGTCCTCGGAGGGAAAAGGAGGAAGGCTGGAAAAGATGGTCGCCAAGGTCCCCTTGGGCCTGGACGGTCTAAGATAGAGTTACCTGACCCAACTAACAGGTACCCAGTGAGTGTCCTTGCTCAGCTTGTCTAAGAGCACTGTGAGCTGGCTGCACGCACCCTGGAGGTCCTCCCTCACCAGCACGGCGTCCGCCAGGTGCCCGTAATGCTGCTCTAGGAAGGCGGCAGAGGTGGCCATCTCTTGCTGCTCGTCATCCTGCAAAGAGAAGAGCAGATATAGAGCAACGGGGTTTGCAAGAACCCTAGGCTATGGGGAGATGGTCTTGAGCCACGTGCCAAACTCTAATTTTTAAACAATGAGTGGATGACCACGTCCCATTAATAACAAACTGTCTATAAGAACAGAGTGGAGTGACAGCATCAAATCAAACTTCAGGAGAGGTAATGGGTGGTAGACATGATCTACCACCTACTGAGGACCAATTAACTATAAGCCAAGATATGAAGTGCTTTGGGGGATGCTGATTTTATATCTATCCAACTCTCTACCTATCTATCTATGTCAGTAACACGCTTACTGCTCCCAAATTCTTAAAATGAAGTAGTACTATTGTGCTGCACAACAATTTGGTATATAGGTTAAAGAATTACAAGAAAGGACTATAAATAATATTAACATATAAAAGAAAATCAAGAGAATAAAAGAAAGGGAAGCAGATATGGCTCAAGTGATAAGGTCTCTGCCTACCATATGGAGGGATCCGGGTTCGATCCCTGGGGCCTCCTGGTTAAAAAGAAGAAGAGAAAGCATGCCTGCACAGTAAGCCAGTGCCTGCGTGGTTAGCTGAGTGCCCACGCGGTGAGCTGAGTGCCCGTGAGGCAAACTGAGTGCCCATGTGGGTGCCCATGCAGTGAGCCAAGTACCCATGTAGTGAGCCAAGTGCCCGCACAGTGAACCAAGTGCCCATGTGAGTGCCCCCATGGCGAACCAAGTGCCCATGTGAGTGCCTGCATGGTGAGCTAGTGCCCACGCGGGGAGCCAGTGCCTGCACAATGAGCCAGTGCCCGCGCGGGGAGCCCGTGCCTGCGCGGTAAGCCAGTGCCCGCATGGTGAGCCAGTGCCTGCGCGAGTGCCCATGTGGTGAGCCAGTAGTGCCTGTGCAGCAAGCCGAGTGGCCATGAGGTGAGCCGGTGCCCACGCAAATGAGTCACACAGCAAGATGATGGCACAACAAAAGAGAGACAAATGGGAGAGTCAAGGTGAAGCGCAGCAGAGACCAGGAACTGAGATGGCGCAATTGATAGGGAACCTCTTTCCACATCAGAGGTCCCCAGGATCGAATCCTGGTAAATCCTAGAGGAGAAAGACGAGAAGACAAAAAGAGAAATAGATACAGAGGATCTATCGAATGGACACAGACAGAAAAACAGCAGGGAGGGGAGAGGGAGGGAAGGAAAAAAAAAAAGAAAGGAAAGGAAAAAAAAAAGCAAAGCAAACATTTCCAGAATAGACTGAGGGAAGAGGTAGGAGAATGAGTAACTCTAATACCCTTATGAAAACTCCTAAATTCAAAATGTAGAACTCAAATCACCTTTTCATTACCTCATACTGGGGCCACACACTAGCACAACAGACACAGTCAATTTATTTAAGAAAGTTCTGAACAACCCTGATCAAACTCTCCATTTCCTTAGGATACCTGATTTCTTTAATCAGCTTCCTTTCCTGACACCAAACACTGGTATAAATGGCTAACATTCCTTCTTTATCCAACCCGGGTAGAGTTTACTTTTCCATTCAAAAGACCCTCTAATAAGTCACATTTTAGACAGTCAGTTGACTGACAATTAGCTTGGCTTGTGGAAGAAAGGACAGTGGCAGATCCACTCTATGCAAAATTGCAAAATGACTTTTGGAGCCAGCATTCCCCCATCTCCCTTTCTATCCCTCTCCAGTCCTGTTGCCTTCTCTCTTCTGCTTCCAGGGGCTCAATGTTTTTATGCCATGGAGTGGGGGTGAGTTCTCTTCCCCCCAAAGAGACCCCTATTTAAAATATACCCTCCCCTTCCTCTCTGGCATCAGCGATCTCTGGAGATATGCTCTAAAGATCTAGGAAACAGTTTTCATGGGCTGCTACAAAGACAGTAAAGACCTAAGAGAAGCTGGAGATATTTCCTTCTCCTTACCACTTTCTCCCAGGAGGGGGAAACTGGATTAAACAGGGGGAAGCTACCCAATTCTAAATTCTGTCTCATGGGGCTACTCTCATGGTCAAAAGCTTCCTGCAGTGCCCCACTGCTGCCCCTGGATGCCCAATCCCAGTTTCCTTCCTTCCTTGTGCACGCGCGTGCATACACTCACACTTACACAGGTCCACAAGCACATCCTGTACACCTGTCTGCTGCCTCTGGAGTTTCCTTTCCTCCAGGCACCCACACTGCTCATTCTTGGCAGCATTTAGCTGTTAGAGATGTGATCAAAGGAACATTTTTGCCACTAAGGACCTTACTCTTCCTAATAAGTATTTGTACCTTGAAATAACTCAAGGAAGATTAGGATATTTGCTTTGCAGCCACAAAGTCCCTGAAGTCTTTCCCTGGCTCATAAAAGTGGAACTCACCCACCTGTGGCTTCAGCAAGAAAATAAGAGTTCTGAAGCTCACAGGAGAGCTGGCTCCCTACGGCCTCCTTTCCCCATGTCAGATTAGCTTGCTGGTTCCAAGAGCAGGAGCCCTGTTAACTGTGGGCAGGAAAGAGACAGACAGAAGATACACCTAAAAGGTGCTTTATGCAGTAGATCTCCCTACCTGGAACTCAGGTGCCAAACAGTGGACAAATATTTAATGTTACATAAAACTCAGACTTTTATAAGGAATTTCTCCAAATGTGGTCTGGGATCTGCTTATATGAAAATCACATGGAAGGATGAGTGTTGAAAACACAGATGCCCAGATCCCGCTCAGACCTACTAGATCAAACTCTCTGGGAGGAGGGCTGGGACTTTGAATTTTATCAGCCTCCCTGTGACCTTCATGCTTACTCAGGTAGAGAACAACTATGGCTTCAGTACAGCAGAAAACATCTGGAAATGCCAGAGGAGCAAAGTGGGAGTTTACAGCTGGCGGGTGAACTGACCCAAAGACAATGAACCCTAACCAGTGGGGTTAGAGTACTCGTCAGCCCACTGGCTTGGGATGCAAGATTCTGGTGGGTAATAAATGGGACAGAACAAAATTGGTCAGGTTGGAAGGAAAGCTATAATAGATCACAGTTCCACTCTTCTAGAAAAGACAACCACAGGCCAGGAGGGTTCTGATGCCTCAAACACTGGCATCTCCTGTGGACCTGATGATCTTGCAGAACTCTTTCCAGTGCAGCTGCCGATGTCTTCTTGACTATTTTTAAATAATGCTTTTTCCCCAGATATTTAATTTTTCTCTCCTAAAACATTTGTAAAAAATAGTAAACCAATATCGTCAAGCTGATCCTAAAATTCATACAGAAATTCAGGGGACCCAGAAGAGCCAAAGCAATCTTGAAAGTTGGAGAGAACTCAGGAATTTCCTGATTTTAAAACTTAGGACAAAGCTACAATGTACTACTGGCGTAAGGATAGACATTTAGACAAATGGAATAGAATTCAGAGTCCAGAAATAAACGCTTACATTTTTGGTCAATTGATTTTCAACAAGGGTGCCAAAACAATTAAATGGGAAAAGAATAGTGTTTTCAAGAAATGGTTCTGGGACAACTGGATAGCCACATGCAAAGAATGAAGGTGAACCCCTAACTCACACCAAACACAAAAATTTAACTGGAAATAGATCAAAGACCTAAATGTAAGGGCTAAAACTACAAAAATTTTAAAAGAAAACATGAGTAAATCTTTGTGACCTTGGATTAGACAATGGCTTCTTAGGACACTAAACACATAAATGACAAAAGAAAAAAATAGGTAAAATATAGTTCATCAAAATGTAAAACTTTTGTATTTCAAAGAAAACTTTATCAAGGTGAAAAGCAGATGTGGCTCAAGCTACTGAGCTTCTGCCTACCACATGGGAGGCCCCTGGTTCGGTTCCCAGGGTCTCCTAAAGAAGGCAGTGAGCTAGTGCAATGGGCAGGCGCAGCAAGCTGATGCAACAAGAGACACAAGAAGAAAAACATGAACAAAGCAGGGAGTGGAGGTTCCTGGTGCTGAAGAAGACGAGCAAGACAGTGAGTTGACCTAACAGGCAGCTGTAGGAAGCTGACACAAGATGACGCAACAAGAGACACAAGAAGAAAAATACAGAGACAACAAAACAGGGAACAGAGGTGGCTCAAGCAATTAGGCACCTCCCTCCCATATTGGAGGTCCTGGGTTCAGTTCCCTGTGCCTCTTAAAGAAACAAGGAAGACAAATATAATATAGCAAGGACAAACAACGAGGGGGAGGGGAGAAATAAAATAAATCTTTAAAAAAAAAAGAAAGTGAAAAAGACAACCCACAGAACTGGAGAGAATGTTTGCAAATCATATATCTGATAAGGTACCTGTAGCCAAGAAATATAAAAATTCTTACAACTCAATAACAAAAAGATAACCCAATTTAAAAATGGACAACATAGTTGAATAGACATTTCTCCAAAGAAGATATAAAAATGGACAATAAGCACATGAATAGATGCTCAACATCATTAGTTATTAGGGAATTGCAAATAAAACCACAATGAAATACCAGTTCAAAGCCACTAGGATGCCTATTATCAAAAAGTAAGTGTTGGCAAGGATGTACAGAAATCAGAACCCTTGTACCCTGCTCTTGGTAATGTAAAATGATGCAGCTGGTGTGGAAAGCAGTTTCTTAAAAAGTTAAACATACCAATTTCATACCCAAGTATGTACCCAAGAAAAATGAAAACATGTTCACATAAAAATCTTGTACTTCAATGTTCACAGCAGCCTTATTCATAACAGCCCAAAGTAGAAACAGCCCAAGTGTCCATCAAACAAATGAATAAACCAAATATGGTCTATCCACACAATGGAATATTTGGCCATGAAAAAGAATGAAGTACGGACACACGACAACTTGGACGAACCTTGAAAACATACTAAGTGAAAGAAGCCAAATCCAAAAGGCTACATATTATATAATTCCATTTATATGACATATCCAGAATAGTAAAAAAATAGACAGTCTCAAAAAAAATTTTTTTTATTAAAAAATAAAAAATAGAGAGTAGATGTGGATCAAGCAGTTGAGTACCTGCTTCCCACACAGGAGTTCCCGGGTTAAATCGCTGGCCCCAGTACCTCTGAAAAAAAAAAAAAAAGTGGATTTGCAGCTATCTAGGCCTGGGGAGGGAATGGGGGAAATGGAGAGTGACTGCTAATGGGTCCAGGGTTTCTTTTAGGGGGGTTGAAAATGTTTTTATTGATTGTACTGATGATGCGATAGCTGGAAAACCCTCTGACTATATTAAAAACCATTGAATTGTATACCTTAAGTGGGTGAATTGTATGGTATGTGAGTTATATGTCAACAAATCTCTCTTAAAAAAAAATGCATATTAAACATAGAAAAGAAATAAGTCATGAGCCCACTGTTCAGGGAGAACTACATTTACCATGTTGGTGTATTTTCTTTGTGTGACAAAAAATTAGACTCATGCTGTTTTATTTTCTGATTTATTTTCACTTAACATCTTATGAATTTGGCTATGTCTTCAAATATTCCTCAAAAACATGACTTTTAAATGGCTAGATAACATTCTATTCCATCCTGTGCCTGTGTACAATGTATTCAACTGAACCCCTGCAATTGGACATTGAGGTTGTTTCTGATTTGTTTCATAAGCAGTATGATGAACACGCTATGTGTTTCTAGGTGGCTCTAGAACAGGGGTTTTTAACCTTTTTTGTTCCACGGACCCCTCTGTCAGTCAGGTGAAAACCACGGACCCCTTACTAAGTCCACACTATACTATGTATTATTCAATAAATATATCACACATGCACCAACATGACCCCAAAAGAAAAATGTTCTTTTGAATTTCAATTCAAGCTCACAGACCCCTTGTTAAGAACCCCTGCTCTAGAACCAAACTGATGTTCTCCTCCGAGTTTCTAAAGGGGGAAACTTCTAACGGAGAAGCCCTGTCATTTGACGTGATGTGTTTGGTGTGGACAATTATTACAGAGAATTTATATGAACCAGGACTGCATCCAAATCATGACCCAAAAGGGTCCCCTTCGCATGGACGAGCTTTGGACAGCCTGCTGGCAAGCAAAGTCTGTTCCGAAACTGGGTTGCTTCTGACCCCCTCAGAAAAACCTCTGGCTCATTTCCCTAATTGACCCTATTTAAACCCAGAAAATGGGTCACCAAACTCAGGTCTCCTTGAGAGAATTCTGCCAAAATATTAGATTTCGGATGAGGGTCCTGGCACAGACTGGGCTGAACAGGGAATCGATGTGAAACAAGTTCATTTAGGAAAACACTGAATGATCTCATCCAATAGTTTTAGAAATAGATTAATTTGCTGAAGAATCAAATTGGTTTACAGGGCAGTTATTTAGAAAGCAAAGAGAACCTTGTGGTATTTCGATTAAAAACTTCTTGAGATGGTAGCACAACACTGTGAGCGTAATTAACAGGCCGAACTATATATTTGAATGTGGTTAAAAGGGCAAAGTCTGGGCTGCTGTATATGTGTTACTAGAATAAAAATTTTTTAAAAATCCATAGGACTCTACAACACAGGTGAAACGGGGGCAACAGTTCACTGTACGTGCTTTCACCAACTGCAGCAAATGTACCACACTAATGCAAGGTGTTAATAACTGGGTGGTATACGGGAACTCTGTATTTTATGCGTGATTTTTCTGTGAACCTACAACTTTTCTAGTTAAAAAAAATGTATAATCATTTAAATGTAAAATTAATTAAAAGTGGGTTTGGCATAGGAGTTCAACAGATTCATGTGGTTTGTCACACTCAGTCCTTGACAGATGTCAGTCTCTTATTTTCGGGGAAGGTGTGTATGTGCGGAAGACCGTTTGGGGACACTTCTGGCTGTCCTACCTTGAGTCTTCTGGTCATGTGACCCTCTTCCCCACATCTCACCAGAAGACAAAATTAGAAAGACAGTCTCATGAGAACACCCATCCCGCGTCCCTCTTCAGCTGCGAGCACCCTTATGCGGCTGGGGGAACTCCCTGTAACAGCCCCACGTAGGCCCGCGTAAGAGAAATGATCAACTTTAAACTTACGAGAGGGGCTGCTGTGTCCTCAGACGCTGGGGACATAGGTGGCGTCCTTTTTTCCTGAATTGTCGGCTTCACCAATATAATGTAGGGTTTGAACTCTGAGGTCCTCAGGTATTTCAGTGCCTGAGAAAGTTCAGAAATACTTTTTCTTTTAAAATATTTTTCGGGGTGAAACATAATTTTTATAAAAGTTCAAGAGCCGTGTGCTTCAGTGGCCAAAGTTCCTGATGATGTTGGTTATACAACAAACAACATCGGCTGAGCAGAGCAACTGCTAATTTTCTCATCTTCCGCTTTGAGGCTGGACTCAGCCGGGTCCGGAAGGCCCACAAGCTGAGAACAGAAGGTTCCAAAGCTTCTCTGCCTCAGAGGTTTGCCAGCTCTCTCAGCTCTCACGCCTCAGGCTCTAGTCAACCCTCCTGAGCCCTTCTCCATCTCTCCACTCCTAATGGGAAGCCAGCAGGACTCAGGGTGTTGATATCTAGTCAGAAGTCGTCAGTCTGGACCACACTAATACAAAATTTGTGCTATCACACAGGCCTCCTTATGATATTCAAAGAAGAAAAGATGGGCTAAGCAAATGAAGACACCTAAGAGATCACTTGAAACAAAATCGTAAGGACTTTAGAAGGTTTTCCACATGCAAATTATACTGTTCATTACTGCACTTTATCTCTAATGTTAAGGGCCTCTATTTGGAAACACTGGTATTTCACTGTTGTATGTATTGTCTGCACATAAAATCACTGTTCTCCAAAAAAAAGTATGAAATTTAGACTTTTAATTTCAACCACCAAACTTCTAGTAAGTCCAATTAGTGAGGGTTTTCTTTTTATAGGTACAATGTGCTCTCTGAAATATCTCAAGCCAACCTCTGTAAAATGAAGCCTACCGGTTATATCAGAAAATCAGGGGTCTGTTTCTATAAAGGGAAAAAACCCAGATTGAGATCAAAGCTTGGACATTCTTCCACAGTGTTACAAAGTGGCCAAGCCCTGGGTAAGCCGACAGCATGCCGGGTGTGCAGACCTGAAGATGTTTCTGAAGCACTTTGCAGGGTCGGTTTCCCCTCCCTCTTTTCCCCTTTCATCCTCTTCTCCAAGTGCCCTGCCCCTGGGTGGTCCCCACAGCTACTAATCTTGCTTGTTCTGGGGGGGGGAGGGGAGTGGGTGCCCTGACAGAAGAGCTCGGCCCCAGCTTCTTCCTGAGTATTCACACACATCCAATTTTCTGTCACATCCCAGTGGGCCAGTCAAGGCCACCATCTCCTGCATGATTTACTCCACGGAGGGGCTGGTCATAGCCCCAGTCTGCAGGCTTCGCGAAGGTTCCTGAGCTCCCTACAATTAACGCAGCCTTTGTGTCCCCAGGTGCACACTTTGGGGTGCACAGCTTTCATTCGATCCTCTCAGGGAGACTGGAGGATATTTAACGCCCAGTGCTCCGGGCTAAGAATTTCTTAGGCTGAGGTCAAGTGTTGTGTAAAATGCACATCCCCTCGTGTACAAATCCTGGTAACTGGAAAACGGCCAGTTGGCCCAGGAACTCACTTCTGGCTCCACGTCCACCAAACAAATTTTGTTTTGGGCCATAACAGCGTGAATAGCCTCCAGGCTGGTCCCATAGAGATTTTCCTTATATTCGCCGTGCTCCAGGAACCTAGGACACCACCGAGGAAACAAGGCCTTTAGTTCCTGGGCTTTCTGCAATTAGCAAAGTAAAACAGACTTCCCAACACGACTTCTCTCCCACTTCCCCCCGTCCTGTGCTGGGACATTAGGTGGAATGGGTTTTCCACAAGATACACAGCTGCACGGACCCATCCAACAAACGTACTTGTTGTGATGTACGTCGGCCTCAAACGCTTGCTTAGAGACAAAGTGATAGTCCACCCCCTCCTTCTCGTGGCTCTTCCGGGACCTGGTGGTATCTTTTAAGGAAAAAATGAAAGCTGAGCAAAGAGGTATCACGTCACAGTGAGCGAGCAAAGCAGCAGGGAGCCCACGCCCTCCTTCCTTCCCAGAACCATTCCTCGGGGGTGTGTCTTGTGGGGACCATCCACCTGCCCTCACGGAGTGTCACTGTGTCTGTCAGCCACCGTGCCCTCTCCAGTCACATAGTTTACTCTCACAACAGCTATCTCATACAAGGAAAACGAGGTCTCCCATTTTGCAGTTGAGGAAACTGAGGTGCAGAGAGGTTAAGCACCAGGCCCGATAAGCCGGGGTCTGAAGCTAGGCCGCGGCAGCTCACGTAAAGCATCTGCCCTCAACCACACTGCTAAGCTCCTCGAACGCCGCCACTTTTAAAGAATCACTTCAGGGGTCCGGAGCCCCAAGCTTTCCTTTCTTAATTGCTTTACTCTCTGAGAGTGAAGCGGGAACAAAAACAGAGGACCCCACCGAGGGCAGGCTTCTAATTCTTGGCTCAATTATTTCTCATTTTGAGAGGAAAGGAGACACGAAGACAGACGGCCCTCTATAGACTGGACGTATTTCAGCAAAGCCGACTCTCAGAGTTTCAACACAGTGTTTTCCCGCTGATTTCCACACTGGAATTCAGATGTGCTCTTCTGGGGACAATTGGGTCCTCCACAGAACAAGGACCCAGGAAGAAACACACAAACTTGTTCCAGAACATTCCAAAAGAAAAGATGGCGTCTTGGAAGACAGTGTTTTCTGGCCCTTGGGTCACCCAGTGGGATGCCCTTGAGTTCTAGTCCAAACTCTGGCAGAGCTGCTGGGGTCGCTTTTTGAACCACGTCTTTCCCTTGCTTCCAGGTTTTTACTCACCCACAGAGGACATTCTAAGCACCTTAACCGAGTAAGTCCCGCTGCGATCTGCCCAACCTCTGGTTATGCTCCACACTAGCACGTCCTCCACGCTAACTTCTCCTAGCCCCCAGCCCTGCTGCTCTGAGTCACACCTTCATCCCTCTGCACGTGCTATTCCCTCTATATAGAAAACCTTCCTTCCTTCTCTGCCTGGAGAATGATTTACCCTTCAAACCCAGCACAAAAGTCACCACCTCTGGGAAGCCTTCCCCGACTCCCCCAATTCCTAAAACAAGGAGGGAAGTCACCTGTCAGTGGGTGACAGGTGTGCCGACCGGCCAGGTACTTTTCCCAGGGCATGGACAGGGGCTTTCTGCAAATCCTGTGGGCAACTTCCACATGTCCTGTTTCAGTCCCTCCTACCAGCCCAGAAGGCCGCAGCGCCCCAAAGCTGACCAGGTCTCACAAAGATGTGCTCCCAGAGTGGCCTCCCCTCCCCCTCCCGCCTGCCACTTCAGGCTGTGCTCTGGAAGGTTCTGACAACCCACAGATGGGTCTGTGGGCCTAGAGGTCCGAGGGAGAGCAGTGTAGTAAAAAGAAAAAACTTTGTAGCTGCCGTGCCCGAGAACTCTCTGCAAAGGCCCCATTGCCACCACCACAGCACCCCCTCTTGGTGAGGGGCCACCAGGCCACCAGGCACTTCAGAGGCCAAAAGGACAGAGGGAGTCCCAGAGAGGAAAGGGGCAGGAAGAGGCAGGTGACAGGCAGGAGGCCACCATGTAGCCTAGTTAGGACTAAGCTACCTGGGTTCAAATCTTGGCTCTACCACTTAGCGTATGACACTGGGCAAGTTACTTAACCTCTCTGAGCCTTGGTGTCTTCCTCTGCAGTACAAGACGACAATGCCTCTTCTCAGGGGTACTGGAGGGCTGACTGAACTACTGCACATAAAAGCTGTGGCAGAGTGCCTGGCACTCTTCCTCGTCCTCCTCTTCATCACATTCACTAGATCCCGGCATTCCCAGTGCCTACAGCAGCAGGAAGACTCGGCAGTCCTGATGGGCTAGGATCCAACTACAAGGGAGTACCAGGCAGTGCCACTCACCAAGCTCTCTAGTATTCCTGAACTGCTCTCTCACCCAAGCAGAGGGACAGGGTCCACAGGGCGTCAGGGTCACTGTGAAGAGGAGACTAGAAGGCTCCCCACTGCCTGGGGCGGGGGGGCCTGGTGTTAAGTCTGTCACTTTTCCTATAATGTATTCTGGATTCATCTTTCACCCTAGGAAGGAACCAGGCAGGTGGTACTCCAGCTTCTGCCTCAGAGGGTCCTAGTGGACCACTGCCTGGGTCCTACAATTTGCCTATAGCATGCAGTGCCTCGGGGCAACTCGTAGGTATTAGGATGGATGTGAAGAGTCAAGTCCCCACAAAACATCCACGTACATGCACATGTGCAACACACACGCACTGTGAGCCCTCTTACGTGGAACAGCAGCACCAAGGTGCTGTGGGTTCTCGGCCACCACCTTCTGCTTCAGCTCGTGCAGTCGAGCTCCCAGAGATCCTGTGAAACAAAGGGAGGTGGGCCAGCGTCCCTGCTCAGCTCCCTCCCCAGCCCACAGGAGAAAGCAGCCTGCCCCCCAACACACACACCCCAGACGACACCCCAGGCGTCACCTACCGATCAGAACCACCAGGCGGGGCCGCTGGCCAGGCTGCGGCTGGTACCTGGCCACCTCCTCGTAGGTCAGCAGCTCCGGAGACTCGGCAGCTGTGGCCGTCTTCCCGTCCTGTGGGCTGCCCGGCCTCTCCCTGCGACCCAGCCGGAAGCTCCTGCGGAGACCAGCTTGGGGGGCGGGTAGGAGACAGGGACACACAGCATTTGCCTAAGCTCCCACTACAAACCTCCTCCACCCGGCCAGACCAGACGCGGCAGGCACCGAGTCCCGCTGGCCCCTCCCCGTCGCCACCTCTACAGGAAGACGGCCGAGTGGGGAGCGCAGCAATGGGAGGGGACCACCTGGCACCCAGAACCCAGAGTTCACGGGCACTGTTTTACGTGGCATGAGACTGACCTCCGGCAAGTCAGTTCACTTCTCTGAGCCTTAATTCCCTAATATGTGAAATAAGGATGTAAATGGACAAATGCAGTGTGTGGTCCTACATTCGATCCTGGCTTAGGGGAAATGCTATAAAGGACATTATTGGGAAAACCAGCAAAATTTTAAGGTGAACAGCATCGTAGAAAACAGAATTGTATCAGTGTTAAATTCCCCAAATTTGATCACTGTCCTGAGGTCCTGTTAAAATATCTTTTTTCTTAGGAAATGCACAAGTAGTTAGGGGTGAAGGGATACCACGTCCACAGATAACTCTCACATGGCTCAGGGGAAAAAAGGAAAAAATATAGAAAAAGGAAGTAATAGGTAAAATGTGGGTAACTGGCAAATCTAGGTGTAGAGGATGTGGGAGTTCTCTGTACAATTATTACAACTTTCCAGGAGGTTTGAAATAATTTCAAAATAAAAAGTTAAAAACCAATTTGCCTGTCTCTAAGACCTTTGAAAAGATTGACCAGACCACAGAAGGGGCAGCATCTGGGAGACTAGTAAAAGGCTACGTTACACGGTGGTGGTGTCGACACTGATAAACTACAGTTAGGATGATGACAATTAAAAAATTTGTCATTGGCTCAGCAGTCCGTGTGCCTTTCCTGCCAGGGCTCCACTCCCAGTTGGCTGGGTGAAAGCTGGGTGGGGGGCCCAAGGCCTGGGTGGGCTCAGCCGCTCCTGAAGGGTTGCTGAAGCTCGGGTCACTCAGCCTTTGTCTCCTGACCCAGGAGCGTGTGTGGGCGGCGGAGGGTGGTGGGTGGGTGGGGGGTGTCACCCAGCCCCCACTACTCACCCACGTAGTGCCCTTTGAGGTATCCCTCACAGTCACAGGTCTCTGGGAACCAAAAAGAGAGAGAAAGGCCAGTGAGTCGCGCTGGACACACACTCGGCCCACGATGGCCAGGCAGAGCCCTCTGGGACCACGGCGCAGGAAGGCTCAGGAGAAATCCCATGTCCTGGTCACCCCCGAGGAAGCAAATCCTTCTGTTTTGCCCAGTTCTCCAGGCTTAGGCCCCAAAGAGCCTTTCCAGGCCTGGTTGGGAGTTCTCAGCAGCAGGCCCCTCCCCAGCCTCTCTGAGTAGAGGGCAATGTGAATAAGGACAGACAACAAAACCCCCCCGGCCCCACCCCTCTGTCTCTCGACAGAGTCCCCCGACAGAGTCCAGTCACATGTTCAGCACAGGCAGAATCCGGGAAAGCCAGCGCCCGGTGTGCCAGGCGGGCAGGGAGGGGGCCCCTGGCCTTAGATACCGTCCCCACAGCTCTGCACGCCCTCAGGAGCAGGCAGGACCGGCTGGCCGAGCAGAGGTGTGCAGAGCCACCCCAGGTCGGGGGAAGGAAAACAGGCCCCTCGAGCCCCAGACTTTCCACAGAAGAGGGGCCCCCTCTGTGTGCACAGGGGACAAGTACCAGGCCTACCTTTGTCACAAGGCTGATCATCTGCGGTTTGCACAAAAGACAGATGGAACAGCGTTAGAGGAGGGGAACCGGAGGCCCTGCGGCCGAGAAGCAGCCGCAGCCCGTGCACCTAAGGGCCCTCCATCTGTCCCCTCTTCCTTCCCCCTAACAAACCTGCGATCTGCGCTGTGATGCACTATTCAACTCGGAGACCTGCTCTTCTAGCCTTCCTGTGTGTGTCTTACCAGCTTATCACTGGCATCTTAAAACAGCCTCCTAGGAGCCAATTTATCCAGCGGCTCCTGCAACTTGAACCTGGGAAACTGGCCCTTGGCAGAGGCCACTGAGCCAGAAGAGCCGCTTACTCTTGGATGCCTGTGGTGGGACGAGGACCTCTTTGCTCTCTTCTGGGGCTTGAGACTTGCCTGGGCAAGTGCAGATGCCAGAGCGCAGGAGGGGCGGGGCAGAGCTGAGGGCCAGCTGAGCTCCGGCCACCTGGCGCCTAGTAGGGGTCCTCACTTGGCCACTAGTCCTTTTGGGCCAGACCCTGGAAAAGCTTCTTCTCTGTGGGGGGCGGGGGGGAGGGAAAGGTCTCGCCCGGGCGCTCTGACCACAGGCCCTCTGGAGCCCTGGCCCCAGCGCCACTTACTTAACGTTAGAGACTCTCCTCCCATAAGGGAAAAGGGGTGCCCCAATTCCACCCACTTCACAGGGCTGTCACGATGAGTAAAGGCAAGAAGGCAAGTGGAGGTCGTTTCTAAAAGGTAAAGTGCTACACAGAGTAGGCTTACCAGATAAACGACAGGATACCAGTTAAAGCTGAACTTACATAAAAACAAATAATTTTTTTAAGTATAAGGGTGTCCCAAATTTTGCGTAGGATATATTTATACTAATAAAATTATCCATCGTTTATCTGCAATTCAACTTTTACTGGGTATCTTGTATAAAAATGGAGCTTGCAAAGTCTGGCAGCCCTAAGACAGAGGCCCAGGATCACTCCAGAGCTGTCTCCTTCCCTTCCAACATCGGTGATTATTAAACTCTCTGGAGTCTAAGAGCCCCTCAGGAGTCTGTGGATCCTCTCCCAGACAAACACACATGACAGCTTTGCAATCAATTTTGGGAGCAGTGTTAACACACTCCCAGTGTTAATCTATGGACCCATGTAGAAAAGTTCCACTCAGGGAACAGCTCCGCACACCCTCACCCCCACTTTCTCTCCTACGCCCCTTCCTTCCACCTCCTTCCTCTGGAGGCCGGCAAGCCCAGACCGGCCCTCGCTGTACATCCCCCAGCCCAGTGCCTGTTTCTTCCAAGCAAAACCTGTGCGGCCCGTCCCCAGTGCCTCCCTGGGAGGCTGTCCTGCCAGTATACTCACAGGGGGGCTTCTTGAGGCTCTGGGGGCTCGGCAAGGTACCTGCGGCTCTCCGGTAGCTCAGTCGCCTATGGAGATACAAAGGAATGGGCGGGACACATGAGCTGGTCCACAAGGACCAACTGGAAGGAACATTCTGGAAAAGGCAGGCTGGCATGAGCTGGGCATTCCAAGGGCCTCCTGCCTCGCACCGAGTTCCCTCGAAGGAAGACACTTTCATGCGGGATCATCTGTTCATAAGGAGGAAGAAGGCCAAGATGGCCAAGTGCGGGACCCCAAAGCAGCGCACACGGCCACCAGCTGGCCGCTACTTTTCTATGGCTGGTTCTGAGGAAGGGAGATGCCCCTCTCCACTCTCATGCCTGCCCTCTATCTCTGGGAAAGTTGGAAAATAGTAGAGCAACTCGCAGGAGGCCGAGAGAGAATGATCCTAATCTAATGCCCCACGTCCACCCTGCCATGGGCAGCTCGGTCTGCCAACCTCATCTAATGGGCTGTTGGTGCAGAGGCAGCTGCCACGCCCTCATTTTTGAGTTGAGCAAATGCCCCAGGGCTCTTGGGGTTGTCTAGATTTCCACAATTAAATGCAGTTAAAGAGCACTCCCAGATCACCTGGAACACCGATCACTTGGAACACTTTTTAGAACACAGAATGCTGGGCCCACTCCTGGCAGTTTCTGATACAGCAGGTCTAGGGTGCTCAGGACTTGCATTTCCTACAAGTTCCCAGATGATGCTTGTGCTGCTGGCCCAGGGATCCTGAAGTCCTGCGAGCACCGTATTCTACACACCAAAAGACCACTGCCAACCTCAGGGGAAGCCCTGTGGTTCTCCTGCCACTCCTTCTAATCTAGGATTTATACTTTGGGAACTGTATCCTAAGGAATTAATTTGGAATATGGGAATCCTCTATGTGCAAGATAATTTTTACAGCCTTTTATAGTGAAAAATTGGAGATTAACTAAAAGTGCAGCTAAAGAGAAGTAGTGAAGTCACTTAGGTACAAGCCTTCTACCGAGAAGCCACCCCTCCAAGTCCAGATGAGGGCAAATCCTCCCACTATGAACTTGGCGAGCACCCTCCTCCAGCACCCATCACATTTACGTAAAGTGGATGTTTGAACAATATCCAGCTTTCCTGCTCAACTATAAACTTCTTCAGGGCAGAAACCATGGGTTCACAGCAGCAGACAAGATGCTTGGCACAAGGCCAGCTCAATTCATAACAATACTTCTGTAGTAGTTTGATATAGTTATGAATTCCAAAAATAGATATTGGATTATGTTTGTAATCTGTTCTGTACCTGGGCATGATTAAATTATGATTAGGGCTTTGATTGGGCCATGTCAGTAGGGTGTTGAGTGCCTACCCCTTGGTGGGTGGGGACTCACAGATAAAAGGCATGGCAAAGGACAGAGTTGGAGGGTTTTTGATGTTGGAGTTTGATGCTGAAGTCTTAATCTGTAGGCCCAGGAATTAAGTACATAGAGGAAAGAGAAGCAAGCCCTGGGAAGAAAAGAAGTCCCAGGAAGAAGCAAGCCCTGGGAAGACAGGAACCATAAACCCAGAGAGAGGCAAGCCCCTGGAAGGGAGGAACCCAGGAAGCCTGAACCCTCACAGACATGGGCAGCCATCTTGCTCCAACACGTGAAAACAGACTTTGGTGAGGGAAGTCACTTACACTTCATGGCCTGGTATCTGAAAGCTCCTACCTCAAATAAATACTCTTATAAAAACCAACCAATTTCTGCCATCCTTCCAACCAATCAACACTACTTTGGCTAACTAATACAACTGTTTACCTATGAGTGAGTAGTAAAGCCCCCAATGAAATATTAGGCAGCCATTGAAATCACACGATAATTCTGTTCAACCAAGACAGTGGTACAAGATGTTCCAAGGTGCCATTCCCCCAAAGAATCTTTGAACACCGAGAAAAAAACAGCAATGCCATCTTCCCCAAAACTCCAGAAAACAAAGGGTTACAGTAACTGAGCAAATGTCAGATCAAGAAAACGCAGCTTTAAAAATTGTAGGAGAAGCTCATGGTACCTTTGCAGACCGCTCTGCTACCACCCTCCCTGGTACAACGTGAAGCCAAACTGCACTCCCGTTGTGAGACCTGACCCTGTTCCAGAGGAAGCAGAATAAGTTCTATGTGCACACTGTGGTGCCCACATGTCAATGCCAATTTATCTGATGCTTGAAAGACTAAACAAGGAAACTTGGCTCTGGTTCACCCTCCTAGAACTTGCCCTGCACACAGAAGCAGCGTGCAGACACCTAAAGCAATTTAAGAAAAATTCAGTCAAAGTACCCTGTGGCAAAGGATTTCTGGCTTTAAGACATATAACAGAGCTCCCAGGAGTGGTTGGAAGTCTGTGGTATAGAGAGGACACTTGGATTCCTATGAATAGGGGAATTCCTAAGGCCAAAAAGGAGACAAGCCCAGGACAAGATGCAGGCTCAGAAATGACAGAGAAGACCCTGCATTTCACTTTTGCTGTGGGTTGATTTTCTTGATATGAGGGTTAAACTCTAAAGGGAATACCAGCCAACCCAGGACCAAATTGCAAAGACTGTGAAAGGTGTTTTTTGCATTGGTTTGTTTTGTAAAAATCCTGGAACTCAAGGAAATCTCTGTCATATCATCATCAGGATACAAACTTAAGGAATAGACAGCTCAGGGACTAAACCACTAGAATTAACACATTAAAATATTAAATGTATGAGTGCAATAAAAGATTACAAGACAAACAATGAAAGAGGAAATGAAGACACACCCAAAGGAACAAGATAAAAATTCAGAAGCCATCAATGAAGACAACCAGACTTCGGCCATCCTAGAAAAAGACTTATAAAAAATGAGCTTCAGGAAGCAAATGTGGCTCAAGTGATAAGGCCTCTGCCTACCATATGGGAGGATCTGGTTCGATCCCTAGGGTCTCCTGGTGAAAAAGAAGAAGAGAAAGCATGCCTGTGCAGCAAGCCAGAGCTCACCTGGCAAGTTGAGTGCCCACGCGGTAAGCCAAGTGCCCACGCAGTGAGCCAAGTGCCTGTGCAGCAAGCCGAGTGCCCATGTGGGTGCCTACATGGCAAGTTGAGTGCCCGTGCAGTGAGCTGAGTGCCCACGTGAGTACCCTCATGGAGAACCAAGTGCCCACATGAGTGCCCATGTGGTGAGCCAATGCCTGTGCAGCGAGTCAGTGTCTGTGTGGCAAGCTGAGTGCCCATGCAGCAAGCCAAGTGCCCATGTGATGAGCCAGTGCTCGCGCAAGTGAGTCATGCAGCCAGATGATGATGCAACAAAAAAGAGACAAAGGAGAGAGTCAAGGTGAAGCACAGCAGAGACCAGGAACTGAGGTGGTAATTGACAGAAAACCTCTCACCATATCAGAGGTCCCCAGGATCAAATCCCAGTGAATCCTAGAGGAGAAAGACAAAGAAGAGAAGACAAAAAGAGAAATAGACATGGAAGATCACACAGTGAATGAACACAGACAGCAAAAACAGCAGGGCAGGGGAGGGGAAGGGAAAAAAAAAAAAAAAAGAGTAAAAATTTTGAAAATGAGCTTCAATATGTTTAAGGAGACAAAGTAAAATAGAAGAGCTAAAGGATATTAGGGGAAGTGGATTTGACTCAATGGATAGAGTGCCTGCCTACCATATGGGAGGTCCAGGGTTCAAACCCAGGGCCTCCTGACCCGTGTGATGAGCTGGCCCATGCACAGTGCTGATGCACACAACGAGTGCCATGTCATGCAGAGGTGTCCCCCGCATAGGGGAGCCCCACGTACAAGGAGTGCACCCCATAAAGAAAGCCACCCAGTGCAAAAAGAATGCACCCTGCCCAGGAGTGGCACCGCACACATGGAGAGCTGATGTAGCAAGATGATGCAACAAAAAAGAGACACAGATTTCTGGTGCTGCTGACAAGAATATAAGCAGACACAGAAGAACACACAGCAAATGGACACAGAAAGGAAACAGCTGGGGATGGGGGTACAGGGAAGGGGAGAGAAAGAAAATAAAAATAAATAAATATTTAAAAATAAGTAAATAAATAAATAAATAAAGGATATCGGGAAAACAAGCATGAACAATATGAAAATCTCAATGAAGAAAAATTTTAAAAGGAACCAAACAGAAATACTGGAGTTGAAAACCACAATGACAGAAATAAAAAATCCCCTAGAGGCTTTCAACAGCAGATTGGAGTTGGCAGAAGAAAGAATCAATGAACTTAAAGACAGGACAATTGCAATGATTCAGGCTGAGGAACAGAAAGAAAAAAGAAGGAAAAAGTGAACAGAGCCAAAGAAACCTTGGGTACACTATCAAGAGTACAAATATACATATTACGGGAGTCCCAGAAGGAGAAAGAAAGGGGCAGAAGGAATATTCAAAGAAATAATGGCAAAAAACTTCCCAAATTTAACAAAGGACATGAATATGCTCATTCAAGAAGCCTAATGAACCCCAAACAGGATAAATGTGAAAAGACCCACACCCAGACACATAGTGGTCAAACTGCATAATTCCACGGACAAGGAGAGAGTTCAAAAAGCTGCAAGAGAAAAGCAATGTGTTATGTATAAGGGAGCCTGAAGAAGATTAAGTGCTACAGCTCAACAGAAAACATGGAGGTGAAGGCAGAAAGACGAAATATTTAAAGTGCTGAAAGAAAACAATTGCAAACCAAGAATTTTGTATCCAGCGAGTTGCCTTTCGAAATTAGGGAAGAGATTAAGACATTCCCAGGTAAACTTGCCCTAAAAGCAATGCTAAGGACAGTTCTTCAGACTGCAAGGGAAGGACACTAGACAGTGGATTAAAGTGGCATAAAAAAATAAAGAGCTCTAAAGGTTCTAAAAAGCAAATGCATAAATAGTAATCATAAATCTATGGTTTTGGACATATAATGTATAGAGATATAATTTGTAACAATTACTAGAAAAAGGTGGGAGACAGAGGGGTATAGGACCTGTATTTGTGTATGCTACTGAAGTTAAATTTGTATCAAATCAAACATGACTGTTATAGATTTAGGATGTTAAATTTAAGTCCCATGCTAACCACATAGAAAAAATTGTAAAAATACATATAAAGGAAATGAGAAGGGATTCAAAATGGTACACTACAAAAAATAAGATAAATATGAAAAGTAGGCATTAACAGAAGAATTGAAAGACACACAAAAAAAGGTGCAAGACTTACAAAGACAAAATAGCAAAATGGCAGAAGAAAGTCTTGTATTATCAGTAGTTACTTTAAATATAAATGGATTAAACTCTCCAGTCAAAAGACAGATTGGCAGAATGAATTAAAAAGCACAACCCAACTATGTGCTATTTCCAAGAGACTGACTATCAAATAGCAACTAAAAGAGAGCTAGGGTAGCTACATTAATATCAGATAAAACAGACTTTAAATCAAAAATGGTTACGAGAGACAAAGGTCACTATATACTGATAAAAGGGTCAATTCAACAAGAACTAACATTTATAAATATATACGCATCTAATGGTAGAGCCCCAAAATATATGAAGCAAATATTGACAGACTTGAAGGGAGAAATAGACAGTTCCACATTAGTTGTAGGAGATAGCAAAACACTACTTTCATAATGGATAGAACATCTAAACAGAAGATCAGTAAGGAAATACAAGACTAAAATGATACTATAAACCACAACTAGCCCTAATAGACATATATAGAATACATCACCCAAAAGCAGCAGAATAAACATTCTTCTCTAGTGCACATGGGTCATTGTCCAGGATAGGTCATTTGTTAGGTCACAAAACAAGTCTTGATAAATTTAAAAATATTGAAATCATACAATGTATCTTCTCCAACCACATTGGAATGAAGCTAGAAATCAGTAAGAAAGAAAGAACTGGAAATTTCACAAATACATGGAAATTAAACAATACATTCTTAAACATTCAGTGATTCAAAAAAGAAATCACTAGGGAAATTAGGAAATAGCTTGAGTTGAATGAAAATGAAAACACAACATACCAAAACTTCCAGGTTGCAGCAAAAGCAGTGCTGAAAGGGAAATTTATAGGTCTAGATGCTTATATTAAAAAAGAAGGGGGGAAACGGACTTTGGCCCAGTGGTTAGGGCGTCCGTCTACCATATGGGAGGTCCGCGGTTCAAACCCCGGCCTCCTTGACCCGTGTGGAGCTGGCCATGCGCAGTGCTGATGCGCGCAAGGAGTGCCGTGCCACGCAAGGGTGTCCCCCGCGTGGGGGAGCCCCACGCACAAGGAGTGCACCCATAAGGAGAGCCGCCCAGCGTGAAAAGAAAGAGCAGCCTGCCCAGGAATGGCGCCGCCCACACTTCCCGTGCCGCTGACGACAACAGAAGCGGACAAAGAAACAAGACGCAGCAAATAGACACCAAGAACAGACAACCAGGGGAGGGGGGGGGAAGTTAAATAAATAAATAAATCTTTAAAAAAAAATAAAAATAAAAAAGAAGGGGAAAGTGGATGTGGCTCAAGCAGCTGGGTGCTTGCCTACCAGATGGGAGGTCCTGGGTTCAGTTCCCAGTACCTCCTAAAGAAGATAAGTAAGATGTGAGCCGATGCGATAGTTTGGTGTGGTAAGCTGACATAACAAGACGATGCAGCAAGGAAACAAAATGAAAGACATAACAAGCAGGGATCAGAGGTGCTTAAGTGATTGGGTGCTTCCTCCCACATGGGAGGTCCCAGGGCCAGTTTCCAGTGCCTCCTAAAAAAAAGAAAAGAAAAACAAGAAAATGAACAGAGAGCAGACAGCAAGCTCAAACAACAAGGAGGTGATAGAGAAATTAATAAATAAAATAAATCTTTAAAAAAGAAGGGAGTAGATGTGGCTCAAGCAGTTGAACATCAGCTTCCCACATGGGAGGTCCCAGGTTGGATCTCTGTTGCCTCCTAAAAAACAAATAACAACAACAACAACAACAAAGCAAAAACAAATGAAAAATCAGTTCAGGTGAGCTGATGTGGCTCAGTGGTTGAGCGCTGGCTTGCAGCATACAAGGTCCAGGGCTCAATTCATGGCCCCAGTACCTAAAAAAAAAGAAGATCTCAAATTAGAGAAATAACCTCACAACTGGGAGATCTAGAAAAAGAAGAGCAAATTGTGTGTGTGTGTGTAAGGAAGAGAGAGAGAGAGAGAAAGGATCAGTTATAAGGGAGTTTTCTGAATGATACAGGGTTTTGAAATATTAACTCCAGTTCTTCTCCTGCTGTGTTGACTCTGATCCTCCCACACGCTGCCATAATTATTACACCTCTATCAAGGGGTAGATAGTTTTGTGTTCATTACTTTAAGGAAAGGCAGTGAACAAATTCATTTGAAAAAATCCAGGATTTCTAGGAAATGATGATAGCTACCTAAATCTAATCTCTTTACCTATCATACAACCACAGAGAAACAAAGAGTGCAAATAAAACTGTCCATAACCATGTAAAAATAAACTGGGGTACTAAGAATACAATACAATTCAATACACACATAAGAACAATATATATCTCAAACTAGTGGAATCAGCTTTGGACACCATTCAGGGGTACAAAGCCAGGCAGACACTGTACCGAACAATCAGAATGGGCCTTAACCCTCTTACTGAAAGTCTTTGTAGGGCAGGTCACAGAAAGGGAGGAAGCCACAGAGGGAGCAGTCAAAAGCTGAATATCAACGGAACCCAGAAGAGAAGAGAGAAGACAGCAGAGACCACCATGCACACTGCCATGTGACAGAAAAGCCAAGGGCCAGTGATCACCAGCAGCCAGCCACAGAATGTCACAGTCTTCCGGGAGAAGGCCTCACCTTGCTGATGCCTTGATTTTGAACTTCTCTTTGCCTCAAAACCATGAGCCAATAAAGTCCCACTGTTTAAGCCAACCCATTGCATGGTATTTTGCTTTGGCAGTCGGGAAACCAGAACAGGTACTATTTTATACCCACTAAAATGTCTATTATTTTTTAAGAAATAGAAAATAAATGTTGGAGAGGATATCAAGAAATAGGAACACTGTTCATTGTTGGTGGAAATGGAAAATGGTGCAGCCACTATGGAAACTGTTTGGTGGTTTCTCAGAAAATCAAATATAGGATTACCATATGACCTGGCAATTCCACTCCTAGGTGGAATTGAAAAGAAGTGAAAGTAAGAACTCAAACAGATATTTGCACACTAATGTTCATAGAAGTATTAGTCACAATTGCCAAAAGACAACAGCAACTCACGTGTCCATCAACAGATGAATGGATACATAAAATGTGATCTATACAGACAATGGAATATTATTCAGCTACAAAATGAAATGAAGTTCCGATAACACATGATGACATAGATGAACCCTGAGGACATCATGCTGAGTGAAATAAGGCAGACACAAAAGGACAAATACTGTATGATATGAAATAATTAGAAAAAGCAAAGTCATAGAGTCAGAAACTAGAATAGAGGATACCAGGGCCAGGATGAGGGTAGGGAATGGGGAGTTAATGACTAATTGGCACACGGTTGATGTTTGGGGGGGATGGGAAAGTTTTGGTAATAGATGGTGGTGTTAGTAGGACAACACTGTGAATGTAACTAACACCACTGAATTATATATTTGAATGTGGTTAAAAGGAGAAATTTTAGGTTTTATACATGTTACTAGAATAAAAATTTTAAAAACCCCATAGAACTGTACAACACGTGAACCCTGATGTTAACTATGGACTATAGTTAATGCTATAATTACAATAATATTGTTTCATCAGTCTTAACAAAGGTACCACACTAATGCAAACAGTTAATACTAGGGGAAACTGTGGGGTAGGGATATGGGAAGTCTGTATTTTCTGCACAGTTTTTTTTGGTATACCCACAAATTCTTCAATAAAAATTAAAAAAAAAAAAAAAAAGGAAAAGACACATCAGAAAGAATATGGGAAAAGCCAATGTCAAAACGTTAAGTTAAAAATAAAAAAGCTGGAAACGGACTTTGGCCCAGCGGTTAGGGCATCCGTCTACCATATGGGAGGTCCGCGGTTCAAACCCCGGGCCTCCTTGACCCGTGTGGAGCTGGCCATGCGCAGTGCTGATGCGCACAAGGAGTGCCTTGCCACGCAAGGGTGTCCCCCGCGTGGGGGAGCCCCACGCGCAAGGAGTGCGCCCGTGAGGAAAGCTGCCCAGCGTGAAAAGAAAGAGCAGCCTGCCCAGGAATGGCGCCGCCCACACTTCCCGTGCTGCTGACGACAACAGAAGCGGACAAAGAAACAAGATGCAGCAAAAAGACGCAGAAAACAGACAACCGGGGGGAGGGGAGGGGAATTAAATAAATAAAAATAAATCTTTAAAAAATAAAAATTAAAAATAAAAAATAAAAAAGCAAGACTCCAAATTCTATATGTGGTTCTCACACGAAAAACACAGGAAGAAATTAAGCTGTTTAGACAGCGGCAAGACGTTAGGTAATTGTCTTTTCCTAGTCCTCCTTTTCTGCATTTTCATATTTTATTTCTCAGCTTTCTCTAAGCATGCGTTATGACTACACATTGATTTAATAACATACATTTCCATTACTTATCTAGATTATCAACAGCCATCCCCACCAGTCATGGGACTGGCACTGCCCTCAGGGAGCGGTGCCTAGGAGTGCGCCCCCTGGCGGCCCCAGAGCCAGCCCCCTACAACACACCCAGACCCACCTCTCCTGGAACTGCTTGGAGGGGATGAGGCCGGCTCGAAGGTTGGTGTCCCCCACTCGCTTGGCCTGCCACCATGTGGGGTCGTCCTGGCTCACCACCTCCAGGACCTGCCTGCGCTGGAAAGGCAGGCCCGCCTCCTGGCAGGGAATGGCGCGGTCCTCCCGCGGGTCGTAGTGGAAGAGGGCACGCATGTACACCTGCGGAGGAAGGCTGCGGTGAGGCTGCCCTGCTCCACGCAGGCAGAGACGTGCCCACGTCCTCGTCGGAGGCTAAATGACAACCACACCTCACGATTACGAAGAACAACAGCCTTGAGAACAGAGAGCTAATCGGAAGCACAGTGCACACATTTTCTTGTTCTTCCACCATTTTGGCCAGAAAATCCATCAAGCATCAGAAAATGAATAGGTGGGGCCCGTGACCGCTATTTCTCCTTCCAGCCTAAATAGTCACTTGGTCTGCCATCCTCTCAACGGCCTCTCTGCCCACGCAAAGCAAGAGCTAGTCCTGGAGGGAAAAGGGAAGGCAAGTAGAATCTGCAACTCAAATGTTATTTTTGATATGCTCACTGCCCCTAATGAAGTCAGCAGCCATCTGTTAAATAAGTAACTTAGATGTTGCCGGGAGAACACAAATGTCAGCACAGCTATTGTTACTGATTTCTCACTGTGGCTTTTCATTGGGCGATTGACATCCACATTTTTTCCAACTCCATCTTACCTCTTCTGTCACTTTCTGGGCCAATCCCCAACTTCCCACCCCTTTACCCTGGCATCACTCCCTTTGGAGAAGATGATGGAAGGGCACAGTATTTTGCTATACTTCCTTATTCTGTAATTCAGTGGCACGGATTTATTTATTTCTAATTCTGGACCCGAAGGACTGAATTACAACAATGACAAATAGAAGAAAAAAGGGTCAGAGGTCTTTAGAGAGATCCAAATCATATTCCTTTACGTGCCAACCAGAAAAGATACAGTTAGACCAGGGGTTCTTAACCTTTTTTGTTCCGTGGACCCCTATGCCAGTCAGGTGAAACTCACAGATCCTTTACAAAGTCCAGACTATACTGTCTATTACTTAATAAATACATCACACCCATATCAACACGTCCATACAAGAATAATGTTTTTTTGAATTTCAATTCAAGCTCATGCCCCCTTGTAAGAACCCCTGGGTTGGACAATAGTAAGAACTTCCTGGACATAGATTGTGGGGATAGATACCCTCATGCAGCTACAGAAGTTACCAGAGTCTAGGCACTTGGCAGAGAGTCTAGGTACTTGGCCAGCCCTGATCAAGTATCTGGCTCAAGAAGAAATATGTAGGAAAGATGGGCTAAGGGACAGGCTGCCCATTTCTCCTCCGGGAAAGCCAAGCTCTCTATCAAGTTAGAGCACCTGAAAGCTGCATGTGGGAATTTAGCTTGTCCCAGGAAGAATCAACTTCCATCAGGTGAGTCAATATTGTGCCCTAGGGTTTCATCAAAAGGCGCAAATAAGTCACAGCCATATAACGATCACTTCTTCATTTTCTGTTTAAAAAAAAAACACAAACTGTCCTTGAAGACATGTCATTCATTAAAATATTGACCTCTACTATGTGCCAGGTACTGTAATGTGGTGGGAGGTGGGAAGTAGGAATCAGTTATCTTGAAAAATTGGCATGCTTCTTTCTATCTATTGGCAAGAAAGCATGTAAATCATTATGTTCTCCTTTCTGCCTTGGCTGCCAGGAAGTTCAGATCCAAAATTCCTGCAAAACAAAGTGATGCTTTCTTCTCTAGCCCCTCTTGTACCATCTCACCTTGGGTCTACAGAAACTCTCACCTGGGCTTTTCCAACAGCCCCCTACCAGGTCTCCCCTCCTCAGGTCTCCCTCGACTCCACTCTCCTCTACGTGGCTCCCCAAGGGAGCTTTCTAAAACACAAATATGATTCCAGCACTCCCTTTGGAAAAAAAAAACCAAAAACCTTTAAGAGCTTCTCACCCCCGATGGGATTGTAAACTGAGCTGTGGGACGTTCCCAAGGTCCTAGTGCACCCCAGGCTGTCCTCCAGCTGCCAGCACCCACAGCTCTTTACCAAATCCTTTTGCCCCTGGGGCCTGCTCTGCCCTAATCCAGCAGGTAGTAATTGCTGGGAATTAATCCCCCAGGGGCAGCCTGGCTGGAGTTGGTATAGCCACGCCCCAGCGCTGATTCCTTGGTGGAACCACTGAGGAGTGTGTGCTCTTCCCCAGCTGGATTCAGTTCCAGGTGCCCACAGGGGAATTTACTTGATAGCAAACCCTTTATTGGCTGCCTCACCTTCTCCACTCCTGGACTGGCATTTCCTGGGGTCACCTTCTAAGGAAACTATTTTGCACTTGAACCCTTGTCTCATGATCAGCTTCTAATGGACCCGAGACTAAGCAAAGATCACGGCTGAAACCCTCCATAAGGCAGTTGAGGCCATTCAGAATGCAGCTTCAACTACCTCCCCAGCCACTCGCCCAGAGCCCTCCAGAGCGCTCCACGTTGCTCTTTCTCACTAAAACCCAAACATGCTCCTCTCTGTGAAGCCTTGGAGCCTCTGAATCTACAGACCCCTCTGTCTGAAAGCATTCCCCTTCTTCACCAGGAAAGTGTGACTTATCTTCACCTTCCTTAAGCCTCAGTGCCAACAGCCTTACTCCCTGGCGCCTTGCAGGCACCCGTAACTCATGGTACAGAATCCTCCCTGAGTGTTTCTCACACAGCCACAGAAGGCTGGCTCCCCTGCCTCCCCTCTCAACTAGGAACCCCAGGGCCATCACTGTCCCTGTCTCCAGCATCCCCGGGCCTGGCACGGAGAAGCTGCTCCAAAAAGGTTGGCTCAGCAAGTCATTCAACAAGTGGCAGTTCCTTAATTGGTCCAGAATCCAGCACATTTGGTTCCTTCTCCACCTCTACATGGCCCTGATTTTCTATTTCAATTAAAATAACCTTGTCTTTTATTAGTAAGTCACGTCAAATCCTGTTTAGAGAGAGGTAGGGTGCAAATAAATGAATCACTTGTAACTTCAAGTCCTCTAGTGGGTATGCGTTACTAGGAGCTGACTATGCTCTCTTCCTGTTACAAAAGGCCGGGCTGGAGCCCTCCACCCCCCCCTGCCCCCCTCCATCCCCCCTCCCACCACTCCTGCCTGCCCCCCCGCCCCAGGCAGCTGCATCTCCCAGGCCGAGCCAGGGCCCACGTGAGCCTGGCTCCCCATACCTTGCTCTCCTTTAAGCGATCTTCCTCCTGGGTGGCTGGGATGATTTTCAGGGTGATGGATCCCTGGGACTGGGCCTGGAAGGGGAGAGAGCCGGGGCTAATCGCCTCTGTGGTCTCGCTGCCCTGAGTTCCAGTCCTACTTTCCAAGTCTAATAACTCACACTCAGAAAGAAAGGCAGGGCACTGCCACCCCTGGGGGCCCCACCCCTTCTATATGGTGCCCTGAGCAAGAACTAGCTAAAGCAAAACTCAGAGCCCTGAGACGGAGGATGCGTGTTTTCATGGAGCAAAGGGACAGAAGATTTTAAATGAGACAGCTGGTGCCCTAAAGGGCTCCCCTTCTCTCTTTCCTCTTGGGTTATTTAACAGTCTCCTTTCAGTGTCCTCTTTTCTGCCAGACCTGGGGCTGGTCCCCAATTGGTAGTTCCCTCTTTCTTTCATCTCTTCTCTTGTCACCTCTACCCCTTCAGGTGTTTCCATCCCCCAACCTGAGACCCCATGCCCCACAGGGAAATGAGCTCGCCAGACTGTCCCCCGACCCTCCTCCGCCACACAGAAAGCCCAGGCTGCCCATCCTGGAACAGGGCAGGTCGGCACTCAGACCAGACAGGAAAGTGAGGCAAAAAGGCCATCTGCAATCGGGGTCCCCTAGAGTGGGGTGCCTTAGAGGGCAGGCCGTCGCTCTTCAGACTGCATCGTGTTCCACCCTACGGACCACCAGAAGTCAGCAAAGAGAATTATGTTGGGGGCGATGCCTGAGGATGAAGACTACAAAACTATAATATGGGGGAAGCGGATTTGGCCCAATGGATAGGGCATTTGCCTACCACATGGGAGGTCCAAGGTTCAAATCCAGGGCCTCCTTGACCCTTGTGGAGCTGGCCCATGCACAGTGCTGATGCGCGCAAGGAGTGCCCTGGCCACGCAGGGGTGTCTCCACGTAGGGAAGCCCCACATGCAAGGAGTGCACCCCATAAGGAGAGCCGCCCAGTGCGAAAAAAGTGCAACCTGCCCAAGAATGGCGCTGCACACATGGAGAGCTGACACAGCAAGATGACGCAACAGAAAGAAACACAGATTCCAGGTGCTGCTGACAACAATACAAGTAGACACAGAAGAACACACAGCAAATGGACCCAGAGAGCAGACAACTGCGGGGGAGGGGGAGAGAAATAAATTTTTAAAAATAAATCTTAAAAAAAAAACTATAATATGGGAAGTGGACTTGGCTCAATTGTTAGAGCATCCATCTACCATATGGGAGGTCCATGGTTCAAACCCAGGCCTCCTTGACCTGTGTGGAGCTGGCCCATGCACAATGCTGATGCATGCAAGGAGTGCCGTGCCACGCAGGGGTGTCCCCCATGTAGGGGACCCCACGCACAAGGAGTGCGCCCCATAAGGTGAGCCGCCCAGCATGAAAGAAAGTCCAGCCTGCCCAGGAGTGGCACTGCACACACGAAGAGCTGATGCAAGATGACTCAACAAAGAGAGACACAGATTCTCGTGCCGCTGACAAGAATAGAAGCAGACACAGAAGAACACACAGCGAATGGACACAGAGAACAGACAACTGGGGTGAGGAGGGGAGGGAAGGGGAGAAATAAATAAAAATATATCTTAAAAAAAAAAACAAAAAATTATAATTGGAGATTTTAAATCCTCAGTTTTTACTTAAACTCCCCAGAATGGACAATGTAGGTTGTTTTTGTCCCAACATTTAACACCTGAAGGCCCTGAAGTGCTTAATCTTTTTCCAGATGTTCAAATTTAAAGTTAACCACACGTTGGTAGAGAAACCATTCCCATCCCTGCTTTACAGAAAACGAAACGGAAGCGTCAAGGTTTGAAGCAGCCTCACACGTGACCTGATGACTTGTCTGAGGTTGCAAAGGTAGAAAGTGGCGGAGCCCGGGCTCAAACCCAGGACCCGCCGACCCCCAAGTCTTAGCCTCCCTGTGCTGTCACCTCCTAGCCCACATTCCTCAGCCCCTTTGGAAGAGGAAACCCTCTTAGGAGGGTCCCCGGGCAGGGGAGCCCGGAGGGGTGACTGCTGACGAGAGGGCCTGGGAGGGCAGGTGGGCTGGAAGCTCTGCCCCCCCCAGCCGCCCCCCCCCCCCCCCCCCCCGCACAGCTGCCTCCTCAGGACAACGCAGGTGGAGGCAGAAGCTGCCCAGGCCCCAGGCGGCGCCATGGGGCGGGCTCTGAAGGGCCACCCCCTCCCTCCCGGCAGCACGCATCAGGCACAGACCAGAATCTGGCTGATCTCATCCGGCCGCTTGTGCAGGACGGCGATCCCGTTCACTTCCCGGAGCTCATCTCCCACGTGGACGAGGCCTAGAGAGACCGGGCAGGCCGTTGGCGCCGGAGGAGGTCCGCCCCCGGGGTCTGAGCCGGACGCCCCTGGAGGGGGGGGGACTGGCCACACAGGGAAGGTTCCAAAGGTTAAAGGGTTAAAGGTGATGGACAGGAGAGGAGTCAACTGCACGCGGGGTGCCTCTATTACACCACCGCAGCCTCACAGCCAGGCGGGGACACCCCCAGTTTACAACTTGACTGCTGAAACCCAGAAGAATTAAGCAGCTTGACCAAGGCCACGACGCTAAGGTATAATGGAGCCAGGGTTCAAACACTGTTATTCTGACGTGAAAAATGTGTTCTTTGCGCCATGCCCTCTGCTCTTGAAAAATATTAACTGTTCACCTTCCTGGGTTTACAGAAACATTCCGAGAATGTTCTTCTTCAGGTCTTAACAAGGAAACTTAAAGGTGCCGGTGAAGATGTCCTCAAAAGCATTAAGCACACCCACCTGTTAGCCTCTGATTTAATGGCAGCTGTCTCTGAATATCAGGGCCCTATTTGCAACTCAAAGTGGTCCCTAACCCAGCAGCACCACCTGGAAGCTGGCTAGAAATGCAAAATCATAGGTCCACCCAGACCAGGGGATTCAAATGCACGTTAATGTTTGAGAAGCACTGGTCTAGGATCCTCCACAACAGTGATCTCCAACTTTTGGGGTAATACCCCCTACTGGGCTTGCCTCCTAGCTTGGGAGGTCTTCCGTATACCAGTGATTCCCCATCTGTTTTCACCCAAACAAAGCAGGGAAATGAGCAGCCTCCCCTCAGTCACAGGGGCTTGCTAAGGCAACTGGAGTGGAACAGGAGGGGTGCCTCTTCCGTCTCCCAGTTAAGAATTACCCACCAACCTCATGCTACATGCTTAACTCTCCCAGTCCTCAGGCCAAGACAATGCATCGGCCCTTTCCTGATCACCCCAGAAGTACTCCATGCATGTTATATTGCCAAACAATTAAAATTCCTACTAGGTTTTAAAAGATGAGAATTCCAACCCCACTCCCAAAGAGCAAAATGTATCTCCAACAGGTGACCAGATAGAAGTGGGGACAGGGGAGCACAGGGGAGGCCTGTGGCCAAAGGGGACAGGCCCTGGGACACTGGCCCTCACCGCACCAAGCCTGCTTTCCCGCCACTCACCGCTCCGGTCTGCTGCGCCCCCTCGCATGATCCTGGCCACCACCACGGCCCCTGAGTGCTCGTCCCGCCGGATTGTAGCTCCCTGCATCAGAGACAAGAGCAGGCAGGTTTCTAAGAAGCAGCCCCAAACCTCGGACCGCAACTCTCTGGGCGCGACAGAGCCACCCCTGACCCTGTGGGGAACTTCCCAACCTGAGGACACTCCACAATAAAGCCAACACCTTGCATGAGTATCGCACAGCACTTCACAGTTGACAAGGCACAACTAGGTGACAGTCCCATTTTAGAGATGAGGAGCTGGGACTCCAAGAAGTTAAGCCTTCTCCCCAAGAAGTAAAGCTTTTTGTGATCCTGAAGCCAGTGCTTTCTCTATCCTCTCAGTCACTTGCCAGGGCATTTAATATGAGGCTAATCCATTCCAGCAAACTCTCAACCTGCCTTGATAACCAATCACAGAGTTAGGAACCCTCTATCGTGGCTAAGGGGAACAAATTACATCCTAGACTGAGTTCTGGGGCCAGGACTTGCCCCGCGAATCACACTGAGCCGACAGATAACTGCCCCTTTGTGCAGATGAGGAAAATAGAGGCAGACGAGAGATCCTCATCTGTTTGCAGTAGTGGCTCATCTGAGATCTTTCGCTGAACATTGCAAAGAGAAAAGGCCGGCTGTGATATTCTCTGGGGCAAGAGCCCATTTCTCTGGGCTTTCACCACAAGCCTCCATCCAATAAGCAGCCCTGTCCTTGACTTGGGAAATCAATGCTGAACCAGAACCAAGATAATAACAATTTGTTACCAGCTGGGCAGCAGAATGGCTAGTGCCCTGCAGCAGAATGGCTGCTTTCTTAGTACTCAGAGCAGGAATCAGCAAACTTTTTCTATCAAGAGCCAGAGAGTAAATATTTTAGGCTTTGAGGGCCACAGGGTCTCTGTCACAACTCAACTCCACTGGTATAGTGTCAAGACAGCCAGACAATGAGTAAACAAGTGGGCGTGGCCGTGCTCCACCAGGACTTCATTTACAAAACCAGGTGCATTTGGCCCATGGGCTGTAGCTCACCAACCTCTGGTTCAGAGCTGGACGATCAGGGTTGCCCCTCACAGCTGTGCAGGCTCATTACCGCACAAAGGGGCTGGCCATGAACTGAGGGGGGCTGCATCCAAAAATGCAAAAGGGGTGCCCTTCACGTGAAGGTGCCACCAGCTGGCAGCAGCCCCGACAAAGCGGCCACTGCTGTCTGTGAAGACTTCAGGAGGTCCCCTTCCCAGTTTTCGGGGCAGAGGTGGGAGGCAGGGGCTGGCAGGGAGCCAGGGTGGGGAGGACAGGTGGATGCCACATACCAGGGGTTCTTTGTTCTTCACCAGACGGACAATCTTCACCGATTCCTCATCAAAATCCTCATCAATATTATCAGGCAGAGGTGGCAGAACAGGGTCGAAATTCTTCTGGGCAACCGTGTCATGGACCATGAGCACAGCCTGTCGGAGAAGCAAGAGAAAGGAGAGGCTGGTCCCATGGCCCACGAGGGGTCAGGAGGCCTTGGCTGGGCCGTGGTGTGGGGGTCTCGGCTCTCACACCAGGGAGACAACCACCCCCGACAGACCCCGGGACTGAAGAGCCCTCCTCCGCGGTGGCTCTTCCTCAGTCTCACGACCAAGTGCTCCCTCCCGCCCCCGCCCCCAGGAGACACGAGCTGTGTGGGTGGCAGGGACGGCGGCGTGACTACCCTGAGGTGGGGGGTGGACAGCAGCTGGAGCAGCTCCCTCTCGTCGCTGTGCGCAGAGGCAGCCTGCAGCTCCTCCATCACCTGGAGCAGAACAAGACAGACCGCCACAGAGCTGGGGGTGCCGCCGCCCGACCCCCGCCTGCAGGGCGCCCCGGGGGGAAGCCCTCCCAGGAACTGTCGCTGCGCCCAGGGGTGTGTGCCACCCTCAGCCACCCCAGGACTGATGCTCTCGGGGAATCATGCCAGAGGTCGGGGAGCTGAGCTGCTCTGCAGGGTCATCCAAACAGAAGCTACCATTTATTAAGCCCCTACTGTGTGCTGGCTGCTCTATGCAGGGCTTTTCATTTAATCCTCACAACAAACCTAGATGAAGCCATTTTTACAGATGAGAATCCTGAGGTTCAGACAAATTAAATATCTTGCCCAAGGTCAGACACTCTAGGTGGCACAGCCAGGACTGGAATCTGGGCTTCTCTGGCTTTATAGACTGTGCCCTTCACCATTATGCTATTTATGGATGAGAACATTAGGGCTCAGAGAGGTACAGTGACTTTTCTAGGGCCACAGAGCTAGCAGAAAAGCAGATTGGAACCTGGGAGCCAAGCAGTGGAACATGCTCCATGTCACGATTCCACAGTGGAGAAAGGCAGGGGACCTGCACCCACCCCACACCAGGCCATCTCCCGGGGCCAGGGGCGGAGCTGGAACCGTCCAGCTGTTGGCAAGCCAAGCACCAGAGAGCACTAGGTCCACCAGAAACTAAGAAGCATTCCTTTCAAAACTGAGAAGCCCGAGCAGGAAAGGGGATGGGGGGCAGCACCTTTACTTCAGGGCTGCAGGCTGGGCCTCTCCAAGACACAGGCACATGTGCGTATCTGACCCATTCATATCTCCAGTCCTGAGAGGAGTTTGGGACCTGCGGAGCTGATCTAAACACACTCATCTGATTCAGCTAAGGAAGCAGACTTTCTCAGGAACACACAGTAAGTGGGCATCAGCATGTCACCATGGCTCCCAGCCCTGTCCACAGCTAATGGGTCCCTCCTGGCTGTGGGTTTGGGGGGCGTGGGAAGTAGGTCTGACAGTGGCAGGGAAAACCCCGGGCTTACATCCTCAGCAAGGGCCACGGCGCTGTGCAGGACCGGGGTTGGACTTTGCCTCTCGTAATAGCGAAGCTTCTCATGAATCTGCAAAGACAGCTGATTTCAGGCGGGGTCTCGCAGGCCAGCTGCCCAGGTTTACTCCAGACCACACCCTGCCCCAGCTGTGGGGATACCTGGACCTGCAGGCTGAGTCACGACGGGGGCAACGAAAGAGAAAGCCCTGCCTAGCTGTGCTCGTGAGATCTGGCTGGGGCAGGGGGATGGCTAGGATGATCTCTGTGAGCCACAGACTGCCTCACGAGGTGGGATGACATGGAAATTACCTTCATTAAGTAACTGAGGCTTTTTTCACTGAACACGTCCCTCAGGAAGCCCATCTCCTCTTTGTGGTTGGAATCAGGTCTGAGCTGAGAGGTCAGCAGTGCCAGGGTTTCGTGCAAACCTGAGGAAGTGTAAGAAGAAAAATAAAAAATACAGCCAATGCAGTGACATTCCGCCCTGCAGGCCTGAGTGGACCCTCCACCCGCACGCAGCCCGCCTTGCAGGATGGAGACCGTGCAGCTTCCGAGAGCCAAGCCTGGCACAGCTGGTTTCCTTCCAGCCCTGGGCTGCTGGGTGGGCTCTTGGCTTCAGCGCTGTGGCAGGTCCCAGTCCCAGGAAGTCGTCACTCACCTGAGTCCTCGGACAGCACCGGCATGCCTGTGTCTGGGGGATCCAGGGCTCTGCCTGTGGATCGGGGAGACAGGCGGAGAGGGGGAGCTGGAGCTCCACTGAGCACATTCATTCAACAGTTACTGCCCATCTACCCTGTCTATCTAGGGGACAGAGGAGATGGGGACAAATAGCTCTCTTCTCACTTGCTTCCGGGAGGAAGGAAAGAAAATTAAGACTTGCTGAGTGCTCCCAAGGAGCTGGGCGGTTCCACATGACACTTTTCTTCATCTGCACAAAACCCTGAGGAATGCTGATATTCCGATCTTACCGATGAAGAAGCAGGCTCTGAGGAGTTCAGTAACTTGCTAAAGGCGGGTCAGAATCCACTCTGCTCGGCCCTGCCAGGACCAGGCTGGCCTCGGAGGGCCCCAGTGGCCCCCAGCACCTCCCCTCCCTGTTAGCCTTCTGCCGGCCGGAGCCCCCTGCCCGCCCACGCCGGTCCTGCACCCTCCCGCTCCCCCCTTCCCCAAGCCTCCAGCAGGAGGGAGCGGAGCGGAGGGAGGAGGTGGAGGGACAGAGGCGGCTTTCCCCTGTGCGGGAGGAGGGCCCCGTCTCAGAAGTCCCCCCGGGTGCTCGGCAGCACGTGGACCTGCAGAAGTCCTCCTTCCGAAGGGGACGAGGACAGTAACGACCCCATTCCGCAAACATGGAGCCAGTCCCACCGCGCCACGCGCCGGGGCCACGAAGACACCCGAGAACGGGACCCCCGCCCTCCACTCCCCGCCCCCTCCCGCCGACCCCGGACTCACCCTCCGGCTTCTTCCAGCTGCGCAGCCCCCACCTCCCCCCCGGGCGCCGAGCACGGGCTCCGGCTGGCTTTCGGCAGGAACCTGTGGGACGAACAAGGAGCGCGGCGGGGCTGGAAGGGAGCCCCGGGGACGCTCGGAGGGCGGCCTGGGAGGACGCGAGCGGCGGGCGGGAGCCGCCGAGAGCCGGGCGCGTTGGCGGGGCGCGGGATGGGAAGGCCGGGGGACCCAGGGAGGGGGGCTGAGCTCCACCGCCCCCACCCCCACCAGGCGGGGGGCTCGCCGGGCCCCGGGGACTGCCCGTGGAGACGAGGGGCGGGTTCCGGCCCAGCCTCCCCGTCCCTGCCGGGCTCCTCCCGCCGCCGCTCCGGGGTCCCTTGTCTGTGCCCCGCGCGGATTCCTACCTCCTGGCGCCGGGAGCTCAGCTAGGCGACCCGGAGCCGCGCGGGGGCCCGGAGCCTCGGTGACCGCTGGCTCCGCCTCCCCGGCCCCTCCCTGCCGCGGTCGCGCCGGGCGGGGGTGGCGGAGCCCGAGGAGAGGAGGCGCGGGGAGGGCGAGGAGCAGCACGAGGGGAGGAGGGGAGGGGCGGGGGGCGCTCGGCGTCGGGCACCGCCAGCCCTCTGCCGGCGCGGCAACGCTCTCCCGCCTCGCACCCTGCTCGCCCTCCGCTTCGCCGAGACCGAGGAGCCCCCTGGCTTGTGCCACACACCCCCAGAGCCTTTTCTTCTGCCCCCACCTCCCGCACATACCCCATCCTCAGCGTGTGGACGGCGGCCACTTATTCAACCAATAATTCGATTTTGCAAACATTTAGCGAGCGCTTTTCAAGTGCTAGGCACTGTACCAGGGGCTGGGGGTTCAAAGACGACCAAAGCCAAGACCCTGGATTTGAGGGGCTCCCAGGCCGGGGCAGAGGACCTGGAAGAGGCGAGAGCAGCTCGCTGTAACCACGCAACGTGCTGGGAAAGATTTATCGTGCACGATGCCCTGGGGGAGCCAAGGACAGCGGGGAGAAGACCGGATGGGAGATGGTAGGGGGAGGTGCGGCTGCAGGAAAAAGGCGTCCTGTGCCCACGCCTCTGAAATGACCCTGAAGATCACTGCTTTTTATTGTGCTGTCTCTATGCCCCGGGCTTTCTGCAGATCACTTCACATCACAGCCCCTGAGATAGAGACCATCATTAGCTCCAGTCTGTCATCCAGGAAACAGGCTCAGGGGTGGGAGCATGTGCATGGCGGAGAGGGCAGGGCAGGAGTGTTGGAGCTGCTGGGTGAGTGAAGGGGTGGTAGTGGGCTAGTGAGCCCACCTTTTCTCATCCAGCAGTGAAGGGCAGAGTCGGGTTTATAAGGAGGAGCTGGACCCAGAGGCTGAGTGGTGGCAGGAAGTAGGGGCCTGCCCTGCTGCTCTAGCATGTCAAGGGAAGAGAACAAGCTGCAGCAGTCCACGCAGAGTCTGTGAGAGGAAAGGTATGTCATGATGACATTCCCTCCCCCCCCTTCCTCCAAAATTATATACACCAGTGCTTTTCAACCCATTGTGTGTCTATGAGTGACCAGGGGATCGAAAACACAAAGTTTAGTTCAGTAGGCCTGGGATGGCGCCAGGTTCTGCATCTCTAACAAGCTCCCAGGTGATGCGATACTCTCTTGGTCCTCTGAACACGCTTTGGCTAGCAAAGGACTACACAAGGCACATATTTACCTGGGGCACTTAGTGTTAGAGAGCTATCAAGAGCTGTCCCCAAATAGGCTAAAATGAATTTTGACAAGGGCACCAAAGCAAATCAATGGGAAGAGAAAAATCTCTTCAACAAATGTTACTGAAACAACTGGATATTCATTGGGGGCGAGAGGAAGAGAGGAAACACACCTCTACCTCACATCATATACAAAAATAAATCCAAATACCATATACAAAAATTAACTCAAGTGGATCAACAACCTAAATATAAGAGCTAAAATCATAAAACTCTTAGAAGAAAACACAGGGGGAAAGCCTCACAACTTAGCAATGGATTCTTAGACACAACACTAAAAGCATGAGCCATAAAGGAAGAAGTGGATGAATTGAGCTTCATCAGAATTAAAAACTTTTGCACGTCAAAGGACATTACCAAGAAAATGAAAAGACAACAGATTGGGAGAAAATAGTTGCAAATCATGTATCTGATAAGAATTTAATATCCAGAATATATAAAGAACTCTGACAACTCAAAAACAAAACAACAAGCAACCCAACTTAAAAATGGGCAGAGTATTTGAATAGACATTTCTCCAAAGAAGATAAACAAATGGCCAATAAGCTCATGAAAAGGCACTCAGCAACACGAGCCATTAGGGAAATGGAAAATCAAAACTGCAATGAGATTCCACTCCAAACCCACTAAGATGGTATTCTTTTGAAAACTAGAAAATAATAAGTATTGGTGAGGATGTGGAAAAACTGGAACCCTCGTGAATTGCTGGTGAGAACGTAATATGGTATACTGCTATGAAAAACAGTTTGGTGGTTCCTCAAGAAATTAAACATACATGTACCCTATGAACCGCAGTTCTACTCCTAGAAAATATACCCAAAATAATGAAAACAAGGATTCAAACAAATACTTGAACATCAATGTTCATAGCATTATTCATAATAGCCAAAAAGTGAAACCATCCAAGCGTCCATCAAGAGATGAATAGATAAACAAAGCGTGATATATACATGCAGTGGAATATTATTCATCTGTAAAAAGGTATGAAGTGCTGATAAATGTTACAATATGGATGAACCTTGAAAACAGCCTAAATTCAATAAACCAAACATAAAAGGACAAATATTGTATGATCCCACTTACATGAAATATCTAAAATAAGCAAATGCATAGAGACAGAAAGGAAGGAGGGAAAGGGGAGTTATTTCTTGGTGGGTACAGAGTTTCTACTTGGAGTAATGAAGGTGCTTAGGTAATGGATGGTGGTAATGGCAGCTCAACATCATAAATGTAACTAATGACACTGAATCATGCACTTAAAAATGGTTAAAGTGACAAATTTTATATTATATCACCTACCACAATTTTATTTTGTTTAGTTTTTAAAAATCACTTGAAAGGGACCATTGTCCTAAACCTAAAAACTAAACTGATAAAACCACTAGAAGAAAACATAGGAGAATATCTTCTCATCTTGGAGTAGGCAGATTTCTTTAAAAAGACATGAAAAACTATTATGTATATATGTCACTATTGCAGGGTGGTGGGAATGTGAAGAAAGCATGAGAAAAATACAATTAATGTAATCTATGGACTATAGTTAGCAATAGTGTAATATTCTTGCATCAATACCAAAGATGTACTGTGTTAATATTAATATTAAATAATACTTCAGTATGGGAAAAAATATGCCAAATGTACGCTATGGACCATAGTTAGTGGAAATAGTCTGATGATATCATCTCACAATCTGTAACAAATGTTCCACAACAGTGTGGTGTATTGGTGAAGGGCTGTTGTGTGAGAATTCTACACATGTGCATGATTGTTTTTTAGGTCCACAACTTCTGTAATAAAAATATATATATTTTTAAAAAGGATTTGAAAGCATGGATCCTAAAAAACACTAATAAAGGAACTTCATCAAGATGAAAAACTTCACATCAAGAAGCATCATCAAGAAAACAAGTAAGCAAGCCGCAGCCTGCAAGGAACATTCATACCACATATATCTAACAAAAACTTGTATCCAGAATAAAGAAATCCTGCAAGTCAATAAGAAAAAGGCAAACAATCCAACCCAAATAATGGGCAAAAGACTTGAATATGTATTTCACACACAAAAAATATACAGTCAATAAAGATATAAGAAATTGCTCCTCTTGCATAACTTGTCATCAGGGAAATACCAATGAAAGCCACAACAAGGTATCGCTATGCATATACAAGAGGGTTCAAGTGAAAAGTAATGACAGCACAGCAGTTTGGGAGTTCTAGCTGTTCCAGCTGTGAGGCTGTGGAGCAGCTGGAACTCCCAAACTGCTGTGCAAGTAGAGTGTGGCACAACTGTTTGGCAGCTTCTTTAAAAAGTTGAGCATACATCTACCCTATGATCCAGCAATTCTGCTACTAGGTACAGACACAAGAGAAATGAATACATACGCCACCCAAAACTTGTACAGGAATGTCTGTTCATGGCAGTCATATTCATAACAACCAAAAAGTGAAAACAATCAAAATGTCCATCAATAATGAATGGATAAATAAAATGTGGTATTTCCATACAATGGAATAGTATTCGACCAAGAGTTTATGGAAAAAAGTGAAAAAGAAGTGGTGTTGGATTCCCAACCCATTTTCCTAATGGATATATTTTTATAATCTTGGAGTTAGGGAAGTCCTTTCTAAGCAAAATCCAAACCTAAATCTATCAAGAAAAAGATGGACATGTGTGACTAAATAAAATGTGAACACTTTCATAAGCAAAAATATTATTTGTGACATATGTGATAAAGTTACAATCTTTAAAAGAGTCCATGCATATCAATAAGAAAAGATGAAAAATTTAATAAAAAAACAGTTTTTAAAAATTAGGCAGGGGAGGGAAGTGGCTGTGGCTCAATCAGTTGTGTTCCCATCTTCCATATGGGAGGCACTGGGTTCGCATCCTGGGGCCTTCTTGTGAAGGCAGGTTTGCCCGCAGATGCCACAGAGAGCCAACTCAGCTAGGTAACACACAAAAAAAAGGGAGACAAGAAGAAAAAAAAAAACACAGAACAGCACACAGTGAATGGACACAGAGAGCAGACAGCAAGCAAGCCGCAAGGAGGGAAGGGAAACAAAATAAATAAATATGGACACAGAAGAACACACAGGGAATGGACACAGAGAGCAGACAGCACACAAAAAGCCATGGGGTGGGGGAGAGGATAAAAAAATGTAGGCAGGGATCAGATGTAGCTCAAGTGATTGAGCACCTGCTTCCCATGTACAAGGTCGTTGGTTCAATCCCTGGTAACTCTTTAAAAAAAAAAAATTAGTCATTTCGCTACAAAAGAAATATATACATCCAGGAAACATAAAAAAAATGCACATAATCAGAGAATTCTAAGTCAAAATAGAAAACTATACCCCTTTACACTTATTAAGACAAAAATACTTAAGTTTATTGACATCCAGTGCTGTCAAAGATATGGGGAAATAAACACACACAGTTGGAAGGAGTGTTGAAGAGTGCAAGCTTTCTATAAGATAGTTTAGCAAAGTTTACCAAAATTTGATGTGTGCATGCTCCGTAGCCCAGGGCAAACAGGTTGGTAGGAAAGGTAAGCAGAGAGCCAGGTGTTTGGATGTATGAGAGTTCCAAGAAGGGGTGCTGGGGAGAGGCTGCTTCCCAGGGTCCAGGAACCGTAGAGGCCTTGGGAAGGACAGAGAAGGTGACATGAAGGTAGAGTTGGCCAAGATGGCTGAAAGCCCAGGCAGGTGTCACCTCACCAAGCCAGGTCTTGGCCAAGATACTGGAGCCAGGGCAGCCACAGGGGGAGCGGAAGGACGAGCTCAAAGCCAGAGGGAGTTACACCGCGGGCTCCACCCGAGCAGGGAGAGGAGTGCTCTGGAAAGGACTGAGAATGCCAACCATCCTCAAAGAGGTGACAGAGAGACTGCCTCAGGCTACAGGTCTGGCCTTCAGCCCAGACATCACAGGGGTGACCGACTAATTCCAAGAGGAAAAACGGGCTCACTGGCAGCAGGCACAGGAGGATGACTCAGAAGGCGGCTAAGAAAGGGCAGGCTCGGCTCCATCGATATCGCAAAGAGGACGAGAGAAATTCCTGTGAGTACATTTTTTTCCCTGGTTTCTGATAACTTCTCCTATTGTTTGTGGTTTTTTTCCCTATCCTGGCACTCTTCCCTTAAAAGAAAAAAAAAGTATTACAAAAAAGAATATGCACACAGGGAAGTGCATAAAAACATAAGACAAGTTCACAAATTAATGAGAAGTGAACCTTGTATAACCACCACCCCGAAGAAGAAATAACCCCCAGAAGCTTCCCTGTGCCCTCTTGGAGATTACCATAACCCCTCCCCAAAATAACCACTGCCCTGAGCTTTATCATCTAAGTAGATGGATCACCATACAATACCATTGAGTTTGGTCTGATTTTGAACTTCATATAAATGGAATCACGCACTATGTCTTTTGTGCAGGTGACTTCTTTCAATAAACATTATCTCTCTTTTTTTTTTTAACAATTTACTCATGCTGTCTGTGATATGTGTTGCTGATATTTTCTCCTACTCTGTAGTATGTCCTTTCAATTTTCTCAAGCTGTCTTTTGATGAACAGAAGTTTATAATTTTCATGCAGTCTAATTAAACAGTCTTTTCCTTTGTGGTCTTTCTGTGTCTTGTTTAAGAACTGTTTCCTTATTCTGAAGTTGTGAAGCTATCCTATATATCATTTTGCCTTCTACATTTAGTTAATTCACCTAGAGTTAAATTTTGTGTCTAATGAGAGGGAATTTCATGGGTTTGTTCTTTCCTTCCATGTAGGTACTTAAGTGTCCCAACACTGCTTACTGAAAGACCATCCTTCCCTCACCACTCCACTGTGCTACCTTTGTCGTAACTCCAATGTCCATGCGGTGCCTCTCTTAGACCCGGGCAAGAGGGAGCACTGCCCCTGGCCACGTGCAGATCACAAGTGCACACCCACACAAATCAGTGTATTTAAGAACACACTGGGAAGCGGACTTGGCCCAGTGGTTAGGGTGTCCATCTACCACATGGGAGGTCCGCGGTTCAAACCCCGGACCTCCTTGACCCGTGTGGAGCTGGCCCATGTGCAGTGCTGATGCGTGCAGGGAGTGCCCTGCCATGCAGGGGTGTCCCCCATGTAGGGGAGCCCCATGCGCAGGGAGTGTACCCCATAAGGAGAGCCGCCCAGCAGGAAAGAAAGTGCAGCCTGCCCAGGAATGGCGCCGCATACACGGAGAGCTGACACAGCAAGATGATGCAACCAAGGGAAACACAGATTCCCGTGCCACTGACAACAACAGAAGCGGACAAAGAGGATGCAGCGAATGGACACAGAGAACAGACAACCGGGGTGGGGTGGGGAGGGGAGAGAAATAAATAAATAAATCTTAAAAGAAAAAAAAGAAAACTTATTTTAAAAAAAAAAAAGTTAATTCTTTAAAAAAAAAAAAGAACACACAATGCCTTTTACCCTCAGGACATCAACACTCACCACTGGCACAGCACAACTCAGATGCTAAACATCTCTCTTGTGGTTGCCACTCTTCAGGTCCCAGGAAAACATTTCTCCACATCTCTTGACCTGTGTCCTCAAAACATAAGTTTGCTGGAATCTGAACACCTCAGAAGTTTGTGGAACGTGCTATTGCTAACTTCAGATGATGGACCCTGCTTAAGAGTGCAGGGAGAATTAGTAATCATAGGTTAGGAATGGTTGTTCCAAACATGACATAAAAAATTTAAACTGTTAAATTTTGCTGCATGAAAATGTAAAGAAAAGGTATCAAAACCAATAACAAACTGGGGGGAAATATTTGCGGTACATATAACTGATAAAGCGTTAATATCTCTAACATACAAAGAATCCTTATGAATCGATAATAATTAGATGGCAACTCAATAGAAAATAGAACTACTTGCACATTTCACAAAAGAGGAAACATAAATGCGATTGAATGGGAACCTACTGCAGGTGGGACCGTTTGTTTACATTACTTCAGTAGGGCGTGAGCCAGGGAAGGTCTGTATCCTCTTACGGAGTCCTTTATAAACGGGGTGCATACGGAGAGAGGGAGCTGCAGAGAAAGAAAAAAGCCCCAGGGTTCCTTGGCTTTTCTGTCACATGGCGATGCACATGGTGGCATCTTCTTTCTCTTCCGGTTCCACTGACTCCAGCTTCCGGCTGCTCCTCTTATCTTCTCTGGCTGTGACCTTCCCTACAAGCCCTCAGTAAGAGGATTAAGATCCATCCTGGTTCATTTGGGCCATGCCCTTAATTAAAGGAATGGCATCAAAAGGTCCTGTTTACATAGGTTCGTACCCACAGGAATGGATTGAGATTCAGAACATGTTTTTCGGGGTACATAACTCCAAGCCACCCCACTATACAATGTATTTCCATTTTGGGAAAGTGGATCCAAATATCATAGGTCATGAAATCAATGGAGCCCCAGAACTTTTACTCCCATTATTTTTCTGTAACTGAACTTAGCTTCCATCTCCATTACTGGACTTGTGTTTTGAAGGAGATTTTATGTGTTGGAATAAACTTTTACATTTGTGCTTTAGTCAGTATTTCAATTTGTGAAAGATTTCACAATCTTTAAAACCTTATTTTCTTATACCTGTGAGCTCAATGTAGAGATTGCTTTGTTATTTATAAATTCAGATATTTAATATAAAATAAGAACAATTTGATTGATAAGTATTGAATTGATTCATAATTTCACAGGTCAAATTCCCAGAACTAGTTGCACATTTAATCACTCAAATTCCCTCAGGCATTTCAAGCTACAATTACAGACAGGATATATTTGATTCTCTCAATCTCTTTAAACTTCTAACAATGCAAAACTAACAAGCAAAATCTTACACACTTACACAACTGAATAAATCTTTTAAATAGTGTAACTTTAACCAATCAAACTTGATGTAATGGCTCGAATTCTTTTAAGCCTCTCAAACATCTTAAAAAAGAAACAAAGCAGTCACAAAGCCACGTGGTCATCCCAAACTTTGTTACTTGTCTGTATAAGCACAGCTTACAAAAGTACAATTTTTTTTTACAGATTTATTCATCCAAGACAGAGGAGCTATTTTGCCCCCCAGGGAACATATGGCAATGTCTGAGACATTTTTGGTTGTCACCACTGGTGACAGGAGGGCCACCAATATCTAGAGGGCAGAGGCCAGAGATGTTGCTTGTAAAGACATAAAAGAAGGGAAGCAGACTTAGCCCAGTGGTTAGGACGTCCCATGTCTACCACATGGGAGGTCCACGGTTCAAACCCCGGGCCTCCTTGACCCGTGTGCAGCTGGCCCATGCGCAGTGCTGATGTGCACAAGGAGTGCCCAGCCACACAGGGGTGTCCCCCGTGTAGGGGAGCCCCACGCGCAAGGAGTGTGCCCCGTAAGGAGAGCCGCCCAGTGCGAGAGAAAGTGCAGCCTGCCCAGGAATGGTGCCACCCACATGGAGAGCTGACACAACAAGATGACGCAACAAAAAGAGGCACAGATTCCCATGCCGCTGACAACAGAAGCAGACAAAAAGAAGAACACGCAGCGAGTAGACACGGAGAACAGACAACTGGGGCGGGGCGGGAAAGGGGAAATAAATAAATAAATAAATCTTAAAAAAAAAAAGACATAAAAGAAATTATACTTGGTGGCCTGCCATCCTGCCTGGCCCAATCATAAGCTCTCCTTTTGAGTGAACACCCCAGCTAGCCCTGCCCTGGGCGTACCCCAACTGGCAAGGCCTGTACCTCTATTGTATATGGTTTGGATGATAAGAACTGCCCCTGGTTTCTCCAAACGGCCCCTGCCACTTCTTCTCTGAACTTCCCCTTTTCCTTTCGTGCCACATAATTTTTCTAGCAAGGCCTCTAGCTCCACAGGACTTGGATGATAAGAAGTTTCTCCAAACGGCCCTTGCCGCTTCTGCTTTTCATGCTGTATCGTTTGAAACTTCCAATCCCCAGTATCTGCAGGAAAGCCCTGCCCCTCCCCCTCTGCCTCTGGGAGCCCGGAACCCACAGGTACTCCCCTCCCTCCTCCACCCCCACAGACCCCCGCAGGACCCTAGGTCAGGTGAGCCCAGGGTCCCTCCACCGACCTCATTCTCCCCCCTTCCCCCAGGGCCTCTGATCTAACAAAGCGGACCGCTCGTGTACTCTCGGGTGGCTGGCGCTCTGTGTTTGTGCCTCATCACCCTAAGAGCTTCCACATAACTCTCCTAAACAGCTGCGGTAGGTTGAGACTGCATGTACCCCAGGAAAGGATGACCTTGACACTTGCCCCTTGCAGTGGATGGGAGCCTACTGCAGGTGGGACCGTTGGTTTACGTTGCTTCAGTAGGGCGTGACCCAGGGAAGGTCTGTATCCTCCTACTGGAGGCCTTTATAAACGGGGTGCATACGGAGAGAGGGAGCTGCAGAGAAACAGAAAAAAAGCCCAGGGGCAGAGAGAGAGCCACCAGAGTAAGAAGCCAAAATCAACGGAGCCCGGGCGAAAGAAGCCAATGGAGCCAGAAACCGAAAGCAACGGGGCCGGGAGGAGAGAGGAGAGGCCAGTGGACGCCGCCAAGTGCCTTGCCACGTGCGAGGACTCCAGGACCGACAGCAGCCGGGCCTCAGGGGAAGATGGCGCCTCCTGATGCAGACTTGAGGTGGACGCTTTCACAGCCTCCACACTGTGAGCTTGTCAGCTAATAAACCCCTATTGTAAAAGCCAACCCGGTTCTGCTATATTGCTCCCGGCAGCCTTTAGCAAACTAGAACAACATCCTCCAACGCATGGGACACCACCACGCCACCACCACCAAAGAATTATCTGGCCCCAAATGTCAACAGTGCTGAGGCTGAGAAAATCTGATCCAGAGGGAACGAATTAGCATCGTAGACCAGCTGAAGTGACTCAGTCTAAGATAGAGGTGTACAGGACTTGGGTGATCATCAAAAATCAAATGGGGGAAGCAGATTCGGCTCAATGGATAGAGCGTCCGCCTACCACACGGGAGGTCCAGGGTTCAAACCCAGGGCCTCCTGACCCGTGTGGTGAGCTGACCCACACATAGTGCTGCTGTGCGCAAGGAGTGCCATGCCACACAGGGGTTTCCCCTGTGTAGGGGAGCCCCACGCACAAGGAGTGTGCCCCATAAGGAGAGCCGCCCCGCACAAAAAAAGTGCAGCCTGCCCAGGAGTGGCACAACACACAGAGAGCTGATGCAGCAAGATGACACAGCCAAAAGAGGCACAGATTCCCAGTGCCACTGACAAGAATACAAGCAGACACAGAAGAACACACAGTGAATGGACACAGAGAGTAGACAACTGGGTGGGGGAAGAGAAATACATTTTTTAAAAAAATGAAATGGAGGAAGCAGATATGACTCAAGCAGTTGGGCACCTGCCTACCACATGGGAGTTCCTGGGTTCAGTTCCAGGTACCTCCTACAGAAGAGGAGCAAGATAACTAGAGAGTGAGCTGATGGGACAGGCTGGCATGGCAAGATGACACAGTGAGATGACTCAACGAAGAGACACACTGAAGAAACACAAGGAGAGACAAAGCAAGCAACAGAGGGGCTCAAGTGATCAGGTGCCTCTCTCCCACATGGGAGGTCCCCAGATTTGGTTCCTGGTGCCTCTGAAAAAAAGAAGATGAACAGAGAGGAGACCACGAACACAAAACACCAAGGAGGTAGGGGGGAGGAATAAATAAATAAATCTTTAAAAAAAATCAAATGGCACCCAGCAAGCTAGGATCTTTCATTAGCTAGATTTTGTCTGCCAGGTAACAGGCCATTCTAATAAGCCCCACTCCTCGGCTGAGTTCCAATTCAAGGTTTTCTCAGCTGATTCTGAGAGTAAACTCAATCTCTCTAGGGGTCTTCCTGTTCCTCTCTTCTCCCCAAGGAGGCTGTAACTTACCATCAGGGCCTAGAGAAGGAGAAGTCAGGGCAGCCTTGCTCCTTGTCTGCCCATGCTACCACCTGCTGAGCTCTCTGAGTTCCCCTGCTCCACACCTGCTGCCCCCACCCCTCATCCCAGCCAAGGTGCCTCCAGACGCCAGGGTGCTCAGAGACACAGCTGAGTCACCCTTGGCCACCCGAAGATGCAATGAATCTGCCCCAAGCCCAAGGGTCTGGGGGCCACTGTGCCCCTCTGCTCTCCCACCCTGGAATGACAGGGACACTTCCCAGTGCTCCAGACAGGAAGCAGGGCACAAGATCCTCTCCTCTCAGATCCCCAAACTCACCAGGGGAACCTCTCTCCACACAACCCCCCCTAACCCCAGGGCATGGCCCGAGGGTGGGACCAGGAGCAGGGCTCACCCCAGCACCTTACTCTATAACCCTCTTTCCCAACGCTTGCTCCCGGTCCCTGGCCCGGAGAATCTGTTTCTAATGGGTTTCTCAGGGCTGACTCCTGGGCTGGAGGTGGGGCTGCTGGGTGGAGAAGGACTTTAGAATATGCTTGAGGGGAGGCAGGGATGACTCATATTAGACCCAGCACCCTTGTTATATAAATAAACATTTTGGTAACCTCCTTTACTCTCCTGCTGACAATCATAAATAATATATGCCTTCCTACACACTTAATTTTTTAAAACCATAGGCTAATGCCTGAGCTGTAATAGAGAGGAAAAATGAAAGGAAAACAATGTATAACCAAATAGCCTATATTTCAAAATGTCAGTGTTCAGGCCCTGTGTCACCAGAAGACATATTCAAGTGTCAGATGCTTGCCCCCGCTTATAATAAATAAGTTAGGATTTAAGAAAAATAAGACAATCAGAAAGCAAGCTGAATAAGGACAACAAAATGAAAGCGCAGAGATAAACTATCAAACACTAGAACAAATACTGTTATAATCTGCATTTTTGAACTGCAATAGACAATTGCATTTTGTAGTCTGCAAACCATATCAGGTTCCAGGTTGAGATTACCGTAACAGATTTGTCACCCAGAAGAATGTCTGGGACATTTGAAGAGTTGTGTAGAACATGGATGATTCTTCACAAGAACTCTCCCAGGCCGGGCAGGACATCGAGCATATCCATCCTGCCCTTTAAATGCCATCAGTGTCCCCCATCATTGTGAAACCAAAACGTATCTCCCCACAAAAATCTCTCTCTCACACGCACACACACACTCTTCCCTCCGAGGACTACTGAGTAGTTAATGCTTCAAAATGTTAACCTGCCAAGTGGGTAAACTTCCAACCCTACATATAGAAGGATGTGGGCCAAAATGTGAACAATGATTTAATAAAAGTGAAGGGGGGTGTATTAGTCAGCCAAAGGGGCATTGATCCAAAATACCAGGAATTGGTTGGTTTTTATAAAGGGTATTTATTTGGGGTAGGAGCTTACAGACACCAGACCATAAAGCGTAAGTTACTTCCCTCCCCAAAATCTATTTGGAGCAAGGTGGCTGCCGATGTCGGCAAGGGTTCAGGCTTCCTGGGTTCCTACTTTCCTGGGGCTTGCTTTTCTCTGGGTTCAAGGTTCTCTTCTGCCTGGGACTGGCTTCTCTTTCCTCTATGAACTTACTTGCCAGGGCTCCAGCTTAAGTCTACAGCATCAAACTCCAACATCAAAACTCCAACATCAGAAACCCTCAACTCTGTGCTTTGCCATGCCTTTTATCTGTGAGTCCCCACCCACCAAGGGGCAGGAACTCAACAATATAATCATAACTCAGTCATGCCCAGGTACAAATCAGATTACAAACATAATCCAATATTTCTTTTTGGAATTCATGACATTTACAATGTGTGCTACCACCACCACCGCCCATGACCCAAACTTCAGCACCTCCCACAGAAGCTCTGCACCCATTAGTATAATAATAACGGCCCCACCCCCGGTAATATACCTCCTGTCTTGGTGAATTTGTTTATGCTAGGTGTTTTGTAGAAACGAGATCATACAATACCTGTCGTTTGTATTGTGTAAAATTTTGCCTACAACATGTATGAACTTTGCAATCAGATAAAACGACAGCTATTTTAGAAAACATATATGCCAGGGCTCCCTCTAGTACACGTGTTTGTTTTGTTCCTTTCAAAGAAGATTCAGATATGCGATGCGGAAAACCCTAACTCACTTCTTGCAACTCAAGACAGTTCAGCCAGCTTGGGCAACCAACCTCTCGGAGCGACCCGCAGCCGTGCAGGGTACGGCCCAACCCTGCGGCTTCCCTCGCCGCTGCCGGCACCGCCGCCCGGTGGCTAAGGGCGGTACTGCGCCCTCCGGGAGGCGATGGGCGTGGAGAGGCCCGGGGCGCTGGCGGAGGCGCCCCTAACTTTTATTCTATTGACTCCCTGCAGTCGAGTAAATCTGATGGACCCCTTCTCAGAAGAGTGCTCTTTAAATATATAAAATAAAATACATATGCTTAAAAGAAAACCAATAATATTGAAATAATTTTTTAAAAATTCTGTATTACAGTAATAAATCTGCTTCTTTATCAGTGCTTTAAATAACCAGCCCTAGAGGCAGGTCTCATAATCACAGTAATTCTTGCAAGTAATGATGAGCACACACGATATTCAGAGTTACCAGTAATTGCGATGTAGTATGTGTTCCTAGAGGTGACAAAGCCACAGGCACTACCCTCGCTACACTCCTACTAGAAGGAAAAGCTCGTCAGTAGAATCCAAGTCCCCAGCACACACGAGGCTGCGGCTTATTGAAAGACTCCTGGGAGAGGGAGACCTCACACCAGGAGTGAGAATTTCAAGATGGAAAGGAGATTAAAGCAACTTGGAAAGGTAACTGGGAAGAGCAGATGTAGCTCAAGTGGTTGAGCACCTGATTCCCATATACAAGGTCCTGGGTTCAATTCCCAGTACCTCTAAAAAGGGGGCGTGGGGGGAGGAATTAAGGGATCTCCAAGATTACAATAATGGGTTGACACTTAAGTTCTTCATTACACTGGAAAGTCTTACAAAGGAAGCAACAGAAATCCATTGGTTAGGATAGCATACTGGTCCATTTTATAACAGGCGCTATCTCTACAGCCGGAGACCAGACAATCACTAAACCTTACAAAAAACCCCACTTTGATGGGACTGCTCTGTTCTAGAAAATCTCTTCTTTGGACAGTTTTTTCCCTTTAGAAAAGTCCTGCCATGTCTCAGAAAGTGGGCTGCTCCTGGCAATTCCCAAATCAGGTTTTAAGATTTGTTTTGTTTTAAGATTTCTTTTTATTTTCCCCCCTCTGCCTTCCCCTCCCCATCCCCTCTGCTTCCCCCCGACCCTGCTGTCTTTTGTTTTGCTGTCTGTGTCCATTTATTGTGTGACTTCTGTATCAATTTCTCTTTTTTGTCTTTTCTTATCATTTTTCCTCCTCTAGGATTCACTGGGATTCGATCCTGGGGACCTCTTATGTGGAGGAGTTTCCCTGTCAGCTGTGCCACCTTTGCTCCCCACCTCTGCTGTGCTTCACCTTGACTCTCCCCTTCATCTCTTTTGTTGCATCATCATCTTGCTGTGTGACTCACTTGCATGGGCACTCAGCTCGCCGCACGGGCACTTGGCTCACCACACAGGCACTGGCTCGCCGCACAGGCACGCTTTCTCTTCTTTTTCACCAGGAGACCCCAGGGATCGAACCCGGGTCCTCCCATATGGTAGGCAGAAGCCCTATCACTTGAGCCACATCTGCTTCCCTGACTGTTTTGTTTTTAACAAGTTAAAGTTCAGTTAGAGCTTAGTGAAAGTCAAGGTGCAATTTTTTCCCAACCAAATTCATGGACTCCCTGAATTCTACTCACTGACCCCTCGGGGTGCGGCGCCCACAGTTTAAGATCCCCAGGGTGGGACACGAATTTGGGAGAAGTGCTTCCACGAGTTTTCAGGCCGGGGGAGGTAAGCTGCAGAGGTGGCCCGCGTGGAGAGGTGAGTAAAGGGCCCGGCAGAGTTGCCTTCCCCCACCCATCCACCCACTGACTCCTCCTTCCTGGTTGTGCAGATGGGTGGCCCAATATGGCCCTTGCCCCTCCCCTCATCTCTTTGTCCTGTTCCCCTGCAACTGGAGGAAGTTAAAGGCAGAGTCTGCTGGGGACAGGAGCTCACACTTCCCTGCGCCTTCGCCCACTGCCCGGCGTTCATCATGCAGCTGCTCCTGCTGTGTGGCTGCCTCGTGCTCCCAGGTGAGATGGGGTGGTGGTGGGAGGGACGTGGGGCTCGTCCCCGAACTTTTCCCTAAGCCAGTGGCCTGCCCTCCTGGCCTCCGTTCACCCCTGCGCTCAGCCTCCTTGGACCTCAGAGGGGCTCCTGCATTGCTGCTTCAGGACCCAAGAGCCTTCTCCCAGGAGATGCCAGGTTTTCACCCCCAGCCTGTGGATTCCGGGCCAGGTGTGGCTTTTCCTCTCTCTCCTACATTTTCGTACTCTGGAGGCAGGCAAAGCATGCCCTATGGCTGTCCCACTAAACTAAGCAAGTATTGATCCTTTGCTCTGTCCACTCGCAGCAACCCCGAGAGAAAAATTCTCACACGTCATCAATTCACAGGCCTGCTTTTTTATTATTTTAAAATTATTTTACCTTTCAACATTAAAATCAGGATGCATCTTAGAAATGATATCAATTGTTCAATTGGCAGTATTCTTTCTTAGTGATAGATAAAATTATGGCATGCCACCTATCTTAAGTTCAGTGAAACAGGATATTATCGTCATCTATAGGTGAGAAAACTCAGCGGCCCAGAGGGGTGCAGCCACTTCCCCGAGGTCACACAGCTACTAAGTGGTAGTGCTGGGATTCAAACTCCCATCTGGAGCTAAAGTCCCCCTTCTCTTCACTGCACCAGGCATAGGGGAAACAGCAACAGCCCTGCCCCAGGTCCCGCAGAGAGAGGGGAGTTCCAGCTCTCTCAAGGATGGCCCTAGAAGGGGGTGACCAAGAAGAGTCTTCCTTCCTGTGAAATGGGAGCTTCCAGTCGTGAGCCCGGGGCTTGGATTCGGGAGGTTCTGACCTGCACCCCTGCTGTGGTTTCAGGTTATGGAGCCGTGGTGGGCCCAAAGGAGGTCAGCGGGTTTGAAGGTGACACTGTGTCCCTGCAGTGCTCGTACGGGGAGGAGCGGAGGACGTTCAGGAAATACTGGTGCAGGATTGGCGGCATCTTCATCTCCCGCTGCTCCGGCAGGGTCTACGCGGGAGGAGACAGCCAGGAGGGCAGGGTCTCCGTCCGCGACAGGCGCAAGGAGCTCAGGTTCACCGTCACCCTGCGGAACCTCACCCTGCAAGACGCTGGGCAGTACTGGTGTGGGGTCCAAAGGCTGGGCTTCGATGAGACTTTCCTGGTCTCCCTGCTCGTCTTTCCAGGTAACAAATGCCTCTGCTTCCCCTGGCAGGGAGTCAGAGGAGGGGAGGGTGAGAGAGACGGGTGCACCATCCGAGAAGGACCCAGTTCCCCCCCCCAGAGGACGCGCACCGACGCGGACTCCGCAGTCGAGCAGGCACGTGCCCGGCAGCCTTGGGCGGGAACACTGCGCATGCGCCTCCGCTGCTCTTTCCCTCTTGCAGCCCAAGGCCACACTCCTAGCAGGTGACAGGAGGGGACCCAGACCTGTCACCCTCCGCGTGCAGGGCCTTTCCTCTCTGCCCAGATGTGTGAGAGGACATCAGGGTTGGGGACGGGTTGGGGACAAGATGGACTTCCCAGGGAATTAAAAAGACTTCCTGGATTTAGAGAAATTCCTGAGGACTCCCCGGCCGGGACCAGCCAGGGCTGCGCCCCAGACCCACCCCACAGAGCCACCCATGCCGTGGCCACGCCACCCTCACCCTCCCGTCTCCCTCTCCACCTCCTTTTCCTGGATCCTGAAGTCCCAGGCACGTGCAGGGGGCGCCTGGAACCACCCCCGGGCAAGGGAGCCTGAAGGTTTGGCCGCAGCAGGCTTCTGCCCGCTGGATTGGCCCTGGCCCCGTGCGGGCACAGAGGACAGGCATTTTGCCCTCGAGGAGTCCCAGTCTAGCAGGGAAGTCCCCGAAAGCAAGTAAGTGCTGCACATCAAGTCCAAGCTCCACAGGAGGCGTGCACAGGGTGCTGTGGGTGCAGAAAGGAAAAAGGGATTTGCTGCTTCTGAGGAAAGTGTTATGGAAGTGTCTTTGAGCTGGAGGCACCACATGCAGGGGACAGCATGTCAAAGGCACAGAGGCAGGCAGGAGGCTCGCTTCATCGGGCAGCTCTGTGTGGCTGGAGCGTGGGATGGGGAAAGGGGAAGCTGCCCAGGCGAGTTGAAGTCTGAGTTTGAAAGGCCTTGAAAGGCCTGCTGAAGAGTTTGAATTTCAGCTTAGAAGCCATGGGGAGCCATTGACTATTCTGAAAAAGGGAGAGGACACAGATAACTATTTTAAAGAAAAATCTGGCATCGGTGTGAAGCATGGCATGGTAGGGGCAGGCCGGTGGGCCGAGGAAAGCTGACAGGCTGAGCTGGGGAGACACCCCGATTCTACCACCCTTGACTTCTTGGCTGAGGGGAGTAGACGATGATGCTCTGAGGTGGGCATGGGGGAGCGGCTGGCTGCTCCCAGGGAAGGGCAGCTGGTTCTGAGCAGTGATGTGGGGCTACCCTGAGACCAGCTTCTCCCTTTCCTCCAGGGCCCTGCTGTCCTTCCTCCCCTTCTCCCTCCTTCCAGCCTCTTACTACTACACGTCTCCAGCCCAAGGCCAAAGCTTGGCAAACTCAGCCCCCAGAATTGAGTGAGTGAATGATTTTTCTCTCTCTCCTCTGCCCCTTTGGAAAGAAACATCCAGCGCCTACCAGCTGCCAGATATGGTGCTTGATGGCCGCCCAGGTGCCCCCATGAGCCTGGGAGCTGGGTTGTCCAGCTGAGGAATCAGAGGCTCAGAAGGGTTGGGTCATTTGCTCAGGCTCACCCAGGAAGTGGCAGAGCCAGGAAGGGGACGCAGCCTGACCGCAAAGCCCGTGCTCTGCCGGGGTCTGGGAAGGGCATGTCCCTGCCACCCTGCCCCGCTCTGTGGCTGTTGGAGGAGGTCAAGGCCTCCCTGAGTGGTAGATGGTGAGGCCTGACACGTATGGTGGCATGAGGACTTGTTTGTCCGGTGATGGAGGAGGTGACCATTAGGCAGGGCTGCAGGGGGAGGGAAGGAAGGCAGCTACAGGGGTGGTCATGGGGGACGGGGGTACTACATCTCCCCAGAGGCAACCAGCTGGGGGCACAGACAGCTAAAAGCTTAGCCCAGGTGTGGGCTGTGTCTGACATATGACCTGTTGCTCAGAGCGGCTTCCTCGAGGCCTCCCTTAGCCAGGGAGGCTCTGAGAAATTGGTCCCGGGGAGGCTATGGGTCAGGGGTCCAAGGTCAGCAGTCTGGGGATGCTGGCGCTCAAGGGTCAGGGAAGGTGCTGAGGCACTGCTCTTGGACTTGTAGCTTCTCCTGGTCTCCACCCGAGAGTCACCGCAGCCAAGCAGGGGGAGACAGAGCCCAAGGCCCTGCCGTCCACAGGGGCCTCCTGGTACGTGCACGCAGCCAGCTCCCCTGCACGGGCCTCCCCTCACGCGGCGACCTCTCCTCATGCAGGGATCGCCTACCCGGCTACACAGCTGCACGCCACCTCGACAAAGGGCCCCGGCCCAAGAAGCAGCAGCAGCAGCAGCTCTAGGCCCAGGTAAACCCCAGGTGACCCAGGTCACTGTCCAGGCTGCTACTAAACCATGGGGCGCCTTTGTGCAAATAAGAACCTGACGCTCCTTCCTCTTACCACCACAGCCTGGGTCCAGAGGGCCGGCTGGGTTCCAGCCCCCGCGGCCCCTCAGCAGGGCCCTTGAGCAGTCAACCACCTGCACCTCAGGAAGCAGCCGCCCTGATGCCCAGGAACGCAGGCCCGCCCAGGTGGAGGGGTCACCCTAGGCCCAGTCTCCCCGCCCCCCGCCTCTCCCCACGCCAGCCTCAGGGGCAGCCACCCCGGTTCAGTAGTTTCTGGCTGGATGCTTTGCCCTGGGTCTGCGCCAAGCACTAAAATACGGAACTATTTTAAAAGTTAAAGTCCCAGCCTTACCCAACTGGAGTTCCCAGCCTGAGAATCAGTTTTGGGGGATCGTGACTGTCCTCGGCTACTGACAGCCAGGCCTGGGGTTGGCAGCGGGAGCCGGGGGGCGCCCTTCCACACCAGACGCGGTCCCTGCTGCCCGCTGAGCTCAGGAGACACAGCACTGTGGCTGGGACCCAGAACAAGCACGCCGTGCAGCCCAGCGTGATGGCGTCATCACCCGGGGTGCAGGCCATTGAAAACTGACCCCGTGCGCCACTGCCCTGAGTTGACACCCTAACGGTCGTGTGATCCCGCGCGTTGCTTAATCTTTTCACGTGTCAGTTTCTCCTGCATGAAAGCGGATCAGTCTGACCCAGTTAGACAGTGCTCATGAAAATTGCTAGCTGGCGCTGACTCAGCGCTTAGCCCGGGTCCGTGGTGGAGCCAGGGTTTGAAGCAGGCAGCCCAGCCTCAGGGCCTGAGCTTATTAAATAAACTAATATATGGCAAGTGCCAAGAGCAGTAAATGCTCCACCGGGCTTTGCTGCGTTGAGTTGGATTTCACTCTAGGGGTTGGCTTTCTCAGGCCCCAGAGGTGATGCACTGGCTTATCTGGTGACAGCCACGAGACTTCTTCCATCTCCCCCCCAGGGTGTCCATCCCGATTGCCCGCATCTTGGCCCCAGTTCTGATACTGCTGGCCCTTCTGCTGGCCACGGCCCTGGCCGCCCTCGGCAGCCACGTGCTCTGCAGGAGGAAGGAAGGTGAGCCAGGTAGGCGGGAGGGGGTGGGAGGCTCTCAGCCAGGGCGCCCCCTGGGACTCACAGTCCCCCCTCCCTCACCAGGAGACCCTGTGGCCTCAGTGGGTCCATCTGAGATGTGGGCATCAGGATCCCTGCTCCTCCTTTCTGCAGGGGCCACAAGGCAGTTGATACAGGGAAAAAATGTGCCCATGTGGGAGTGGGAAGAAGGGGGGGTTCTGGGCTTCCTCATTCTGTCTGGGCTCGTCAATCACTTGTCTTTATTGGTCCCAGTGAATCCATCTCCAGTCTGCAGGCCTAGCTCCTTGGGTGGGAACTGACTGCCCAGGGCAACACTAGACTGAGCACTTGACCTTGAGCAGGATGGACCTTAGGCCCCATGCCTACAGAGTCTCTAGAGGTGGTCAGTCCCATCCATAGGCTAGGATTCAAATCCTAGCTCTGCCGTTTGTCAGCTATATGACCTTGAACAAATCGCCTAATTTCCCTGAGCCTCAGTTTCCTCAGATCACATATTATCCAGTAGAAATACAACACACATCACCTATGAAATTGAAATTCTTCTAGTAGCTACTTTAATAAAAGTAAAAAGAAACAGGTGAAGTTAATTTTAATGATATAGTTAATTTAATCCAATATATCCAAAACATCATTTTAACATGGAAACAATATAAACAAATTAGTAATATATAGTCTACATTCATTTTACCATATCGAGTCTTTGAAATCCAGTGGGTGTTCTACACTTAACAGCACAACTCAGTTTGGAGTACAACACAATTCTAGGGCTTGATTACGTGGCCCGAGGCTCCCCTATTGGACAGTGAGGACTAAGAAGGGTAACTGGAATAATGAAAGTTAGAGTTAGCATGTGCCAGGCACTGTTCTTGTTGAATTTCGTCAACACTGTGGAGTTAAGAGTACATACACTTTACAGGAGAGGAAACTGAGGCACAGAGAGGCTAGGCAGCTTGCCTAGTGTTGCACAGCTCCTCACTGGAGTCCTGGAGTGCTTCCTGACCCCTCCCCTGTGTGACCCTCAGGAAGACACCTTTCCTCAGCTCTGAGCTGGGCTGAAGCCTGAGAACTCTCAGCGCTGACCGTCAGGGGGCCTGGCCTGGTGCCACGACCATGGGTCCACCTGCCTGATGTGGGTGCCGCGGCACTCCTTAGCCTGAGGTCTCAGTCACCCGCAGGCCCGCCCCCACCTCTTGGCCTCCCCACAGCGTGCCTTGGAGCAGAGCATCAACCAGGCTGTCGATGGCACTGGCTTTAGACCTGCTCACTCCCACGGGGCTGAGCTGGCAGGGGCTCCTCTATACAGACTGTCCTGCCACCTCCCCCTGGGAAGGCCCCGCTCCCAGGTGCTAGGGGCCAGTTGGCCTCCCTGGGAGCTGCCACCGCCACCTCCTGCTCCTCCCGCCCTCAAGGTGCCCTTCGGGGGTCTCTTTCAGTTCCACTGGCCAAGGAGACAGAGAGGAGCGAGAAGGTCGACTTCGCACACTCGGTAAGGACGAGGCCCGCGGTAGCCCCGCGCAGATCCCCGGGGCCCTGACTTGGTGTCTTCTCACCTGGTGCTCCTAGAGCCAGGCCCTGCTCCCCACCCTCTGGGGAGCCTGTATGGGTGAGGGCGGCCCTCCAGGGTGCAAGCCAGACCGAGTGCCTACCCCACCTCCTGTTTCCTACCAGGTGCTGGGGAGTGGGACAGGAGCGGGGTCACAAGGAGACGCGGGGCCCCCTGACCTCTTCCCCAGGCCCAGTGCCCTCTTCCCACCCCCTTTATAAAGTCAGAGGACGTGAGCGCTGGATGCAGGGGTCCTCTGAGCCATCTAGCACAGTGTTCCTCTAAGTCTGGTGCAAAACCCCTTTCAGAACACCTGGCAGGAGGTGGGGTGGGGGTGGCAGGTAAGCAGTGCACTCTCCTGAGTTCCAGCCCCTTGTAAACACCGCCCCCAGGATTCTGACAGCAGGGCCAGAGTGGGACGGCTGCACTGTCTAGTCTGACTTTGCAGAAGAGGAACCTGAGGCCCAAAAAGAAAAAAGTCTTGCTCAAGGTCGCCCGGCAGGTGGTGGCCCAAATGGAGGGCAGGACCTAGTTCCCCCGACTCCTGTCTCTCCTCTTTCCAGAACACCCTATATGCCTTCAGCAAGCAGAGGGTGGTGCGCTGGGGAACAGACAGAGGGAACGGAAGGCCCGCAGGCGCTTGCCTGGGAGAGGAACCTGCCCCCAGGCCCCCTGCTCCAGGCTCCGCCCTGAGCCCTGAGCCCTGCAAGAAGAGCCCTCCCCTCCCACCCCCTCCTTCAGCAGAGAGGGCTGCAGAATCCCCTTTCAGAAAACAGAGCCCTGCCCCACCCCAGGCCCCTCTCCAGTCTTCTCGGCCCTCAGCTGTTTACTGAGATGCCTCTTCTCGAGTCCCCCAGTCACGGCAGCAGGAAAGGGGGGCTGTCATTCCCTTCTTTCCTGGCGCCAGTGAGGACAAAAGACTCAGGTCCGACCCCACCCCCCCAGGGAGGGGCTGGGTGAGAAAGGGGTAGCAGGACTGGGCTGAGGAAGCAGCTGTTGTTGTCGTAGGAAGCTCATCTAGGCCAAAGGTGGTGGAGGGAAAAGTCAGGGCCAGGAGGGCAGGGCTGCCACTGGCAGGGCACCTCCTCCCAGCGCTGGGTGCAGGGGCCAGAGTTCACCCCGCCAACCCCCAGAAGAGGGGCTGGACCGTGAGCGCATCAGTGCTGTCCCGCTGTGGTCCCCGCGCAGCCGCCGCCCTGCCTGCCCTGGGAAGCGCGGCCCATCTCCCTGGGAGCGTAGGTGCGTCTGTCCCTGTGCCTGCTGACAGGCCAGGCCAGGAAAAGACCAGCAGGTGGGAGCTCGGGAGACGGCCCCTTGTTGGAGAAAGGGTGGAGCAGGCCTCCCCAGCCCCAGAGCCCTGGAAGCACGACCGGCTTAGAGCTTTGCCTTTTCTTGATCTATTTCCCTTTTGTTTTCACTGTAGTTTTTCACAGTCTGGAGGTGGGACTGAAGCGGGTTGGGGCTTCCATTGCCTCCATTCAGGTCAAAGAGGAAAGCAGAAGCTCTGTTTACCCTGCCAGGGAGCCCCCAAGGAGCTGTGAAAACGGAGGGAAGTGTTAGGAGACCGGCTTCTCCTTCCCAAGGGCTCTATTGCCAGAAGGATTATCATCAGCCTCGCATCCATTTCCTCTTTTACTGAACACCTACTATGTGCTGGGAACCTCATGTCTGTCACTGAATCTTCATAGCAGCAAGAGATAGGTCTTATTATTTCACCCACTTTACAGATAAGAAAATAGAGGTCCAGAGAGAATAAGTAACTTGCCCACAGCGGCCCAGCCAGAAAGAGGCAGAGCCCAGATCTCCAGCCCAGTCCGTGAAGCCACCTCCCAGGCCCTGTGTTTCTTCCAGTCTTCCACATTGAGGTGCCAGGAGTTCAAGGAATGTAGCCAAGACCATTGCCCAAGACTCCCCCGCTAGACTCAGGAAGGGGGACAGTCCTTGGCCCAGGGGCGTGGGAGGAAGTGAGAGGGCCCAACTGGGGTGCTGGGCTTAGACCAGGACTTGCCAAGCCTGCCCGCCCCCGCTGTGCTACTACTTTTCTAGCGCCTGAAGCAGGGGCTCTCGTGGATATGCTCAACAACCCCCAGGAGGCGTGCCCTTCGTAGAGAGAAAACGCCTCCCTGCTTGCTGCAACAGGCAGGCCGTCCAGAGCGTGGGCCCGTGCGAGCGCCACCCTGCGGGATCCAGCCGGGCCTACGGTTGCGGTTTGGTCTCTGCCCTGTGAAGGTCTTTCCTGCAACTCGGTCCCCCTGCTGGTGTTAGCAGTTGTCATGGCCAAATTGCACAGCTGGAAGTATGGTATTAATGGGAAATGGCTCTGATGTCAGCAGTCCTCTGGTCTGGCCCAACTCTGCCATGAACTGAGGACTCCTCTGTCCCCACTCAGATGGTCAGAGATTGAAGGGACAAGCCACAAATGCTGAGCAGCATTTGTAAAATCTCCTTCCCCCGTCTCTCCTCCCCTCAAAGAATTCTCCCTAATTTTTACCTCCTAAGACTGGAGATGTCACCCGAGATGGTTCAAACACCCGCATCTGTCCCCATCCCCTGCAGCTAAGGTCTTGAGGGAGCAGAGGCCCAGGCAGCAGACAAGGGACTGTGAGCCACAAAGGGAAGTGTGGCATGAGCTGCCCAGATGGCAGCACAGTACAGGGAAGGAGCTTGGGCCCTGGGGTCAGTCACGGGTTCAACTCCCACCTCTGCCACTTGCCAGCTGCGTGGCCTCGGGCAATTTACATCTCTCCGAGCCTTGGTTTCCCTATCTCATAGGAATGAGTGAGACAAGACACCCCCAAGTGCCCCCAAATGGGGGCTTCTTTTTTTGCCTTTGGGCCCTCAAGGGGCCCACCTTGAGGTGCTGGGCCAGGGCCTCAGCTGGCTCTCTCCTCTGCTCTGAAGGCACCTGCCCATGTGCTTGGACAAGGGGGCGGGGGTGGGGAGGCCTGCGGTCCTGACCTAAGGACACATGGCAGCTGCCAGGCCCGGCCAGGAGGGGGGCCTCCGTGCTGCCTCAAGACCGCCCACCTCTCCTCTCTGGGCCTCGGTTTCCTCATCTGATAATGAGAGGCTTCTTGGACTGTTGATCTCGTAAGGAGTTTTCCTTCCCTCTTTGGTGAACTTCACTATCTCCGGGTCTATTAAAAAGGCAGCAAAAAGGCAGGTTGGCTAACTACCCCCTCCACCCCCCACCCCCTCAAAAGGCAGCAGCCTGCAGTTTCTTTCTCCTTATAGAAATAACAATAAAGAAAACAAATTTGTCATTTCAGGAGTTCCCATTTGTTGAGTGCTAAGTTGTTATCATGACAACTCGTTATAACCCAAGAGAAAAATGATCATCCCCGTTTTACAGCTGAGTCGCTGAGCCTCTGAGAGGTTGAGTAGCTTGCCCAAGGTACACCGCGACGGAGGAGCTGCGGAGCCGGGCCTGGGGCCAAGGACTCTAAGTCCAGATTGTGTCCTTGCGCCGCCTGGCCTTGCCCCGCCCCTCCCTGCGTTTCCCTCCTGCCCCTATCGCTGACCACCCCTACTGACCCAGTCTCTTGTTACAGCCCCCGGGCAATAGCTGGGTCCCGGAGTACACTGTGATTAACCTTGCAGGGACCTCTGGGCCTCCACTCAGCCCCCAGCCCTCTGCCAGCGCCTACAAGGACATCCAGCTCCTGAGCCAGGTGTGGACAGAGGGCCCCGGGGGTCTGCAGCCACCTTCCCAGACTCCACTCTGACAATGCAGGGAAGTGGGGGGGCTCTCCGCAGCATCCGCTCGCCAAGCGCCTTTCCCGGCATCCGCCTACCTTCTCCATCGTAACCACAGGCCATTTCTTCTGGGAAGCCTGGGCTCTTGACCTCACAGTCCTTTGTCCTGATCCAGAGAATTCTAGAATATCTTGTTGGGAGTCCCGGATTAAAGAGCTCTGGGCTGGCGGGATTCCCACCCCTGCAGCAGGAATCAGGCCTGAGGCCGTACGGAAGCTCTTCCAGGGCTGGGCGCCCTTGGGTGGGGTGGGAGGAGGGTGAATAAAAGGCTGGGGGTCCTGGGGAAGGAGGTGCCAGTTCCTGAGCCCCTGCGATGGGCAGAGGCCCAGCGCTCCGGTAGAGAGCCACCCCACGTCAGCTGGGCGCTGTCTTCTTTACAGACTTCAGTGGAAGAAGAGGTCCCCCAGGACCCCGAGGGGGACAGGATCCCAGTGCCTCCTGCCCCCGGATCTGGGGAGGAGCCGGGCCTCCCGAAGCTCACCTCTGTCTAACCACGGAGTGCCCTCCCCAGGACTCTCCCCCCACCCTCCCCAGCCCAGGCTCCCCTCCAACTTACTCCAGCCTGACCTGGAAGCGTTTTGTCAGCCCTGGAGCCTGGAAGTGGTCGCCTTCCAGTTCCAGGTGGAGACGGAGGCTTCCGGAGTCTGTTCACCAGCCCCCATCCCCACCCCCCCGGGCAGGGCGTGCACCTGCTGACCCCTTGCAGGGCCAGGCTGAAGTTTGTATCCGTGCTAGGAAATACCTGGGCCTGGGTGCCAGCAACGGGTTCCCCCTGCCTCCTCCTCCAGACCCCTCCCTCTCCCGCCTTCCCATCCTCAGACTCAGCCATGTTCTCCTTCATCAGCTGACGATGAAGAGGAAGCATCAGACCAGATTCTGGTTTCTCACAGTGTGCCTGTGAACCATCTGCAGCCGGGGCCCTTCAGAAAGGGGCAGGGCAGGGGCCCTAAGTGACCTGAGCGAGACCCTCGTGAAATGGGGGTGGGGGTTATTCAGTATAGAAAAAGGAGAAAGATGTGAAAAAGGAAAATAAGAAGGGAGGAAGGGGAGGAAGAGAGACAAAAGGAAGGGAGGAAGGGAGGAAGGAAGAAGGGGAAAGAAAGAGTTACACATAAAGTCCTACCACTACCCAGAGACGATCATTACTTCATTTTGTTCTCTGTATCTTCTTTTAGTCTTTTTTTTTCCCTCTGAATAATTTTTGGTGTCTTTTAACAGAGTAATTATTTTGTAATATAAGTTTATATCTTGCTTTCCCCACTTAATTATATCATAAATATTTCCCCATGTTATTACAAACCTTTTATAAATAAAATGTCTAACAACGGTGTAATATTTCATCTGTTGTACTTTAATATATTTAACTGATTCTCTCTCACTAGACATTTAGTCTGCTTCCATTTTTATTATTATAAATTACCACATAGTGAATCTTTGTATAAGGCTTTTCTGCATTTTGGAGATTTCTTTAAGAAGGATTTGCATATGTGAAAGTGCCAGGTCATACAGTGTGCTGGCTTAAGTCTTTTGTGGACCCCAGAAAATCCTGTTCTTAAAGCAAACACATTCCTGTGCCTGTAAACCATTGTAAATGAGCCCTTTTGATTAGATTCAGTTAAGGGACCTTTTGATTACATCACTTTTGATTAGATCACTTCAGTTAAGGGCCTTCAATTAGATTGTGAGACCCAGAGTCCTTTATAAACAGGGGACTAAAAAGCCACAGACACAGAACAAAGCTGCCGAGACAGAGAAGAACAGAAACTGGAATCAATAGAATACAGAGGGGAAACGGACTTTGGCCCAGTGGTTAGGGCGTCCGTCTACCATATGGGAGGTCCGCGGTTCAAACCCCGGGCCGCCTTGACCCGTGTGGAGCTGGCCATGCGCAGTGCTGATGCGCGCAAGGAGTGCCGTGCCACGCAAGGGTGTCCCCCGCGTGGGGGAGCCCCACGCGCAAGGAGTGCGCCCGTGAGGAAAGCCGCCCAGCGTGAAAAGAAAGAGCAGCCTGCCCAGGAATGGCGCCGCCCACACTTCCCGTGCCGCTGACGACAACAGAAGCGGACAAAGAAACAAGACGCAGCAAACAGACACCAAGAACAGACAACCAGGGGAGGGGGGGAAATTAAATAAAAATAAATAAATCTTTAAAAAAAAAAAAAAAAAAAAAAAAAAAAAAAAAAAAAAAAAAATAGAATACAGAGGCTGAGAGTAATATAGCTTGTGCATGAATTCAAAATTATCTAATTCTGTATCCAAGTGTGCCTAGTTTCTAGAAAGCTAATTAAATAATATAGGCCCTATGGGCTTTAAATATTCAGAAAGAATATGAAGTGAATGTGTATTCAAAGTTACATCCAGACGGAATGTGGGCCATATGTTCATTCAAGCTTACCTGGAAGGTAGGCGATATGGTAATTCAAGCTTACCTGGAATGTGGGAGATATGTTAATTCAAAACCTATCTGGTACTCAGACAAACACTTAAAACTCTAAGAAACTAACACAGAAAAGTTCTTTTTTTATAAAAGCACCATTTAACTCATAGCCTCAGTATAAAAGGGACCCAGAAATCCTATTCAGGGCTTGGCTTTTTGGACAGGAGTCCCTGGGACTGACCAGTTGTAATAAGTTTTTCCTTCTCCAGAATATTCCTGGGTCCTGGCCTTCAGTATTACTGAATCTCAGCTTCCACTACAGGAGGAAGCCACTTCAGCCCAAAGGTGAAAGAAATGAGGCCCTGAGGGGAAGGGAAAATGAGCATTGTTTGCCTAGATTGCTTGGAAGAGACTGTTGATAGCAACATGGATGCTGAAGAGACTTTTTATGATGCCTTAGAAGTAAATGATGAAACTATTATTGGAAACTGGAGGAAAGATGATCCATGTTTTAAAGTTGCAGAGAACTTAGTAAGATTAACTCCTGGTGTTTTATGGAAGGCAGAATTTGAAAATGGTGAGTCTGGGCATTTAGCTGAAGAAATTTCCAAAGTAAACCCAGAGAATGTGGCTTGGTTTCTGCTTGCAGCTTATAGCAAAATGCTAGATGAGAGAAATATGCTAAGGACTGAACTGTAAGGTTCAAAGAAAACAGAAACTGATTCTGAAAATTCTAAGCCTCTGGAAATCAAGATCCCAGATGAAAGTGCCTCACTGGAGGACTTAACTAAACTTGGAACTGTTAAATCCAGATTAAAGATGCAGTTATCTAGAAAAACTTGTGGAAAGTCTTACTGTCTGATGGCTTTGACTCCTGCTTCCTGCATGCCAGACCAACAAGCTTTTTGAGAGAGCTGTATGAGCAAAACCACTGTCAACCTGAAATAAAAGGGACATGGAAAGGAGGAATTGAAAAGGAAATGACTTCAAGAGAAAAGCCATGGAAGCTGAGATCTGGAATTAGGACATCACCTTGGGCCAAGAGAGGAACCCCACCCATGTATACAGAGAGGGTGAGTTTGCCCCAGCATTTGAAGAGGGTGGATGTACCCACTCAATGTTCTGGGAGAGTTTTGCCACCCCAGGGTAGAGAGAGGGTGGAGCACATTCCCCAAGGATGAGAGCAGTTAAGGTCAGCACCCCACAGGTCTGAGATGGGTGGACCAGTCCCCCAAAGGTTAGGGAAGGCAGGTGGTCAACTCGTTGCTCTGAGATGGTTGAGCCTGTATGCCAAAGATTAGGGGGAATGTTGTCTTTAAGTCACTGTACAAGGGGGGTTATGACTCTAACCCAAAGATTGGGTAATGTGTGGCAATCACCCCAACACTCTTGGAGGGAAAGGTCTGGAACTTGGTTGACACCCAGATGCTTAATGAGGATGGAACCAAGAAAATGGCCATTGGGCAAGCGTGGAAAGGGTAGGTTCCCATAAGACCCCAAGAAAAAGAAACCATCATCTTAAGAATGACTCTCAGACTTTAAAATCTAATGGAGGATGCCCTGCAGGTCTACTGAAATGTAGAGAAACTGTGACTCAGGTTTCCCTCCCAATTTCTCCTTTTGGTAATGAAAATGTTTATTCTTTATCTGTCCATTTGTGTTTTGGAAGAAGATGAATTGTTTTGTAAATTTCAGAGGTCTATATAGCTGAGGGGACTTAGCCCCAAGATGAACTGTATTTCTTTAAATTGATTGTGATATGATTTAGTACCTGCATTGTTACTAATTTAAGGTTTTTTTTGAAAATTGTAATTCTTTTTGGAATTCAGATGGTGAAGTGTAGAAGTCTGATATGGTTATGAATTCCAAAAATAGATATTGGATTATGTTTGTAATCTGGTCTGTACCTGGGTGTGATTGAGTTATGATTGGAGCTTTGATTGGGCCACATCATGAGGACTCACAGATAAAAGGCAAGGCAAAGGACGGAGTTGAGGGTTTTTGATGTTGGAGTTTGATGCCGAAGCCTTAAGCTGGAGCACCGGGAAGTATACTCACAGAGGAAAGAGAAGCCAGCCCCAGGAAGAAGCAAGCCCTGGGAAGAAAGGCACCTTCAACCAAGAGAGAGGCAAGACCCTGGAAGGGAAGAACCCAGGAAGCCTGAACCCTCGCAGCTGTTGGCAGCTATCTTGCTCCAACACTTGGAAATAGACTTTGGTGAGGAAAGTAACTTATGTTTTATGGCCTGGTATCTGTAAGTTCCTATCCCAAATAAATACCCTTTATAAAAACCAACCCATTTCTGATATTTTGCATCCTTTGGCTGACTAATACTGTTGTAGAATTTGAGAGAAGTTCAATTATTTGAGTATAGAGAGGCCAGGCAGGACTCAGGAATGATTTTGAGAAGGAAAAATGGTTTATTTGAGTATAGAGAGGCCAGGACTCAGGAATGATTTTGAGAAGGAAAAATGGTTTATTGACGGCCGGCCGGACTTTTCTGTTTGAATCCCGAGCCCTGAACAAGATTTTCAAACGTCTTTTATACAGAGAGGAAAGGCCAAATGGTCCCTTTGTTTCAGTTCTCAATAGGCTTCAATTAGCATATATATCTTCCACATCTTAGGTAAGCTTTTAGCATGGACTCCAGATATTCTAGATAAGCTTTTAGCATATTTACTTTTTGCATTTCCCCTAAATACTTAAAGTTTATAGCCCTTGCATTGTTAAACTGTTTCTTCGGACTGGAGCCTGTTGCCATTGTCCCTAAGGGCAGGACTGCAGCCTCTTACCGTTCCACACCCACAGCCTTCAGCTTAGATTATCTCTGAAGAGACAAAGAGCCTTCCACCTATAGCCCACATCAATACAAGCCATATGCCTGATCTCCCACTACTGAGGTCAGGGAAAAGTGACCCTGGAGGAGAAGGCAAGACCAGCCGACCTGCCACGTGGCAGGAGTCCAGGATTGCCAGCAGCTGACCTTCAGGGAAAGATCTTCGCCCAATGCCTTGATTTGGACAATTTTCCCAGCCTCAGAACTGTGAGCCTTTAACCTAATAAATCCCATTGTAAAAGCCAACCATTTCTGGTATATTGCTCCCACCAGCCTTTGGCAAACTGAAACGAGGTGATTTTTGAACGTGATACCCATTGCTAAACTGCCTTCTGAAATGGCATACCAATTCCACTCCACCAGGGCCTTTCAATCACCATTTCTCAAAGACCTCCCCTCCACCAGGGCCTTTCAATCACCATTTCTCAAAGACCTCCCTGGCCTCTGCACTAACCCTCTGGGAGCAGAAGTTCAGGGCACTCTGAAGGCTCAGGAATGTCCCTGAGGTGGTGGTTGCCCGAGGGAGGGCCTGGGGAGCTGAGGTGGAGGTGGAACCTGTCTGACAAAGAAGGAGAATTCTCCAGAGGCTACCAACCTGTGCCTGCGGCCCCCGGGGAGCAGTGTGCACTGTGTACTTTCTCCAGGTGGAAAGGGAGCCCCTAGATCTGAGTGCTGGGGGAGCTGCCCAGAATCTGGGCATTGGGGTGTGCTTAGATGCTTGGGGGGGGCGGTAACTAGGGTACAGCAAGTTTCAGGTGGTCTCAGAGAGATCCCAAAAGTTCATCCAAAGCAGACACCTCTCAGTCCTGAAAAACCCTCAGCTGGAGGCTGGTTTGGATTGGGCCTGCCCTGGCAAAAAGGGGCCTTCCTTTCTCTCAAGCCTCAGTGCTGCCAGGGCTTCCTGGCAACTGGAAGGTGGTTAACCAGGCTATCGCACCCCCACACCTCGCTCATTCTCAGACCACATCCTGACTGAACAAACAAATATCTTTTGCGAAGCAGAGCTAGGAATGGCATCCATGGAATTCCAAGGGTCAGTTGATTTATCAGACACTCACATTCATTCACAGATGCTCACATACTGCCCCGGCTGCGCAGTATAACCACCATGTTGGCCCCAGCTCTGCCGTCCCAGGCAGAGGCGAAGGACCACTCAGTATATTTAGGACCTTTTACTAAAAGTCTTTGTCTGGTATGTCCCAGGTCTGGTCCTCCTCATTGTTGGCTTCTAATGCTTTAATTTTCTCCTTTGCCTGGGCCATCACTTCATATTTCTTTGGGTGTTCTGTAATCTTTTGTTGAAACCTGGACATTTTTACATTTTAATGCGTTCTTACTGGAATTTAGACCCCCAGGCATCTGTTCCTTAAGCTTCAGCTTGTATCCAGCTAGAGTTATGACAGGAGCTTGAATGCCAGGAGCTAACAGAGAAGGAGAATGATAAGGAGGAGGAGGAAGAGGAAGAGAAGGAGAGAAAGGAAAGGGAAGGGAAGGGAAGGAAGAGAAAAGAGAGAAAAGAGAGAAAAGAGAAAAAGAGAAAAGAGAAGACCTTTTCCTTTCTTTGCAGGTTGACCTAAGCGAGCACTACCCTTCAGAGCTTATCCATACTGTGAGTCCAGGGAATAGCTCAGGCCCAAGGGTACGGGCCATCCTGATCCTTCCTGTGCACGCATCTGTTCTTGGGCATGCACATGCAGCCCTAGGAATTCCCCTTGTTTGCACAGATAGGAATGTCCCCTCTTCCCTAGGAAACAGCTTCTTCATGGTCCTGGGCACTGCACTGAAGCAGGCTAGTAAAATAGGTACTCAATAGATGGATCTGGAACCTGGCAAGAAGTCCACGTGGACATCAATAACCCCAAGAAGGCTGCTGGAAGACCCTCCCCAAGATTCTGCCACTCAGAAGAAGACTTCCTCCAGAAGCCAGGAGAAGCCCGGATATTCCCCCAGGCCTTTATCATTGGGCCCTCCTGGGAGACTGATGGGGGAAATAAGCAATCAAAACGGTAAACAGCTGGAACTCCTCCCCTGCCATCAGCAAAGGGTGGGATAGTTAATGGTTTAAAAAAGTAGGCACAGGGCCTAAGCTCTCTCTCGTGCGCTCTCTCGCCCGTGGACCCCTGACCCGCCCTCTGCGCACCACTCTCACCATTGTTCCTCTGCCATGTGGCCACGCCAGGAAACCTGAGGATTTATAACCTATAATGGGGAATTGTAGCCTGTAAATCAGCCCTCTTTATCACTTTTTAACCCTTTCCTTTCTACCTGGGACTCCTGCTCTGTTATTTTCTCCCATTTCTCTTCCCTCCTTACCTGAATAAATTACTGGCCTAACTCACCCAATGTGCTCTTGAAATTCATTTCTGCAGCAGAGCCAAGAACCTAAATAAAATCCTGTAACAGCACTGCACGTCCTCCAGCCAGCAATCCCTTGCTCCAGGCAGCCACTTCACTGCTCTCCCACAGTGCTCTAGAGGAAAGCTCTGGGAACTACCTTCTACACACGGGAGAAGTTCTGGAATGGCAAGTCCCTTAGGCCACCACCAGATAGATCAGGCCAGACATCTATGCTCACGGCATGTACATGAGGATTACCCTGCTCCCCCCCGGAACCAGAACCAGGGATCCCCACTGGGAGAATGGCCAGCTCTGCGCTGAGCTGGTGAGGGGTGGGGTGGGCCAGCCAGGTTACCACAAGGTCCTACTGCTCTTCAGTAGCCTTTTTCTTGGGCACTCATCCTGCCATTTCAGTCCTTTAACTGTTTTCTGGAGCTTTGAGAAAGATATATCTGCCAGTTTTTGATGGTTGTTCCTCAGATTTTCTTTCTTTTTTTCAGTAGCAGGGCCAGGTGTTGGACCTGGGACCTCATATGTGGAAAGCAGGCACTCAACCACTGAGCCACATCTGCTCTCCTCAGATTTTCTTTTATTTTTAAATTTTTTTACATACAACATAAATGGTTTATTTAACAGTCGCAGATCATCTCCATGGGCCACCCAGACATCCAGGACCCAGCAGGCTCAGCACGGCCTCTGAGCCTCTCCTTCAGACTCCAACAAAGGGAGCATGTCGCCCTCGGGCTCCGGCCCGTTCACATTGCAGATGATGGAGCGGCTTCTGGCGTCCATGAATTCCACACGAACCTGCATGCACTGTCCCTGCGAGCCAGTCCTGCCCGGCACCTTGGCGACCCGGGCCAGCTTGTTAGGCTGCAAGTGACTGTATCCATGACGGCGGCAGTCAGTGGAGAGCTGATTTTCTTTTAAGATCATTTTCCTTTGTCCTTTAGAAGTTCTGTTGGTAAGAAACTCTTCAAATCTCTACTTCATCAACATTCTTCAGTTTTGTCGGGTGTACAATTCTAGATAGACAGTCATTTTCTCTCAGCATCCCTAAGGTATTATGTCTGTCCTTTAGCGTTCATTGTTATGGAGAAGTCTGTGGTCAGGCTTATGGCTGCGTGCTTGAGGGCAACCTGCCTTTTCTCTCAGGCAATCTTCAAATATTCTCCCCTGACTTGGTGTTCTGCAGTTTCATCACTGGCTGTGGACTTTTTGTTTTCTTGTTTGGTGTAAACTGTGTTTCTCAGATATATGAATCTATGTCTTTCATCTGGCTGGAAAATTCTCTTCAAATATTACCCGTACTCCGTTGTTTCTAATCTCTCCACGAACTAGGCTTAATTTTTTTTAGACCTTCTTATGGCTGCTTTACCTCCTCCATTATCTCTCTGTTCTGCACTGTGTAATTTCTTCAGCTCTAACTTCTAGCTTAGTTTTTATCAAATTAGAATGTCTATGAATCAACAGGGAGTCTTATTAAACTGCAGATTCTGATTCAGTAAATCCAGGTGGGGCCTAAAATTCTGTAATCCTAATAAGCTCCCAGGGCTGCTGCTGATGGGGTCTAAGGACCACACTTTGGGAAACAACCTTCTGGTTCACTAATCATTTTTTTTTTTTTTTTCATTTATCAATTTATTTATTTTCTTTTTTTAAAGATACATAGATCACTGAAAATGTTATATTAAAAATATGAGGTTCCCATATACTCTACTCCCCACACTCCACTCTTCCCACATTGACAACTTTTTTCATGAATGTGGTATATTCATTGCATTTGATGAGTATATTTTGCACTCAGTTCCCTTTATTAGGTATATCACCTCTATCTTTCAAACAAACAAAATTAAAAGGCATTCAAAAAGGCAAAAAATACAGTTTGCTGATACTTAGTGAGAACCAGGATCAACATGAGAGATATATTAGCATTATCAGATAAGGAATTTAAATTGCTGTGATAAATATATGATGATTCTTTTTTTTTAATTTTTATTTTTTAATATTTATTTATTATTATTATTTTTAATTACAATAAAAAAAAATATGAGGTCCCATTCAACCCCACCGCCCCCGCCCCCCACTCCCCCCACAGCAACACTCTCTCCCATCATCGTGATACATCCATTGCACCTGGTAAGTTCATCTCTGAGCATCACTGCACCCCATAGTCAATGGTCCACATCATAGCCCAGACTCTCTCACGTTCCATCCAGTGGGCCCTGGGGGGATCTACAGTGTCCCGTAATTGTCCGTGAAGCACTATCCAGGACAACTCCACGTCCCGAAAACGCCTCCACATCTCATCTCTTCCTCCCGTTCCCCACACCCAGCAGCCCCCATGGCTACCGTTCCCACACCCATTCCACATTTTCTCTGTGGACATTGGATTGGTTGTGTCCATTGCACACCTATGTCAAGTGAGGGCTTAGATTGCACATGGGTACTGGATGCACTCTTCCTGCTTCTAGTTGTAGACACTCTAGGCTCCATGTTGTGGTGGTTGACCTTCTTCAACTCCATGTTAGCTGAGTGGAGTAAGTCCAATAAGTCAAAGTGTAGGAGCTGAAGTCTGTTGAGGCTCTGGGCCTGGGTGTCATATTATCAGTCCAGAGATTCAAATCCCCTACATATATCTTAAACCCAGCACCAACTACAATTCCAATAAAGTAGCATGCAAGTCTTGTGAAAAGAGATCCTCTCTGAGTCCATTTCCATCACGCAGAAACACCAGCTCCAAAGAAGGGCCATCTGTCATGGCAGTGAACCCCTTCTGCCATGACCTTAGAACCCGTGGGTCTCTTTATCCCTCAAAAGAACCAATACCTGGGGTTGTATCTACCTTATCTGTCTCTTAGACTCTGTTCAGTTGTACATAGGGGTATTCCTTCTGACAACCTCCAGACTCTTTTTTAGAGACTCACAGCCTTATAATCTCATTTCTCCTTTCCATTTCCCCCTTACATTAGGTCAAACCGCTTCCCGAAGTCATGTTATTATATGTAGACAGGTATATTCTGCTGTTCCGCATTGAATCTTTAATTCAAGGTCATTTTCTAGTTGCTTCTTCAGCTGGTATGTGGTAGTGATCCCTCGGTGCCAGGGAGGCTCATCCCCGGGTGTCGTGTCCCACGCTGGGGGGAATGCATCACATCTACACGCTGAGTTTGGCTGTGAGAGTGGCCACATTTGAGTAACATGAAGGCTGTCAGGAGGAAACCCCCAGGCACAATGCTACTCTAGGCCTTGTTCTTATTGCAGGTGCATAGGCTCAAAAGTGTAGCCATTAGTATCAAGAGCCCACTGTTGGGCCCTCCTTCCTTCCTGGTTCTTGCCGTTGCACCTCGAGGATTGCCGCTGCTCCCCCAGGGCCCACAACAGTGACCCCCCGGCCAGGAGCCCAGTACCCCCCTAGCTGTTGTTATTAATTGTTTCCACTATGAGTATATATAGACATTACCATATACCCTGGGCATATGCCCTGTATAACTCCCTGTCAACCATATATATCCTGTCAATAACATCCCATATCAGTATTCCTCCGCTGCCATTGTTGAACCACTCTGTGATCCAAAACTTCCCGTAAAGTGAATCCCAACATAATGTCAGCTTCAGAAGAGTCTTAGATCACTGAAATTCATATATAATATACAGTATTTCCCCAGATCCACCATAAAACCTTTTCCCTTGCACAGCAATAATCTTTTAACTTATTCATATCATATTTCCTGAAACTGATGTACAGATTCCGAAACTATAGTTTTCAAACAAGGTAACATTTGTGCTTACTATGTGGTCCATACTTTAGGTTGTACAGTTTTCTAAATTTTTTAGTTATCCTATGTTTTGTCTTATGGTTTTCATTATTAGTCTGTCGTCCCCTATATGTTTTTGGTGTAATATTAGCTGTTTTATATTCATCCTCGTGTACTCTCACATAACTCCTCTTTTGCCCCCTTATTTACCTTTGTTCCATCCATTGCACGTCCATTTTCCCCTCCCCTTAGGGCCCACAACGCCTGCCAATCTAATGCCCTGGGAGCCGTCCTTTCTCACGAGAGATACAGTTCTCTCTATTCGACGGCATTAGTCTTCCCCAGGATATGGGTCCATCCCACCCAATGGTAGAACCCACCTTGGCAAAATGAGCCTTCAGCTACTCCCTCTGGAGTCCGTCCCGCATCAGACCATACCCCCTGAGCGTCCTAACCAGGTAACCCTCCTACTTATACTTTGATACGTTTTACTCAACATTTAGTTCTCAATGAACTTCTGGCACTCTCCCATGTTTGTATGTTGCCCCTCCCTCCCACCTATTTCTTGGACCATATTACCCCTCTTCCCATCCCCAGCCCCCCTCAAACCCAGAAAACCCCACCCGAAGGTAACCCCTTGCCCCCATTTTGTCCCTTCTTTGTGCTCATACTTACCCCCAGCTCATCACAGATTCCACCCCTACAGACATTAACTCACAGCCTTCCTCCACCCCCCAATTTCCAGTAAGCCACTTTTCCAGACTCTAGCTCTCTGAGGCAGTTAACTTATTTCATATCATTGAGGTCATATAGTATTTGTCCTTCAATGCCTGGGTTGCTTCACTCAACATAAGATTCTCAAGGTTCATCCATGTTATCACGTGCGATTGTAGTGTATTGGTTCTTACAGCTGAGTAGTATTCCATTGTGTGTATATACCACATTTTATTGATCCACTCATCTGTTGATGGACTTTTGGATTGATTCCAACTTTTGGCGATGGTGAACAATGCTGCTATGAACATTGGTGTACATATATCGGTTTGTGTCCTTGTTTTCAGATCTGATGGGTATATACCCAGCAGTGGTATTGCTGGGTCATATGGCAAATCTATGGATAATTTTTTGAGAAACTGCCAAACTGTCCTCCAGAATGGTTGGATCCTTCTGCATTCCCACCAGCAATGGATGAGTGTTCCCCTTTCTTCACATCCTCTCCAGCATTTGTATTCTACTGTTTTTTTCATGGCTGCCAATCTTATGGGAGTAAGATGGTATCTCATTGTAGTTTTGATTTGCATTTCCCTGATAGCTAGGGATTTGGAGCATTTTTTCATGTGCTTTTTAGCCATTTGTATTTCTTCTTTGGAGAAGTATCTGTTTAAATCTTTTTCCCATTTTTTAAATGGGTTGTTTATCTTTTTGTTTTCTAGATCTATGAGTTCTTTATATATGCAAGTTATAAGTCTCTTATCAGATATATGGTTGCCAAATATTTTCTCCCATTGTGTGGGTTCCCTTTTTACTTTCTTGACAAACTCTTTTGAGGTGCAGAAGGCTTTAATTTTGAGGTAGTCCCATTTATCTATTTGTTCTTTTGCTGCTCGTGCTTTTGGTGTGATATTCATGAAGCCATTTCCTATTACAAGGTCCTGTAGATGTTTCCCTACACTGCTTTCTAAGGTCTTTATGGTCTTGGCTCTTATATTTAGGTCTTTGATCCATCTAGAGTTGATCTTTGTATAAGGTGTGAGATGGTAATCCTCTTTCATTCTTCTACATATGGCTATCCAGTTCTCCAGGCACCATTTGTTGAATAGGCCATTCTCTCCCAGTTGAGAGGGTTTGGTGGCTTTATCGAATATTATATGGCTATATACATGAGGTTCTATATCTGAACTTTCAATTCGATTCCATTGGTCTGTGTGTCTCTCCTTATGCCAGTACCATGCTGTTTTCACTACTGTAGCTTTGTAGTATGTTTTGAAGTCAGGAAGTGTGATTCCTCCTATTTCGTTTTTCTTTTTCAATATGTCTTTGGCTATTCGGGGCCTCTTTTTATTCCAAATAAATTTCATAGTTAGTTTTTCTAGTTCCTTAAAGAAGGCTGTGTTGATTTTTATTGGGATTGCATTGAATGTGTAGATCAGTTTTGGTAGGATAGACATCTTAATAATATTCAGTCTTCCTATCCATGAACAGGGAATATTCTTCCATTTATTTAGGTCTTCTTTGATTTCCTTGAACAATCTTGTATAGTTCTCGATGTATAAGTTTTTTACCTCTTTAGTTAAATTTATTCCTAAGTATTTGATTTTTTTATTTACTATTGTGAATGGTATTTGTTTCTTGATTTCCTCCTGATCTTGCTCATTATTGGTGTATAGAAATGCTACTGATTTTTGCGCATTGATCTTATAACCTGCGACTTTGCTAAACTCATTTATGAGTTCTAGGAGCTTTGTTGTAGATCTCTCAGGGTTTTCTATATATAGGATCATGTCATCTGCAAATAATGAAATTTTGACTTCTTCCCTTCCAATTTGAATGCCTTTTATATCTGGTTCTTGTCTCAGTGCTCGAGCCAGTACTTCCAAGACAATGTTAAATAGGAGCGGAGACAATGGGCATCCTTGTCTTGTTCCTGATTTTAGAGGGAAGGATTTCAGGATTTCGCCATTGTAAACAATGTTGGCTTTAGGTTTTTCATATATACTCTTTATCATGTTCAAAAAGTTTCCTTGTATTCCGATCTTTTGGAGTGTTTTTATCAGGAAGGGGTGCTGTATTTTGTCAAATGCCTTTTCTGCATCTATAGATATAATCATGTGGTTTTTTTCTCTCAATCTGTTTATATGGTGTATTACATTGATTGATTTTCTTATGTTGAACCATCCTTGCATACCTGGGATAAATCCCACTTGGTCATGGTGTATAATTTGTTTAATGTGTTGTTGAATACGATTAGCAAGTATTTTGTTAAGTATTTTTGCGTCTAGGTTCATTAGAGAAATTGGTCTGTAATTTTCCTTTCTTGTGGTGTCTTTGTTTGGCTTTGGTACTAGGGTAATGTTGGCATCATAGAAGGAATTAGGCAGTGTTCCTTCTGTTTCGATTTTTTGGAGTAGTTTCAACAGGATTGGTGTTAGTTCTTTCCGGAATGTTTTGTAGAATTCACCTGTGAAGCCGTCTGGCCCTGGGCTCTTCTTAGTTGGGAGATTTTTAATGACTGATTCTATCTCTTTGCTTGTGATTGGTTTGTTAAGATCATCAATTTCTTCTTTCATCAGTATGGGCTGCTTATGTATTTCTAGGAATTTGTCCATTTCCTCTAAATTGTCATTTTTGTTGGAATATAGTTTTTCAAAGTATCCTCTTATGATAGTCTTTATTTCTGTGGGGTCAGTGGTGATATCACCTTTCTCATTTCTTATTTTGTGTATTTGCATCTTTTCTCTTTTTTTTCTTTGTTAGTCTCGCTAAAGGTTTGTCAATTTTGTTGATCTTCTCAAAAAACCAGCTCTTGGTCTTGTTTATTTTTTCAAGTGCTTTCTTATTTTCTATTTCATTTAGTTCTGCTCTTATCTTTGTTATTTCCTTCCTTCTTCTTCCTGTTGGGTTACTTTGTTGTTGTTTTTCTAATTCCTTCAAATGTGCAGTTAATTCTTCAATTTCTGCTCTTTCTTCTTTTTTGATATATGAATTTATGGCTATAAATTTCCCTCTCAGTACCGCTTTTGCTGCATCCCATAAATTTTGGTATGTTGTGTTATCATTATCATTTGTTTCAAGGTAGTCATTGATTTCTTTTGAGATTTCCTCTTTGACCCACTGTTTTTCTAAGAGTGTGCTGTTTAATTTCCAAATTGTCGTGTGAAGTCTGGGTCTCTGTCCCTTGCAAATTTCCAGCTTGACTCCACTGTGGTCAGAGATATTGTTTTGTATGATTTCGATCTTTCTGAATTCATTAAGCCTTTCTTTGTGGCCTAGCATATGGTCAATCTTGGAGAATGTTCCATGTGCGTTTGAGAAAAATGTATATCCTGCTGTGTTTGGGTGTAATGATCTATATATGTCTATTAGATCCAGCTCTTCTAATATACTGTTCAAATGTTTTGTTTCTTTAGTGATTCTCTTTTGAGATGTTCTGTCCAGAGTTGATAGTGGTGTATTAAAATCCCCCACTATAATTGTAGATGCATCTATTCTTTCACTTAGTTTTTCCAGCGTTTGCCTCACATATTTAGAGGCGCCCTTGTTAGGAGCATAAATATTTATGATTGTTCGATCTTCTTGACAAATTGTCCCTTTCACTAAAATATAGTATCCTTCTTTGTCTCTCACAATTGTTTCGCATTTAAAGTCTATTTTGTCTGATATTAATATAGCTACTCCTGCCTTTTTTTGGTTGTTGTTTGCTTGTATGATTGTTTTCCAGCCATTCACTTTCAACCTCCATGAGTCTCTGGGTCTAAGATGTGTCTCTTGTAGGCAGCATATAGATGGGTACTAACCATTTTTCAACTGTGTTTAATTTCCTGTTAAGCCCAACAAATTAGTGTTATTGTTTTTTTATTTTAATTATTGCATTTTACATTTCTGTAGTCTTGGATAGTTCTCTTTCACATTGGACTGGTCATTCTAGATAATATCTTTTTGCTTATTCATTTTTTAAATGCCATTTTATTTCATTAAACATTTTTCATGTACATGTTTTGTATTTTCTACCTGATATCTGAAGTCCTTAGAGATATAAATATATTGTTGTTTATGTTAACTATCACTCATAGTGGTTTATTTCTTTGTGTTTTGTGCTCTCACATTGTGGGCTCATGTTTGGATGATACTAATCTGTGGGAAATCTGGGGGCTGAAATTGAGGATACCTTCCTCCAGAGATGATTTATATTTGCTTCTGTCAGGGTCCAGAAGGTAATACCAATTTGGGACTACTTTAGCTCCTTCCAGGTCCCCAGCTTACAAGAACCTCAGGTTACTTTACTTCACCCCTGGCCACATTTCCAAATGTGATGTAATATTGGCATTTGCCCTCAGGGAAATTTTACTTTTCCTGTGTGCCTTTTCCCTTACCATGCCAGTGAGGGTTGTTTTGTTTTGTGGCCCCTCAGAGATTTCCCTTCCCACAAGCCCAGCAATGCAATAAAAATTGTTTTATGTAGGATCCTATTGTTTAAAAGCACAAAGTACTCCTTCACTAGCTTATCTGAAATAGAACATCCCAGGAACCACGTAAGCCCTTTAGATTTTTGTATGAAATCTGGGGAAAGGAAGGACCCTCCCAAACAGAATGAGATTGATTTAGTGTCTTACCACTGATGAGCAGGGGGCTCAAGGAAAGATTTTATTCAATTTAGAAAAAGAATGGGGTATTTCTTATACCAGCATGTAATGGAATAAACTTCACAACCACCACAGCAGAATAAACGCTCATCCCTTATTAAATATAGTCATCTTAATGATAAACTTTTCTGCATTGTTCTTAATTTTCTCATTTTGCTACAGATGAATTGACCCACAGACCAGTGTTTGGGTACCATTCCCACGGAGTTTGAGGGCAGATTTTTGGGGGAAATGCAGAGAAAGGAAGATCTGTTTCTGGAGGGAAGACCAAGGCGGGGGGGGGGGGGGGGGGGGCAGGGTTGGAACTTAAACCCTTAGATAATTTGTAAAAGAGCCAGGCACTTGCAAAAGTGGAATGAGAGAATACAAGTAGAGATGATATCAGGGGTGCACCTGAGGTCCCACACGCCTGGCACATCTAGTTCCCACAGTGCATTGTAGCTCCAGCAGGGTCCTCTTTCAGGACATTTAGCTGCTTCCATGAGTTCACACCCTGCAGCCGGAGAGATGACTTTTGTTAAGGGGACCCAGGAACGCCTCTATTATCAGCTCCATCTTCTGGCCATGTTCTACAAACGTTCCCTTAGGCTCACGCTCACTTTGCTGTCTAGTTTCTCCTTGACTCCCTAGCATTAAATGATTTTCTAACTCATTGATGAGAATAGTTCTGACAATGGCTATCAGTCTGTTATTTCACAACTCTTACAGTCAAAACTGAAATTAGTCAGCACTGTTAAACATCCAACTAGCTGGCCGAGGGATGCCAGGGCGGGTTGCCACAGCTAAGAGGTGTGTGTGTGGCCTGAGGGCCTGACGGGAGGCGGCGTACCTGAGGGGATGTTTCCTGCATTACCGATGCGCCCTAGTTTCTCAAGAAACTATTCTTCATTTTCCTTTGCCTATTCTGTGTCCTCTTTGAAAGATACATAGTACATTTTCAAATTCATAATTACCCAAGAGTAACTGCTATTAATATGCTAATACTTTCTCATTATGCATAATTACCTGGACTTTACTTGGAAGTCTCTGCCCCAGCCCAGCTTTCCTCCCTACTCCTTGACTCCCACGCCCCTGTCCAGGGGTGAACTTGCAACGTTGTGTCTCCTTCTGGGCTTTTTCCAGTAAGTTCACACGGCCAGATGTACATGCCCACATGTACTTTATCACCCAAATGGGATCACCTTGTTTCCTAACTTACTCATTCAATATGTCCTTTCTAATTTTGTTTGCTGTTGTGATGTAAGTTGTCACGATTCCAGATGCCTCCAATAATTGGCACCCAACTCACCATCCCTCACGATTCCTAACCTGACTCATTTATTTTTCAAAACAAGACAAAGGAGGAACCATCGCTCCTTTAAATGCCCATCATTTTGCCTACACATCTCTGGACCATATTTTTCACATGTTCATCACCTGTTAGTCCAACTTTAATCGTGTGCATCACCAGGTCTATCCTGAGACACCCGTGACAGGTGCTTCATGTATGACAAACTTCTCACATGCAATGGGCAGAGATAGGTGCCATGAATGGAATGGGCATGTGAACAAACATGTCTGCATTAATTTATTCCCATGTTTTCACTGGGTGCCTGTTGATGTCAGGTGTTGTACTAAACACTGGAGACCAAGGAGTACAAGATAGAGTCCCTTTCCTCAAGACACACACAGCCTAGAGAGGGAAACAGCCAGGGGCAGCAGATTGTGGCAGAGCAACACCACTGTCTCCCCGGGCACATGGGAGCCTGGAAAGAGCCCCATGCCTGCAGTGTTCAGGGCAGGCTCCCAGGACCATGAAAATTCTAGGACTTTCCCCTATGGCTTAAAGCAACTAAGTCAAAACTAGAGATGTTTTGGTGCAGTCACTCTCTGGATCATGTCTCTCCATCCCCAGACAATAAGTTCCTCAAGGAAAGAAACCAGAGTTTACAAATTTGTGCGTGCCCCATGCCAAATAATTTACCTTTACAGTGTTTTGCTTTCTGGGGCACCCTCAGACTAGTCTGGAGTTTCTGAAACTGCCTGGCCAGAGGAGGGTTGGGGTGGGGGAGTGAGTGGGACCTGGCTGGAAGAACGGTAAAGACTTATCCTACAACCAAATGGTAGGTCAACGTCCCTTTTTTTCCAGAAAGCAGCCCACCTCCACCTCCATACCACCAACGCAAGCCCCCAGGTGGCAGCAAGTATCTGATGTCACTTGCCCTCCTCCCCTAACTGTCCCTTGGTTCAAACATTAAGACTCCATAGTCTGCTCATGGCCTGGCAGAACCACCTCTGACACAGCTGTGATCAAATTCTCTCAGGGACGATTAATTTTCCAAAGGAATCTACCAAGCCTGTCTTCTCTACAAAAGCAGTCTTCATACTTATAAGAAACAGAGATTAGTTTAGTTTTCACATAAAGAAAGAAAATAGTAATTTTTTAAAAAGATTTATTTATTTATTTATTTATTTATTTATTTATTTATTTATTTATTTATCTCCCCTTTCCCCCCACCCCGGTTGTCTGTTCTCTTGTCTATTTGCTGCGTCTTCTTTGTCCGCTTCTGTTGTTGTCAGCGGCACAGGAATCTGTGTTTCTTTTTGTTGTGTCAGCTCTCCGTCTGGGCAGCACCATTCTTAGGCAGGCTGCACCTTCTTTCACACTGGGCGGCTCTCCTTATGGAGTGCACTCCTTGTGCGTGGGGCTCCCCTATGCGGGGGACACCCCTGCGTGGCAGGGCACTCCTTGAGCCCATCAGCACTGCGCATGGGCCAGCTCCACATGGGTCAAGGAGGCCCGGGGTTTGAACCGTGGATCTCCCATGTGGTAGACAGACGCCCTAACCACTGGGCCAAGTCCACGTCCCAGAAAATATTAATTAATGCAACCTAGCAGCTTATTGCCTCAGTCTCCCACTCCCAGGTTAAGCAGGAACAAAGGAAACCAGCTATAGCCAGTAAAAAGGATGCACGAGAAAGAACTAAGTCAATACCAATTCAGCACTAAATTCTACACCTTATTTGGCAAAAGGAGCAGGTAAAAGCTAAAACGGCTGGAATGTGATGGGGGAAGCGGTTAAAAAAAACAGGGAAACTTGCGTGGTAAGACTTCTTATTTAGGCTGTAACCTCTGAAGTATCTAATCTACAGAGAAACAGGAAGGGCTTGCATGCTAGGTTTAGGGGTATAAATTGTTCATTTTTCTTTGTTCGGGGCACCAGCCATGTTTAGCCATGTTTTCTGGTTGTGCATCCCTTCTTGCAAGATTAAAAATAAATTCTTTTCTTCTCCACAATCGGGTGAGCCTTATTTTCTTCCAGAAGATTTCTTTCTTACATACTGAAGCCAGTTCCACTTAAGGTGCATTTAGGGAAGTGGACATGGCTCAACTGATAGAAGGTCCGCCTACCATATGGGAGGGTCCAGGATTCGAGACCCAGGGCCTCCTGACCTGTGTGATGAGCTGGCCCACGCGCAGGGCTGCTGCGCACAAGGAGTGCTGTGCCACTCAGGGGCACCCTCACATTGGGGTGCCCCATGCGCAAGGAGTGTGCCCTGTAAGGAGAGCTGCCCCACACGGAAAAAAAAAAAGCGCAGCCTACCCAGGAGTGGCGCCACACACATGGAGAGCTGACACAGCAAGATGATGCAACAAAGAGAGACAGAGATTCCTGGTACCTCTGACAAGAATACAAGCGGACACAGAAAGCAGACAAACTGGGGGGTGGGGAAAGGGGAGTGAAATAAATAAAAATAAATCTTAAAAAAAAAATAATGCCTATTGCACCTTGAAAAAGAACTGGTACTTTGGCATTTGGGGTATTGCATTTTTTTGTCTACTGCAGCATCATAGATAGGTCATGGAGTGCTTGCTTAAGGCATGGATCACCTGATGCCCTTCCACCCACCATCCACAAATTATCAAGTTGGTAAGAGAGCCTTGCTCTGATTTTCTCATCTTACTTTGACGTCTTTGAACAAGTGAATACAATGAACGGAATACAATCAGGTTACATCCATTGACTTTTTATCCCTTAAAAATGTCTCAGGGGGCAATTTTCTCTGAACTTCCGAGCAGGAAAGGGCCTTAGAAGGCCCAGTGTGACTTCCCTTATTTACACTGAGGAAGTAGACGCTGTGGGAGAAGTTCTGAACCTGTAATCATTTAGCAGGAGAGGCTTAATTCTCTTTTGCCACTAGCTTAGTTGACCCTCAGCATAAGTCCATGTTATGGATGTCTTGAAGTGTGACCTCTCTGGAACAATACAAAAGGGTAAAGGTAAATTTGGCTTAAATTAGGGAAATCATAGTAAGAAGCTTCTGAAAATTGTTGATACACACACACACATATATATAAGGTATAAAGGGAAATGAAGCCAAATCTATTGTTTATAATTACAGTTCTACCCCACATTACAAGATGTCCACTTGGGTGTAACCAGCACCTTTTTTATTTTTTGAGGTACCAGGGGCCAGGGATTGAACCCAGAACCTCACATGTGGGAAGCTGGAGCTCAATCACTGAGCCACATTGGCTTCCCTGAGTTGGCTTTTTTGTTTGTTTTGCTTGTTGTTTTGTTTTTAGGAGGTACCGGGAACCGAACCTGGGATTCCCATGTGGGAAGCGGGTGCTCAGCCACTTGAGCCATATCCACTTCCCTAACACTTTTTTTTTATCTACCCCTTGCGGCTTGCTTGCTGTCTGCTCTCTGTGTCCATTAGCTGTGCACTTTTTTTGCTTGTCTCCCTTTTCTTGTGTCACCTTGCTGAGCTGCCTCTCCGCAGCGCTTGCAGAGCAAGCCCTGTATGGCATGACACTCCTTGTGCACATCAGCACTGCGCATGGGCCAGCTCACCACACGGGTCAGGAGGCCCTGGGTTTGAACCTTGGACCTTCCATGTGGTAGGCAGATGATCTATCCATTGAGTCAAATCCGCTTCCCCAGACTTATTTTTGAGAATTCACTCCAGCATCAGCATCCCTTGGACATGCTTTTGATCCCCTACAGGCTCACTAAGGAGCCCCTTCTTGGCACTGCCATTAACGGTTTCTCATTACAGTGTTGTGATGAGAGACTATCTCCCCATCTCCCCTGGTAGACTCCAGGGCTCTGGACAGACGGGCCATGTCTTCTTAAAAGTGCTCACTGGTTGGTTTTTGAATGTTACAATTTTTCAGGGAACTGGATGATTTATTACAAGATATAATAGAAAAGGACCCCAACCATAGTAGCAACCCCAATACAAAATACCCAACAAAGGGCACCTGTGGAATTAAACCTGAGAGATCTCATCTAAACTTCAAGGTTTCCCAAATCAGCAAAATTTCCTAAATATATTGTCAACTTATGCATTTAGAAATGAGCAAAAATGAATTCTATTATCACACCCCTTTTATAAAAAGAAGACCATTTTAACCCCAAAAGAGTAGGGAGGTAGAGAGAGTCTCAGGCTAAAGGATAGTTCTTTATGAGGAATGAATTCTGCTTTATAAGACAGTCACTGTGTTATCTTTCTTTTTCTCTTGTTGCCACTGGTTGGAGGACACATGAGTCTGAGCAGCGCTGCTCGGCTGACTGGCACATAGGGATCCCAGTGCCCTACACAGACCACAGTCCCAGGTGGGGAGATTAACCATTGTCAAGTGTAAATTCTTCCCAAATTAATATACTGGCTTAATGCAATTCTTTTCAAGAGCCCAATGGAAAGAGGGTGAATCTAGAGTTCACCTTCTAAAACAAACAAGAAAGCATGGCTAAGAAAATAATAATGAAGGGAGTAGTTGGAAACTTTCCTTACTAGGAGGTAAAATACAGATATTTTAATTAAAACTGTGATGGGAGCGGAGGTCGCTCAAGTGATTGGGCGCCTCCCTCCCACATGGGTTCATTTCCCAGTCCTAAAAAGAAGACGAACAGAGAGCAGACAACAAGTGCAAAACAAAGAGGGGGACGGGGAGAAATACATAAATATAACAAACCTTTAAAACTGTGATGACGGTAATTAGACTAGATAAATCAACCAAAAACAAGCTAGATATCCTCCCTGCTCACCCACACGGCCTGTGGGCACCACCACCACCAGCCCTGAGGGAGGTGGGCAGGGCTGCAGGCCTCCAGTGTGAGCTCAGGACTCCTGGTGCCCTCAATCACCTCAGGTCCCTGGGTCTTGTGAGGAGCTGAATGGGGGTGGCCCGGTATCCCACACGCTCCCTTGGGGATCCCCTTTGCATCCCCATGTTCCTCCTCCAACAATGCCTTCTTCCCAAGCCTCCCACATCCTGCTTCTAGTCAACCCCCGTTATCTCTGGGAGAAAGCATGGCGAGAAAGCTGCTGCCCAGGCAATGTGAGCACAAAGGAAGACTACATTTCCCAGCCTCCTTTGCAGTTATCTGGGACCATGTGACTAGCTGCTAGCCAATGAAATGCCCAGACAGGCCGAGTACATAAAATCCCTGAGCCTTTGCTCACACTCGCTTCCTTTTCAACCATGTACGTGGAGACCACTGGTTAAATGGCAGAGCCACAGGATGGAAAGAGGCTGGATCCCTGTGTCACTCCTAAGAGAGTCACCCAACCTGCATCAGTTGTGATATGGGCAAGAAATGAATAATAATAATAAAGATGTCAAGTTGCTGAGATGTTGTGTTTGTTAATTACAGGAATAATCCGTTTCTAATTAGTATACCCAGAACTTCAAATCTGACTGATCTGTTGTGGGACCTAGACAATAGTCTTTTTTTCTCTTTAATTCCCCAGGTGATTCTAATGTGCAGCCAGAGGTGAGAACCACTGAATTAAGACAGAAATAGAAGTGCAGAGTTGCTAGGTAGAGATACAGTGAGTGTCCAGGGGCACCTCAGGAGATGGAGAGAAGTCTGCTCAGAGATGAGAGAAGAGGGAGGGGGCCCAGAACACGCGGGAGTCAGGGGGACCCAGAGAAAAGTTAACCAGGAAGATGTTCTGTGGGGTGGTAATGATCAGGAGACATTTCAGATTAGGGGTGTCCAATACTCAATTCTAGATTCTCATCAGGGCTGCGTAGGGGCTGACGGTTGCCCCTACAGCTGCCTCCTAACAGCCAGTCCTACTTCCCTCCCTGAGTGGACACTGGAGAGCTAAAAGGGGGTCAGGTCTATTCCTGGTCACCACAGAGAGAAAGGAACAGCGCACACCTCCTCCTGAGAGTCCTCAGTGATACTGGGGGTGTGGCATGCACACTGGGCTCCCCTCAAAAAGTCAGGGAGGGAAGGATTTGCCACACTCCCCAAGGTGATATCTGGGTGGCATTTCAACCCCTTATGGCCTTGCTGTTGACCATCTGGAACCAATCCTAGTGTTACCCGAGACAGTCCCCAACGCTTCTGAAGAGAATGAACCTGAGACCCAGAGAGCTAGAGAGACCTGCTGAGGGCCACACAGCAAGGTCCAGGTGGAGCTGAGTGGATTAGCCACGGAGGCCCGGAGGTCCTCAGCCCGTGAATGCTCACAGTGCCTGGGAACAAGCATTTAGAAAGAGCCACTTCTGGGGATGGGGAGTGCAGAGGAACAAGACCGGAGAAAGGCGAACAGCACAGAACACAGGACATTGCCCAGCATCCATTCCAGAATCACCTGTGTTGTGCTCCCCAACTTTCAGGGCTCCTTGTACCACCCTCTTCGGAGTCCATCTACCCACCCCCCCAACCCCCCACCCCATCTCCACCCAAAGACAAACAGAGCCCAGAAGCCTTTGCACTGACATTTAATCAAAGGAAAAGAAAGAAAACCAGAGGGAAAGCTTAAGGACTGGATGGCGGGGGTGGGGGGTGAGGTTGGGGAGGTAACAGGGGCTCGGGTTGGGGCTGAGTGTGGGCAAGGGGGGCAGGGTCCTCATTATCCTGAGGCCCCTCAAGGACAGAGTCCACAATGGGAGAGGGAGGACACAGAGCCACGGAGCTAACGGCGTGGGGTTCCAGCTCAGCCCCTGTCCCAGGGAGCTGAGGACTCTGACAGCCTGCCTTCCGTCAGACAGGAGCCCAGACTGGGCGCAGAGTGGGGCAGAGGCAGGGGAGGTAGGAGGCCGCCAGGGGGGGGGTCAGGACTGAAAAGAGGCAGGAGCGGAGGGGCCCAGTCCTCCCCTCGGCAGTGCCTGGAGCGGCGGCACCAGGACAGCATCAACCCAGGGATCTACAGAAAAGAGCCGGGAACCAACTCCCCCCCAGGCGCCCACGCTGCCTGGACACTGCCCAGGGCGACCTGTGCCCAGCCCCACCCCATCGTGACAGTCCTTTGGGAAAGGGGTGGGGGGGTGTCACAGCAGATCCTTCTCTGCCTCTACTCCCAAGTCCTCAGGGTGAGGTGGGGACAGGCAAAGGAAGCCATGGCCTCAGGCTGGTGGGGAAACACCCCATTTTCCTCCCACTCCCAGTCCTGACGGGCTGAGGGGGTGGGCAGTGCAGGGGAGAGCTGCATCAAGGATTATAAGGACTGAGACTAAAGGCAAAGGAAGAGTAAAGAGATGACTGCATAGTATATGCAGAGCTAGGCGAATGAGATGGGAGCAGGCTTGCCCTTTACATCTCATTTGCATATTGTATGCAAATGTGAATGAGATTCCTAATATAATAAATATATTTCTAGCATTTGTAATAAATATTCTGTTTCCTCTCCCCCCCTCCCCTAGGAAATGGGCACACAGTGGTGGCGGGGCCAGCTTTGGCTGACACTGCAGCGAAGACGATGAGACACTCAGAAGAACTGGGAGGCACAGGGGCTGGGGTGAGAGAGGGGTCCCCTGGGAGGACGGGGCTCACCTTGGAAGAAGCGCAGAGAAGGGTGAGGGCTAGGATGACTGGGGAAGGCTAGGGCGGTGTTCTTTTCTGAAAAGGGAAGCTCCTATTTTACAAAACTGCCCTCCCCAACAAGCACTGGGGGCTGGCATTTAGGTAGGGGACAACAGAAGAGGAGGGTTTGAGGAAGACATTTGAGGAGGGCCAAGGCCCTGGAATTGGGGAGAAGGGTCTTATAAGAAATGGGGACTGGTGGGGACCAACAAGGGACCCCAAAGAGTGACCTCCAAAGCAAAACAACCCTTTATTCCCTCTCTCCCAAAACCAGTCCCAACACGCACACACACACACACACGTGCCAAAAAACACAGACCAGGCGGCCACGACTTGTGGAACCACAGGCTGTGCAGCCCACAGTATGAACGGCACCCCCTGGGGTTGAACAACGAGGAGCCTGGCAGGGTGCCAACGCCCTCCCGCAAGCCCTTGCTCCCTGACCCATGCTTGCTGGGTCCTCTCCATAGCCCCTGCGGCCCCCTCTGGGCCAGGAGCCACAGCAGCCCTGAGGCACCCTGAGGCAAGGTGGCACCTGGACTCGGCCAGAGAGAAGACCAAAACGGACAATGGTCATGGGCCTGGGCTCAGACGAGTCCCCACCACGGCCTTGGAGAACTCGGAGGCCTCCGGTGAGTAGCAGCAGGCTCCTGGCCGCATGGGTCAGCCCTCAGACCCGCCCCTCCCAGCCTGAGCCTGCTGGCCCCTGCAGCCTCGCCCCACAGTGAGCAGCACTGACCGGTCAGGGGCACAGTGGAGAAGTCCGTGGAGAGACTTCGGCAGTGAAAAGCTGCAGATGAGGGAGGGACGTGCAGCATCCACTCCTGGGACCCCCGCCCCATTCCGAGGAGCCACAACAACCAGCCCGTGCTGTGGCCCCTCCAGGCACCAGGCTGGCACCACCACCCAGGCCTGCCTGGCTCCCAGTGGGCCATGCACTCCCCTGGCCACCTGGAAACAGCCCAAGGCCTGCTCCTGGGACACAGGGGTGAGAGGTGGAAGGGGCCCAGGAAGAGGTGGGTATGCCAGTCCAGAGGAGAAAAGGTGGCTGAAGAGAGGTGGCAGGGTCAGCTTTTCCCTTCTCTGGGCTGAGCATTATGGAGGTGACTGACACACTCCTGGGCACAGCTTGGTCCTCAGAGAGGGATGTCTGGTGGCCAACGGGCACTGGGGGTGGGCAGCACCTGGGCACAGAGACCCTGTGAACTCCCACCTCCCCGGCAGAGCACGCCTCTGGGCTGGAGCCAGCCTTGACGACCACTGGGCACCATTTCCCAGGAGAGCCAGAGAGCCAGGGTCGGGCTAAGGATCGTGGCTAGGGCCAGGGTGGGGGAAGGGGATGGACTCAGGGTCTGGGTCACAACCCAGAGGGGGTGAGACGCTGGTGACCAGAGGTCAGTACACCCAGCTGACGGGCACCCACTGGGGCTCCGTCCGCAGCTTCTCCATGGCTGCCTGGAGCTCGCGGAAGGTCCTCTCCAGGTTGCTGTTGACCAGGCTGAGGTCAAAGTAGTGCCCGTAGCCCCTCTGGATGCGGCTGCTCTCCTCCACGGTCCGCCTCAGGTCCGCCTCCTGCCCAGGCACAAGGGACCTCCTGCCAGTCAGTGCCCACAACTCACCCAAGCATCGGGGGATCAGCCCCACTCCCAAAAACCACAAGAGCGGGCTTTGTGGCCGCTCTCCTGCCACCATGGACGGATGGCTGGTGAGAGAAAGGGAGGGAAGAAAGACCTTTGCTGTGTGCACGGCACCCCACGCTTTTCAACCCAGGGACCTTCGCCATAGCCCTGCAAGATGGGAATTATTATTCCGCACAGAGCAAACTGAGAGACAAAGAGGCTGGACGGCGTCTGCAGACTCCAAAGCCAGTGCTGATGCCCTCCACAGTCTGGCGGAGCCATGGGACTCCCAGGACAACCCACAAGTGCCCGGGCCACCCCTACCCCAACCAGGATGCAGCTGGCCAGGCAGAGGTGGGGATGGGGAAGGGCACCTGAACCCTGAATTAAGTAAGCCGAGACAGAAGCTCTGGGGCTGGCCCAGCTGCCTCCCAGCGGCTCCAGTCTGCTGTTTGTTGCCAGGGCGGAGGTGCCCAGAGCGCTGGGGGGCGGGCAGCCAGCAAGCAAAGAGGAGCCAGGCTCAGCCAGCCCGGCCGAGAGCTGCAGTACCAGGCGCAGCCAGCGGAGGGACCCTGAGCTCACAGCCCTGCCAACCCTGCAGCCTCTGGGGAGGGCAGCGGGGGAACCAGCCTGGGAGGCCCTGAGGCAGGCAGCACAGGGCCCTGAAGCCTCTCCTCCAGGCACAGTGTCCCTCTGCCCCCGTGCCCCTCCTCCCAGCCTTCCAGCTGCTCGCTTCCTCCCTCCTATTTCCCAGCTGGGAAGAGCCCCAAGCCTGCCTCACCCCACATCTCAGCCCCCCCCCAGCAATTCCACTGGCCCGGAGCCCACAGCACTCCACCTCAGCCCCCGGCTTTTCTACTGGCCCTTGGCAACTCCCGTTGGTTCCAGGCTAGCTGTGTCCCTGACTCTTTAGACTGTGGGCACTTTCCTTCTTCTCTCAAACCTCCATTTCCCCATCCATCAAGTAGGAAGAACAAGTCCCACCTTACTGACAACTTGGGTGGGTGGCTCACACGAGCCTCTCCCCTTCCCTGACCCTGCCCCCTTCCTCTCATCAGCTGGGGCCCCAGGCTACCTCTGGTCCTTCCCGCCCCCCTCACCGTGAGCTGCTTTGTGGACACCCCACTCTCCAGGGCGGCTCGGTTCATGGCCCGCAGGGTCTCAAAGTCAGGGGCCTCGATGAACACCACATAAGGGACAAACTCAGCTGTTCTCAGCACCTTCACTGCCTGCAGGAGAAGAGCGGGGTGCAGAGAGCATATCCCCATCCAGCCCGGGATGTCCGCTAGCTGGAGGTGCCTGGGGGAGAAGCTGGGACTGGATCAGGGGCTACTGGGGGGTTTCGGGACATGAGTCCTGGGGAGGGGGCTGGTAGGGGCTGGTGGGGGGTGGGGCACCTGGAGGAGACTAGGGGAGGGGTGGGGAGCTGGGGGCTGAGAGAGGTTCTGCAGGGAGTGGGTCCGTAGCAGTAGCTGCCGGAGCAAATGAAGGTACTTAGGGAATAAGTGCCCGGGAATAGATGGGGGAGGGCTGGGGGGAGCAGGGTGCCAGGAGAGGACTCTGGGCAGGCTGGGGAGGCGCGGGCTGGGGCAGTACCTGGGGGTTGACATCCAGCACGCACACCTTGCCGGCAGCAACCACACCCCGGATGGAGTCGATACGGGTGCCATACAGGTTGCCCTCGTACTCGCCATGCTCCAGGTAGCGCCCCGCACGGATGTCAGCCTCCATCTCAGCCCGGGACACAAAGCTGTAACCCTGGCCTTCCCGCTCCGAGTCCTTGGGCCGCCGGGAGGTATCTAAGGGGAAAGAGGGACTCTGAATACAGGCAGGCCACATGGCCTCAGACATACATGTGCCACTCGGCCCGGGGCCCCGTGCCTTCCCACACATCCTGCCTCACCGTCACTGGCACACACAAAGCCCCAAGAAGTCCAGGCTGGAAGGATCCTCAAAGATCACCTGGTCCAACCCAGTATACAAAGACAGGAGGATGAGGCCCAGAGAGGGCAGCGTGCAGCCCAAAGCTACACAGCAAGGGCACTCAGGCCTGCTACCTCCAGGAATTCCAAGTTTCCACCACCCCAGATAGTTCTGTTGCAGAAAAGCCCAGTCTTCCATAAGACCACACACAGCCTTGTCTCACTTGGGTCCCCAGGGGGGCACTGACCAGGATTTGGCAAGTAACATAGGAGAAAGGGTGAGGCCAGTCCCGCCCACCTGGGGTGGTGTTTGCTGCCCTTCTCCCACCTCCTGCGCCTGCAGTTCCCTCACCTACCCACAGAGGGCGCACGGCTGCCTCCAACAGCTCTCCCACTCCCAGGATCCAGCTATTCCCTTGGCACCCTGGCACCGTCCCGCCTTTTTAATGCTCCTCTCGGTCTCCCTCGCTAACGAATGCTACACTCTTCTGCCTGTGCCGCTCCTTCTTGCTTTTCAGACGGCAATACTAAGCATGGGTAAGAGTGGGCACTTTCCGTGCACTTCCAGTGGATTAGTCACTCTTCTACAAGACTTTACAGTGTATTAGCTTATTTAATCCTCACACACCTTGGAAGTCAGCAGTGATTTGCAGATGAGGAAACTAAGGCACAAAGCACACAGCAAATTTGTGGCGCAGCAGGCATGTGAACCCACACGGTGTGGCTGAGAATCCCTGCTGGGCTCCCTCCTTCCAACACTAGAGCCTCCTGTCCTTCAGAACCCAGTGAGGCCTGGGCCCCTGGCCAAGGCATGGGGTGCCCCGATCCCACTCAAGGGGCCAGCCCTCCCTAGAGCAGCCCTTGCTCCCTGCCCACCCAGCGGGGCCCAGCGCACTCACAGGGCACCGTGGTGCCGTAGCGATCCGGGTCCCACATGATGAGCTTGTTCTTGAGGCTGCGCCGGCCCACGCCCTGGGCCCCAATCAGCACCAGGGTTTTCCGCCGGAACGGGGGCATGCAGGCCACCTCCTCGTAAATGAGCAGCTCGTGGCGGTCAAACTCTGGACACAGGACCACGGCGCCGCTCAGCGGGCCGCACGGGGCGGGGGCTCTTAGGAAGGCCAGGGGGACAGGGCTGGGTGCAGGGCGGCAGGCAGGGAGCAGGGGGCGCTGGGTGGGGCCTAGGGGCAAGGCTGGCAGCACTGAGCAAGGAGAGCACACTCGCGAGGCACTGGTGGGGGTGATGCCATGTTACAGGAGAACGGGGCAGGGGGCTAACACCCACCTGCATTCTTCGTGGTCAGATACATCATTCGCTTCTTTTTCTTTCCTGAAAGGCTGCCACATAGAGTCCCTGGTCATAGGAAAATGGCGGGTGAGGCCAGGCAGGCTCCAGGTCCCAGATTAGGAGCGTCTGGCAGGGGCAGGGGCAGGGGCACGCCGTACCTGAGGTGGGTGTCAGCTCAAGGTCCCGCTTGACGAAGGCTTTACGTTTCTCCTCCAGCAGCTGGCTGGGGACGAGCCCAGCGCTGCCCCCTTCCACATGGCATGCCTGGAATGGGCACCGGACAAAGATCTGCCTAAGCCTGGAGAACCCCTCCCCATACCCTCGCTCCCCCCAGGACCACACCTGGAGACACTGCAGGGGCACCTGGAGTGGGGGCATCACCTGCCACCAGTTGGCGTCGTCCTGGTTTACGATCTGCAGCAGGTCGCCAGCATTGAAGCGCAGGCCTGCCTCCTTGCAAGGAATGAGGCTGTCCCGGGCGGGTTCATAGTCAAAGTGGCATTTCACAAACACCTGGGTCCAGGGATTAGCGAAGAGTCAAGAAAAGGGGCAGGGGAGGCTGGAGGGGATGGTGCCCTTCCCATCCCAGGCGGGCCACACATCCCACCCTCTGTCCCCTCCCCACAGAGAGAGGCAAGAGGCTCCGGCACTGCCCCTTTGGAGGGGTGATGTCTCCAGGCCCGCCTGGCTGCCTCCCTGGTACCAGCCTCCCTTGGCACCTACAACAAAGGGACTCAGATAGAGGGATGCGGAATCTGGCGGGCCTGGGTCCCCGGCCCCACCCACTGAGAGGTGGGGTCTTGTAGGAGACTGACCCCTAGTCAGTGGGGGGAGGGCTCTGGCAGCAGCCTGTGGAGGGCCCAGAGGAGAGGTGAGCAGAGCAGCCTGCCATCTGCAACCCACTGTCCAGGACACCTGCACACACGCTGCTCACACACATACACTGTGCAATGCAGGCACTCCCTTGTACTCTCAGGTACCCCAGGCCATGGATGTGTGCACATCCCTTGCACACACCCAAGTGCCCCCAAGAATGGCACCCAGCAAATGTGAGGGCACACACATGCATCACACGCAGAGCCGTGGACGTGGCCCTGGCAGCTGGGGGATTCGGCCATCCCTCGGGCCTTGTGCTGGGGAAGGGGCTGGGCAGAGGGGCCCACCTGGCGGGGCAGATGGGGCTCCTGGTAGCTGGGCAGGATCTTGAGGATGACGCTGCCACTGGCGCTGCGCAGGAGCTCCTGTAGTGCGCGGGGGTCACTTCCCACGGGCTGCCCATTCACCTCCTTGATGATGTCGCCCACATGCAGCAGGCCTTGCTGGGCCACCATGCCCCCATGTAGGATGCGTGCGATCACCAGCTCACCACCCTCCACACGGAACGTCACGCCCTGTGGGGTGGTAGAGGGCGAGTATGAAGAGGCCAGCGCTGCAGCTTTTCCAGGACCCACCAAGTTGGACTGAATCTTCAAACAGGGTTTCTAACCCTTATTCCTGGCCCTCCCCAGGTTTCTTCCATCCTCTTTCCCAAATTCTTCACTTACAGGAGGTACTGAGGGGGAGGCCAGTGAACAGAATGCAGGGCCCTGGGCTCGGGGTCAGCAGGCACCCTTCCCTGGACTGAGCTGCCCCCTGGTTAGTCTTCAGCCCTCTCAGGACGGGATTCAGCGCCCTGGCTACTTGCAACCCCTCCCCCTGCCAGGCCCCCCCGGGCTGTGCCGGCCCCCTCACCAGATGCTCTCCAGCCGTCTTGCGGATGCCCACCATGCGCACAGCATCAGGAGGCACCGGCTGGTTGCTGAACGTGGGGTCCAAGCCAGGGCTGGGGGGTGGCGTCTCATAGGTCTTTGAGGCCACAGAGTCGTGCGTCTCCAGAAGTGACTGGGGGTAGGAAGAGAGAGAAGGATGGAGTCATGCCCTGCAGTCCCTTCCCGCCCCAGCTCCAAGTCCCCGCAGGCCCCAGCTGCTGCCCCACCCCTGGCCCCCCAAACCTGGAAGTGGGGCTCCTGGAGGATGTGGGCCAGCTCGGCAGCCGTGCTGCTCTGCTCGGCCAGCTGCGCCAGGTCCCGCAGGATCTCCTGCACCAGCTCCAGGTTGTTGTCCCGCACCGCCTCCAGCTTTGTCTCCTCCAGCCGCTCATGGGCCTGGGGCCGAGGCAGAACAGGTAAGGCCTCCAGCTCCCCGCCGGAGCCCCAGGATACCAAACAGCAGCCCCTGCGAGCTCCCGGGCATCTCAGCAGCCCCTGGCACCATAACAGCCCCCAGCCCAGGATCCTAGCTGTAGATCCTGCCACAGCATCGCCCACTGGCGCCCCACTTCAGGTCCTCATCCATACACAAGCACACCCACGCCATGCACACCTGGCTTTCTCTTCCTCCCCCAAAGTGATGAGGAGGACACCCTTTAGGGAAGGGAGAATCCAAAGGACAGCCCTTAATTCCCACAGAGCATTGTCAAAAATGAACAAACTGTCCCCGGCCCCCAGGACCCTGTAAACATTTGAGCTCAAAGACAGCTTCTTCCACCAGACATCATGGTTGGGTGAGGCTTTAGAGATCCTGTAGCTCAGGATAAAGAAGCCAGGGAGGTGGAATAACTTGCCTAAGGTCAGAGTGACTTGAACTTGGGTCTCCAGGCCCTTGGCCTGGTGCTCTGTGCTGCGTCTCCTGTAAGGGACAGGACAAAAATCATGGCTCGGTGCCAGGAGAGGGCCTGTACTGTCTCCTGCTCTACCGACTCTGGGCTCCCGTGATAAGGGAAACGGACGCCTTTGAAAGCGACCAGCCCAGCCTAACGTGGGCACATACATTAGCTGGGCTAGGAAGAAAGAAGCCCCACTTCAGGGATATATAGGAATATGTCTTTCTCTGAATTATTTGAAAAAGTTGCAAACACAAATCACTTTGCCTCTAAGTACTTCAATGTGTTTCTCCTAAGTACTAAGGCATTCTGCTACATAAACCACTATACCATTATCACAGCCAAGAAATTTAACATTGATATAATGTCACATCCATATTCAAATGCTCCCAGTTTCCCCAAAATATCCTTTATAATTTTTGGTGGATTTTTCTCTGTCCCAAATGCAATCAAGGATCATCTGTTGCATTTGGTTGCCAATCTTTTTATTCTCCTTTAATCTAGTACAGACCCTAGCAACTTTTGGTCTTTCAGGACATTTTTAAAGGGTCCAGGCCAGTAGTTTGTAGAATGTCACACAACGTGGGTTTATCTGATAGTTTCCTCCTGACTAGACTCAGGTTAATCATTTTGGCAAGAATTCTACCTGTGTGATCTTGTGTCTTTGCTACTGCATTACAAAAGGCACAAATCCAAGGGGTGATACTTTGAGACCACATGAGTCTCCAGTTCCCCAACAACTTTTCACCAAAATATTTAGCATCTTTTTATGATCCTTGCCTGAACAATTATTACATGCGGGTTGCAAAATCATGGTTATCTAATTCCATCATTCCATCTACATTGATTAGCTGGCCTTCCACTATAAGGAAGCTTTCTCTTTCTTCCCCCAATCTCTTTCTCCCTTACTCTCTCAGTATCATTATGAGTTTTTAAATTCAATTTGTGGGAAGTGGATGTGACTCAACAGATAGAGCGTCTGCCTACCATATAGGAGGTCCAAGGGTTCGATACCCAGGGCCTCCTGACTCGTGTGGTAAGCTGGCCCATGCACAGTGCTGCTGTGCGCAAGGAATGCTGGCCCATGCAGGGATGCCCCCGCATAAGGGTGACCCTGTGCAAGGAGTGGCCCCTGCGCAAATAGAACCGCCCTGTGCGAAACTGCAGCCCACCCAGGAATGATGACACACACACGGGGAGCCGACGCAGCAAGATGATGCAACGAAAAGAGACACAGATCCCCAGTGGCACCTGATGAGAATATAAGCGGACACAGAAGAACACACAGCAAATGGACACAGAGAGCAGACAATGGGGGGGGGAAGGAGAAATGAATAAATCTTTTTAAAAAAATGTTTAATTTGTTATATCTATACTCCTTGATACCTTGAGTCTTTGCTTATTTGTTTTGTTCAGTTTGGTCTAGTGTGTTTGTTTCTTACTTAAAAGCATGTACTGGAAATCACCCAATGCCACTTCATGGAGATTTTCTCTCCTATTTTTTTTTAATTCCTGAATTTAACTCCATTGCATGACTAAAACACCACAATTTATTCAACCAGCTTTCTCTGGAAGAGTATTTTGCTATTGCAAATGTAGGCGCATCGAACAGCTCCGGCATAAGTTGTTCTGTATTTGTGGAGCTTTTCTGTGTAAATACCTAGAAGTCTAGCTGGGTTGAGTAGTAAAAGCACAGGTGTTTTTATCAGATACTGACAAATTTCCCTCCAGGGGGCTTGCGCCCTTTTGTCTTCCCACTAATATCAGAGAGACTTTATTGGAAGCCCCCCACCTGCTTAGGAACAGAGAAAATACCTCTCAGTAGGTAAAAATCTGCATTTTGCATATTTTGAGTGAAGCTGAGCATCTTCTTATATGTTGAAGGTCCTTCTGTAAATCTTCTCCTGTGAACTATCTATTCATGTTTTCTGCCAAGCTTTCTATCAGGTTTGGTCCTTTCTTTTTCCCAATTTTTAAAAGTTCTTTATATATTAGGAAGATTAGCCCTTTGTGATGTCTCTTACAAATATTTTCTTCCAGCTAGTCCTTTGTCTTTTGTTTCTGCTATGGTGTTGTCCACCATGCAAAAGTTTTTCTCATCTTTTCTTCTATGTCATCTGAATTTTGAGGCATGGCCTTAAAAAAAAAAGCTTTCCCCACACACAGACACAGGATTTCTTCTGATGCATGTACATTTCTGTTTTTGGTTTGTTTTTTTTTCTAACATCTAGATCTCTGATTCACTTGGCATCTATTCTGATGGGTGGTGTGAGGTATGGATTTAATCCACTTTGATTGCATTCCAAATGGCTATTCAGATATCCCAATACCATTTATTAAAAATCAATAAGAAGGGAGGCAGCTGTGGCTCAATCAATTGGGCTCCCGTCTACCATATGGGAGGCCCTGGGTTCACGTCCCAGGGCCTCCTTGTGAAGGCAGGCTCGCCCGCATGCTACGGAGCGCCACCCGGCCCACAAGCACCGCAGAGGACCAACTCAGCAAGGTGATGCAACAAAAAGGCAGACAAGCAAAAACGCAGAAAAGCACGCAGTGAATGGACACAGAGAGCAGACAAGTAAGCCACAAAGAGGGGGGGAATAAATAAAAAATAAAATACAGACATGAAAGAATGCACAGCGAATAGACACAGAAAGCAGACAGCAAGCAAAAAGCCGCAAAGGGGGCGGGGAGGATAAAAAAATATGTATACCAAAAAAAACACCAAAACTCCTCCTAAGGATACCATAAGGATTTGGAGACAGGCATCCACTGCCTAGTACAGCAGGTGCTCAGTAACGCCTAGCTCCTTTCTGCCTTTTCTTCCTCAGCAAGCGAGGGGAACAGCAGTCCACCTGGGGAGGCCCCACGGGCCCCACAGTCACCTAAACCTTCCTCCGCCAGGTGGACAGCATTTCAAACTGCGTCCCACAGCCGGGCAGAGTGTACCTGCTGGAGGAAACAGACCACTGAAGAGGCAAAGCAGCAGCGCTCAGAGACCTGTTAGGTGCTGATGGTCCTCAAAGCCTGGAGGACAAGGGCGTGCCCTGGAAGGACTGTCCTTTCACCGAGCCCGACGTGAGCCTCAGTCATTTAGCTCAGCACAGCCCGCGGCGCCCCTGAGTGCAGGACAGGGCTTCCCTGGCTCTCTTCACCCTGTGCCTCGGCTAATGCTAGGAGCCCTGGGCCCCCAGGAACTGTTTCAAGAATCCACAAAGGCACTCAGGCACACAAGGATCTCACCTGGGCGACCCTAGCTGGAGATCCTTCAGGTAAACCACAGCCAACTCTAGCCCAGGTGACATCAGCCTAGAGGGGTTGCTCACTTTGGCTTTACACCTTCTACTCTACTGAAGGCTGAAGGTCAGGTTTCTGAAGGAGGCCTCTCCTGATCCTGGGAGAATCCAGGGCACTTCCCAGACTTAATGACCCAAAGGCTGATCCCCTCCTCCTGTGGCCTCTCTTGGCATCCTGCCAACAGATATGAAAGCGCCACTGTCAAATCTCAACCCCATGGCCCAAAGGAAACTTTAAACATTTAATTATTCAAATACAAAAACATAAAACCTGCTGATCTAAACAGCTGATAGACCAGTGCTGAGAATGTCAACGGTTGTCACAATTTGCAACACCTTTTTGGGGGACTTCAGCATCACTGAATTGTATTAACCAAAATCTCTTACTTGTGATAGGTTGAAATCATGGGTTGGTACATGGCTTCCTTTTAATTAGTTGCTATTAAATTGGACATTTTAAATAATATAATAAGGATCTGAGAACCCACTACCCAAACCAAAACCAAGGATCTTGACAATATCCTACGTACATCCAACCGCCTGCCCCACCCATTCACCTACCCACCCACCTCTCCCACTCATGGAAACCACCATCTACATTCCATGTTCCATCATTCCCTGGCTTCCTATTTTATTGTATGTACCCTACATATTCCTAAAATGAATATGTATTTTGGTACTTTTGTAAAAAGGATAGCATGCTATAAATAATCCTTGGGACTTGATTTCTTTTCCCATTTAATCTGATTAAGTGAAAAATCATTTCACTTACTATTTTTTTACTTACTATTATTTTGTTAAAAGCCATTCTTACTTTTCATGTTTTTTTTTTCCTCTTCCCTTCCCCTCCATTGTCTGTTCTCTCTGTCCATTCGCTGTGTGTTCTTCTATGTCCACTTGCATTATTCGGCAGCACTGGGAAACTGCGTCTCTTTTTTGTTGTGTCATCTTGCTGTATTAGCTCTCCATGTGTGTGACGCCACTCCTGGGCAGGCTGCACTTTTTTCACTCGGGGAGGCTCTCCTTGCAGGGCGCAATCCTTGCACGTGGGGTGTCCCTAGGCAGGGGCGCCCCTGTGTGGCATGGCACTCCTTGCGTGTGGCAGCACTGAGCATGGGCCAGCTCCACATAGGTCAGGAGGCCCTGAGGATCGAACCCGGGACCCTCCATATGGTAGACAGATGCTCTATCAGTTGAGCCAAGTCTGCTTCCCCTTATTTTTCATGTTAATAAGTGAAAATTATTTCACCTTAGTTCTCTTAATATTATTTTCATTTAATATTATTTTCCTGTGATTTCATTCTCATTTTGCCAGGTCATGGGGTTCACTCATTTTGACTGCTGTATTATATTCCATTGTGTGAATCTGCTCTGTTTTATTCACCTCCTTTCCCCTTGGAAGACTCATCTGGGTTGTTTCAAGTTTCTGCCATTGTTACCTGTACTGCTATTGAACATTCTAGCCCATGGCACACACAGTTTCCCCCAGGAGCAAAGTTGCCAGGCCAGGGGGCATGGGCGTGTTCCAAGGAAAAGCCCTGCACTTTTAAAACATCTAAATAAATGTAACAATGACCCTGTGAGATTAGTAAATTTTAAGTCCATTTTATCAATAAGGAGTCAGAAGCTCAAAGGGGTAAAATGAATTCCTTAACAGCACACAGTCTGTAAGTGTACACCAGGAACTCCAGTCACAGGTCCCCCACTCTTTTAGCTCCTCCACAGCTGTCGTGCCACTATCTGGGCACTGATTTTTAAAAAGCATGTTCTTAGTACACACACACACTGCAGTATTAGAAGCACCAGGCCCCAGAATCAGGAGAGAGACACTGAATTTCTGTGGTAGCAATTTGTTTAATTCTTCTCTGAAAATCATCCACAGCAAAGCACGGGCCCACACCTATTGAGGATCAGAACTAGTTAGTTAATAGTAGAGTTAACTAGACAGCAAGTTAACAGTAGAGCTAGCACTCAACCCAGATCTGCCAGGTCCCCATCCAGACCTGTAGGTAGACTGCAAATGCATAAATATCACACAAACATTTTTCGAAAAGCCTCTCCCTCTTCCTGCCCCACTCCAACCCCTCTGATCTTGGCAGAAAAAGGGAATCCTCATTTGAAGCCCCTGCTCATAATTAAATTGTTCGAACACTGACAGAGGGGAGCGAATGTAGCTCAAGTGGTTGAGCACCTGCTTCCCATGTTCAAAGTCCTGAGTTTCAATCCCCAGTATGTCCTAAAAAAAAAAAATTGACAAGTCCCAAAGAGCAGTGTGCTGGAAAGTAAAGGGCAGGCCTTGCCTGGTATGGTGAATGAAAGAGAAAGAGAGAGGGCCAGGTCACAAATGCCTCCCATTCCTGTACACACAGCCCAATTCAATGTAACTGTGCCAATCCTCCCATCAAAAGGTAGAGTCTCTCCACTCTTCAAGCGGGGTTTGACCACATGACTTGCTTGGGCCAAGGGGACACTAGCAAATGTGATGCAAGCAGGGGCTGGGAAAGTGCTTCTGCACTGGGGCTGACCCTCTTTTGCTGCTGAGACCTTGTAAAGAAGCCTGTAAAGAACCTTCTAGAGGATTTTTTTTTTTTTAAGATTTATTTATTTATTTAATTTCCCCCCCTCCCCTGGTTGTCTGTTCTTGGTGTCTATTTGCTGCGTCTTGTTTCTTTGTCCGCTTCTGTTGTCGTCAGCGGCACGGGAAGTGTGGGCGGCGCCATTCCTGGGCAGGCTGCACTTTCTTTTTCACGCTGGGCGGCTTTCCTCACGGGCGCACTCCTTGCGTGTGGGGCTCCCGCACGCGGGGGACACCCTTGCGTGGCACGGCACTCCTTGTGCGCATCAGCACTGCGCATGGCCAGCTCCACACGGGTCAAGGAGGCCCGGGGTTTGAACCGCGGACCTCCCATATGGTAGACGGACGCCCTAACCACTGGGCCAAAGTCCATTTCCCCCTTCTAGAGGATTAGAGACCACAGCGAGAGGCCCGGCCATCCCAGATGCTGCAGCTATCCCAGCTAAGACTCCAGACATGTGATGGAGGCCATCCAAGACCAGCCAGCCCCAGGTGAGTAAGTCCAGACCCGAAAAACCAGGCAATCAGCTCACCGAAAAAAAGATAAATCAATCACTGTGGTTTTAAGCTACTGCATTGTGGTGTGGCTTGTTATGCGGCAGAAGCTAACTGATACACTGGGTTCCCCACCACTGGAGCCTCTGCTTGACAGAGCCCATTAGTCACCTCCTTGAACCTTCATTCTTTCAGGGCTGTCTGCTTTGCCAGGTATCCGACCCCAGCCTCAACACAGCACTGGAGTCCTCCCTGTGAACTCTAGTCTAACCGCCAAGATGATATGACATCAACTCTTTATGGCTTAAAAAACACCTCCACCTATTGCCACCACAACTCTGAGAGACAGGCATTATTACCCCCACTTCTTGGAAGAAGTAACCGAAGCTCGGAGAGATTAACAGACTATTGGCTCGGGTTTGAAACAGAAAACTCCTGAGTCCAGCTGGCCGTCAATAAATCATTTTTCCTTCTCAAAAAAAAAAAAAAAAACAGACTATAAATCCTATCAGCCAGCCAACAAGTCCTCTGACTGCAAACCCCATGTTCTTTCTTTCCCATCTTATGTGGCTTAGTTCACATGCTGCCCTCACAGGCTTCCCAGCAGACAGACGACCTCACCAGTAAGAGTTCGCTAAATTTCTGATTGTCACCTGCTATGGATTCCTCACCTTGGCTGGCCCTGCCGGCTGTTGAACACCTGCTGCCCAAGCCATGTCAGCTTCCCCAGATGCTACCCACCTGCCGTCTGCAGCCAACTCCCTGGAGTTGATCTGACTCTAATTCTCTGGGTTTGTTCCCTCAGGCCCTGCCCCTCCCTGGTCCCAGCTCCACCCAGCCTGGCCCCTCCCACCCCACCTGCCACATCCTCAGAGAGTCAAGCCCAACTCCACAAAGGTGAGGGAAGGTTAACAGCCGCCACCTGCGGCTCCAACTTGACGCAATTCCTGCAGATTTCTGGGCCACTTTGCCAGAAGAACCAAGTTTTGAAGCTGGATCTTTGATCAAAATGCTTCATCTGTCTATTAGGTTAGAAATTAAAATTGGTGAGAAGTAGGAAGAAGCAGGATCCTTTGGTCAAAGCAAGTCATATGGTCAATCCAGAATGAAGACTATACCTTCTGACGGGAAGAGTGGCAGAGTTACACTGAAAGGATCATATGTTTGGGGATGGGAGGTATTTGTGGCCATTTTTCTTTGTAGTCTACCACACCATCTTTATTGAGCTCAGACAGATCTTTATGAAGAATTATTTCCTGGTTGTTTCACAACCAGATGGAGGGAAGAAGTCACTGGATTCCCTCAGGCTACCAGGTTCTGACTAGAGGGTATGAGGCCATAAACCAGAGAAGCCATACAGCTCTAGATAAGTGGGGGGGACCCTCCCTGTAGTGCATTTAAAGCACACATACACATTCCTAAACACAATAGCTAGCTGTACTAAACTACTCCTGCTACATATCAGCAACTTCAAAGAAACGGGTATGATCTTGCAAATCTCGACTTGGCTCTGTGCTTTCCTTGTTCTTGCCTCTATAAACCCCGTAACCCCCTGGATGGCGTGGAGCACTACACATCCTGTGGCCACCCAGGACCAGCTTCCCGGTTTGTAAATTCCCTGATAAACTGCAACGATTTTCCTAATATGGAGTGGCCTGCTTCGTTTTTCAACCTTAAATGCCCATTGAAATTTGGTGGAACCTATTCTGTAGGTTCTTGGCCAGACAGGGGGTTTCAGAGTTGAGGAAGAGTGCACACTGTCTTCTAATGTGCTCTGTGTATCCAAAGCCACACCAGGGATTTCTTAGGAGGAAAGTCTGACCAGGTTATCCCCAAGAACATTTCTGAAGAAGGGACTTTATTTACAGTCTGATACAGCACATTAGTAACTTCTCAATTAGGCTCTACTGTAAGGCCCCAGGCCCAGGACAAAGCTGTGCCCCTGAGAGGAAGATATGAGGCAGACTTGGGATCCATCAGAAGAACAAACTATCTGGCATGTCACTGTCATAGGTCAGCCCTGGGCTGGTAAAGGGGGAGCATGCAATAGAGAATGGATGAACGGATGAATGGAAGAATGAATGAATGATGGAGCCAGCCAGCCAGCAATCCCATCCTCGAAGAGCTAGTCAAGCCAGTTGGACAGGCACCAGAGAGGAATGTCATGCTTTGAAGGGGGCTGGCTAGGGGACCTTCTACTCTGAGATTCCTCCAGTCTGAAAGCCCCCTTTATTTTACTGGCTGTCTCACTGTAGACGCACCAGCTAAAGCTTGGAGGCGATGTGGTCTAATAAACCCAATTCTGAAATCAGCTTTGTAAGGGTACCAAGGCTGAATCACTTCTGGTAGCAAGACAACTCATACCACGGAGAAAATATCTGAACCAATTACATCCCACCAGGCCACTTTCCCACCACTTTACACATACTATCCCCTCTGCTGGGACACTTTTTTGACTTTTTGCCCAGATAAGTCAGCTCACCCCTCAGATCTCAGTTCATCAATCATGGCAAGCAAGATGATGTAACAAAAAAAGAGACGCGGTTTCCTGGTGCCACCGAAGGTGCAAGCGGGCACAGAAGAACACACAGCAAGTTGACACAGAGTGCAGACAACAGGGGGAAGGGAAGAGAAATAAATAAAAATAAATCTTAAAAAAAAAATTAGGTGGAGAGGTGAACTATATTCATGGAAGACTCACTGTTGAAAGACAAATCTTCCTAAATTTATCTTTAAAGTCAATGCCATTTCAACCAAATTCACCAGGTGGTCTTTTAAAATGTGACAAATTATATGGGACAGTAAGGAGCCAAGAATACCTAGAACGATTTTGAAGAAGAAGGAAAAGGAGAATGAAGAGAAAAGACTTGCCTTCCAAATATCAAAACTTACTATACAGAGCAGATGTGGCTCAAGCAATTGGGTGCCTGCCTCCCACATGGGAGGTCCTGGGTTCAGTTCTCAGTGCCTCCTAAAGAAGACGCGCAGACAGGCGAGGGAACCATTGCTAGGGCAGGGGGGATTAAAAAAAAAAACTTATCATAAAGCTATCATAATTATGGGAAATAGGGAGTTACTGGTTAATGGGCTTGGTTTCTGTTTGGGGTGATGAAAACATTTGGTGATATAGGATGGTGAATGTAGCACAACACTGTAAATGTAATTAATGCCAAAATTAAAAACAACATATATAAGAGTATATTCTTTTCTGCTAAGCACATATGTAGACAAGATACTCAAACATTCAGGGAAATGATGTCATCAGCTTCAAGTCAGTGGTCACCTATGGGAGGGAAAGCAGTGGAAATGAGGAGGGGGAGGCTTTAGATGTATCTGTACTTTTCACATCTTAAAAAGAAAGAGGAAGAGCAAATATGGCACATACCAGCGTACTGGAAACGTACCCAGAGGTCTGTTATTTTCTACACTCTTTTGTACTCATTCGTTCAACATCTGTTCGGTGAGCACCTCCTGTGTGCCAGGCCCCGTCCTAGGTTCCGGGGCTGGAACAGACAGACATTCCTGTCCTCGTGGAGCTGACATTCTCCATGTTGGAAACTAGCACAGTTCTTTGTTTTTACTTTTAATAAATAAATCTTTGATCGCCCAATGAAAAGCAACCTGTCTTTCCCCAGTCTCCTCCAATCTGCTCAGTCTTCTCTTCCCCAGAAACTCCCACTAGAAACTCTCTCAGCCTTTTCATTGTCCAAGGCTAACATCTTCCCCGTCTCACAAATGGTAATGTGACCGGGTGCGTCGGGGGACATAGTGTCCCGTGCACCAGCACTCTCCCTCCACTGCCACCACCCTGTGACTGGGCTCCCCACCCCGGCTCCATGGACAACCTTAGACATGCACTGCCTGGCTGCACCAACCTTGAACAACAACCTTGGAGGCCCACCGCCCACCACCTGGCTACACCACCCTCTCCCTCCCTGCTGTGCCTTTACCAACTTCCTTGTCACCACACCCCATTCACCTCTCTTCCTCAACACCCCCTCCCACCTTTGCTCTCTCAAGTGAAGGCGGCATCAGCCTCACCCAGGGCAGACTTCCAGGTGCCTTGTTACTCTCCTGCTGCCTCCACACCCGAACACGGACTGACATCCAAAGCATTTCTTTCATCCTGCTGTGCCTTTACAGGGCTCCAGTTCAGGCCTCAGAAGCCAGGACTCCCACTACACAGCCCCCAACTGTCTCCAACTCCAGGTGCGACCCTCCAGCCATCCTCCATGTAGCCACCAAAGGGATGCTCCTGCAACACCCACCTGCCACTGTTACCTCCTGCTCCATGCCCACCGAGACCTGGTGAACCTCACAGAGCTCTGCCCAGGGCCTGCCACGATCTGCTGACATCACCACAGCTCCCCGTCTTGTACCTGGAACTCCAGCCTCACACGAAGGCTTCTGGTTCCATGCATACCCCTGGCTCCCTCTCACCTTTGCGTTTCTGCTCAAGCTCTTCCTGTGGCCTGGAAGGTCCTCCCCTCCTCATTTGTCAGGACTCAGCTCAAGGGGCCCTTCCTCCAGCAAGCCTTCCTGCCCACCCCAGCTGGGGAGACACCTGTCATTTATGCTCCCCAAATGTCTAGTGTGTCTGGCTCTATCACTGCCATTACCAAATTGTTTTGTAATTTTCTCTTTTGGTGAGTCTCTCCCCCACCTGATGTGCAGCTGGTGACTTTAAAAGAGGTCTGGCAAAAAGGCCCAAAGGCAGAGGGATGAGGACAACCAACTCTGGAGATTGCAACACACAGCCACGTTCACCCCACCACAAGCAGATGCCACCAAAGTCATCCACATGGGCATGGCCACACACTCACCAGCCAGGAGCGAGGCAGCCCCCGACATGCAGTCCCTCAAATGCATCACCTGGGCGTGGATGTTCATGCCGTGCCCCATTCCCAGGGCACCCTGCAGCTAACACCCACCACCCACTGTCCCTCTCCAGGCACAGCCCTTGTACCTTGGCCAGGGATCTTACTATCGGACTTTCCATAATGCCTCGAAGGAAGATCAGGTCCAGCTCCGCGGCCCCTGTGGCATTGGGGAGGGACCCCAGGTTGTCCAGGACTTGCTGCATGGCTGGGGAGAAGGAACGGGCAATTAGACACACAGGTGCCAGCTGAGCACAGCGGGCAGGTGACATACACACACCACATGCCCTGCCCCCTCTCCCCCAGAAGACAGACCCTCCCGAGCAGCACTCCCTCTCTGCCAACCACAGGCACTTCAGGCCTCTTTCTGAGGCAGGAGCACTAAGGGGCAGTTTCATTTGGCTTCTTTCCGAACTAGGTAACGCCAGCCTGGGCAGGCACAGGGAGGCTCTGGGCAGCAGGAATGGGATAGGAGGGGAGGAAGGGAAGCAAGTGTCAGGTGCCAGACAACACTCAACCTCTGGGTGGGCTGCAGCCCCAGGACTCAGCCCACCTGCACCTGGTGGGGCTTAGGGATGGGAGAGCCAGTGCTTGGAAGAAGCATCTCTGAGAGCAGGTCCAGAGTCTAGCATGTAGCTGTGTCTTTCTGCAATGGAGCAGGCGCAGAGTCAAAAGCATCCAGTCCCAGCTGCACCACTAACTCAGTGTGACTGCACAAGTCACTGCCCTCACAGGCCTCAGTCTTTCCCTCCTGTAAAATGGGTGGGCTGGACTAGATGGTGCTTCCAGGTCTTCAGCTTTAACAGACAATGATCTATAATCATAGATAAATTAACATGAATAATTGGAAGCCAATGCTGAAAATCAGAATATTGGCAGGAGCTGGGGAAACAGCCACCCAGGAGCCTGGGGTGACTGTGGGTACCCAAGGGCAGAGGTCAGACCAAGTCAGTGCAGGGATCAGAAAACCCTCTTCCTGGGCTATAACCAGGTCATGAGAACCCCTGAAGCTGGGCCACAGCAGCAGCCACCCACTGGCAGAGGTGGGGGCTCCAGGCTGTGACAGTTTCCAGGGGAAAGAAAGGAGAAGCAGAGCATACCAGCTGGGGGCAGAGATGGGCAGGGGGTATCATTACCACGCCACCCTGCCACCCACGCATGCATCTGCATAACAACACCCAAGCTGTGCAGAAGGGGGGGCAGGGGACGACACAGGGGAAAGTGTACAGAAACTGGAGCTGGCAGAGATGGCTGGGGACTCCTGGACTTTCACTCACTTTCCCGGCCTCCTCCCCACCTTCTTAAAAAACAGCATTCAGGTCTGCCCCCCAACACCCCTCTCACCCAGGCCTGGGGCTGGGCATCGGTCAGGGACCAGCAAAGGCCTTAGTGGGCTCTGCAAGAAGCCAGAGCAGGGCCCTGCCCACTCTGCTCCCCCTCACACACAGACTGCCTCGCCTCCCGGGTGCCCGAGCCAGTGAAGTCGGTGCCCTCTGCCCAGGTCAGTTCTCTGGCAGGCCATGCCCCCAGGCCCCTCCGTCTCCGAGAGCCCTCAGCTAGGGCAGGCTTTCCAGATGCCCCGAAGCCCCGCTGAGGAGGGAAGGCTAAGGGGCCGCCTTCCCCCCAGCCTCCCGGTCCCGCCTTTTCCCTACCTTCCCTCCGGAGCTCCGCTTCCTCAGAGGAGCCCAGAGATAGACCCTCCAGGGAGGCCACGCTGCCCAGGCTGCCCGCCATGGCTTCCCCCACCCCTGGCCCCGGGGCTCGTGGAGGAGCCTCGGCTGCAGCCTTCCCTGCCCGAGGTGGGCAGAGTTGGAGGAGGAGGCACTCGGGGGCGCCCTCCGCAGGATTAGCCAATAGCAAGGCTCAGCCGCCCTGACCGCCTCGCTGATTGGTCAAAGGCCAGCTAGGCGCCAGCGGGTGGGGAGGGGGCGGTGAAGCGGTGGGAGGGAGGCGGTAGGGAAGAGTGAGTCCCTGTCCCCTGGTTGGCCCGATTCCCCACGTTTTAGTAGCAGTGGGGGTGGGGAAGGGGAGGCTGAGAGGAGGTGGAGGCAGGGAAGAATAATCATCACGCTCCTCCCGGACTGAGGAGCTCCCCGGTGCCCCAGACACCCTTCCCTCCTCTCAGTCCAGAGGCAAGAAGCCGGAGCTGGGGGAAAGACTTGGCCCCATGTTGTTCCTGCCCCCCCTTCTGAATTCCCACGTCCAATATACCCCCATGCCCCGGCCTCCCCCTGCCCCCCGCCCCGTGCTCCCTCCCCGGGCCCTTTTTCCTTTACCAGGACCCCCTCAACAGTCTGAGCACCAAAGGTAGCTTCCAAGAAAGACTCTCAGTACTCCACCAGGAGAAGTGGCACCCCTGCGGCATGGGGCAAATGCCTTACACCCCCAAATCCCTTCCCCTACTGGACAGCAGGGTAGTGGCACTACTGTGGGCAGGGAAGCGTGTCTCAAGCCCCTCTGGTCCCACATCTCAGCAGCAGTTTCTTCCCAGCTCCCAGCTCCCATTAGCGCCTTCCCTTGGGGAAGGATTGATGCCCCGTGGGTAAATTAGGCATCCTGGAACTGGGGAGGTTAAGCTGAAGTTGCTTCCCCTAGCAGGGGTAGAGGTGGGCAGGAGGGCAGCAGCCACCCTAGCCTAGTGCCCCCATTTCCTCTGAGCCCGGGAACCTATGAGGCCACCACCAGGACACTGTGGTTGCCACTAGCCAGCCATTCCCAGAGGAGTGGCACCAGGTCTCAAGGCACCTCTGGTTGCCATAGCAGCGGGCGGGATTACACACCAGGACATTAACCCGGAGACTTGAGAGAGATTTAAAGGGACAGCCCCACCTAAAAGAAGCCCCACATCCCAGCCTAGATTCAAATAAAGGAGGGAGTCTGGTGACGGGGCGGGAGAGGGGGTAAAGATCTCTAAACTCTCAGCTCCTACCATCACCCACAGATCTCCCTACCCATCCCCCAACCCTCACCTTACTCGAAGTAGAACTGGGGTCCTTCTGCAGTAGGAATCTGCCTACTCTATTTTCCTACCTCCGAAACGACAATGACCAAATTGATCCTTGAGGAAGGGTGGGAGAAGGGACTTGCTATCTTTACCAAGGGGGTGGGCTCTTCGAGGAAGGAAAAGGGAGAGTGTGAACCTGACCACCAAGGCAGGGGCACAGCTGTCTCTCCATCGGTCTTGTGGAAAGTGAAATGACCACTCAGTCACCAGGGCCAAAGCCCACCATTAGATTTTTGAGGCAGGGAGCCAATTCAGCCCAGGGGCGTGGGGCTGTGGGGCAGCCTAAGGGAAGAGGGGCACTTGGTGGTCCCTCCTGGGGATCCAGGAAGCCAAAAGCAGCCCATGGCACAACACCCAGGGGCCCCGGGAGTCCTTTGAGGAAGCAGGCCCAGCGCCCACACCCCTGGCTCCAAGCCCTGCCCTGCCCCCTCGGCCCTGCCCCGTCAGGGGCCTGCTGCAAGGAAGCGGAGCTGCTGGGCCTGTTCCCCCCCCACTCCCCTCCTGGGCGCTATTGATGGGCTTACTGGGCAGCCCCGACTGAGGAGCCTGTAATTCACAGGCTCAGGGATGGACTTAATTAACCCCTAAGCAGCTTAGAGTGGGGCTTAGGCTGGATCAGGGGTAGAGCCCAGGGGGCTGGGTGGGCTGGACAGACAGTAAAAGCTCTCAGCATCCCCCAAGGTGGAGAAGCTGGGGGACACTCCATGGAGAAGAGGCCTTTCCTGGGTGACAAGGGCATCACTGTCATAGGAGCCCTCACTTTTCTGGTTCAGTTTTTCAGAGAGGAGGAACAGGGGAGTTATTCTAACCGAAGTGGGGCATCTCGCAGGGGCAGCAGCAGGGCTGAGGGCAAGGGGAGGGGCCGTAGGGAGGCAGGTATTGAAGAGGGGTGTGGAGGGAGTGGGGGTGGAATCAGATAGATCAGAGCAAAACCATAGCAGGTTGCAGCTGGCAGGACCCGCAATGAGCCTCTAGCACAGGGAACTGAACCTCTGTGGGTCCCTGAACCCCTAAAAGTGGAATGCAGATTTTTCTCCCAGGAGAGCCCACTGCCATCATCAGATTCTCAAAGAGATCCAGGAAGAATAAAAGTTAAGAACTCTGACCTTGTGCCATCACCCCATCTTAGAGACAGGGAAACCCAGGTCCTAAAAGGCCACAGGGTTAATGACATAAGGAAAATTCAGCGACATGAGAGCTGAACATTCCCAATAGATACCGTGTTTTCATTTCCTCTCTCTTACAGCCTTGAGTCTCACATCAACCTGTCAACATTAGTGTCGCCTTTTACAGAGGAGGCCGAGCAGGCTCAGAGGTTAAGCAGCTTGCTCCTGGGCCTCCTCACTAGTCTAGGTGGCCGTCTCCCCAGCCCTAAACTGTCCTTCAGAAGTAAGTGCAGGAGGCTTCCGGACCTGCACTCCTCCCCCTCCGCATGCAGCTTCCGGTGCCCCTGCACCCCCCCTCCACCCGCCGCTTCTGGCTTTGTCTCCCACCTCCATGCCAGTGGACACCACACCATGGTCTTCTCAGGCCCAGACTGTGCTGCCGTACTACCTGTACCCCCAAACCATTCTCCAAGGCCCAGCTCCTGGGTCACTTCTTGGGGGCCACTTCTCTGACCAGGCTGACCCCATGCCAGTGCCCACCACCCATAGTGTGGATCACCTCAGGGCAGGCATCCTGGCATCCCCTTGCCCTCCTTGGAGTGAGTTGTGCTGGGTCTCCAGCCCTACCTGGGGCAGATACGGGTCTTATTCCCACTCCTCTGTGCCGCAGCACCGGGCCTCATACAGGGGAGACGGCTGTAGGGACTGCCTGAATGATTGGGTGGGGGCTGTTCATTTCTGCAGGGCAGCTGTGGGAGTGCTGTTGCCCACCCCAAGCCCTTGCCTGGCATCCTCTGAATCATGTAATAAGCTGGCCTCCTCACCCCTTCTTACCAGACTCAGAGTTGGTGGCAGCGACCGGCATGGTGAGGTCAGCAAGGGCTTTGAAATGTCTCTCCTGTAGAGAGGGGAGAGAGGAAGTGAGAAAGGATAAGAGCAAAACAGAGGGGAAGGAAATAGGAAGAGCCTCTCAGGATGCCCCCTGCCTATCAGGGTAAGAGGAAAAGAAACAGCCCAGAGACCGGGGTTAGGGGGCAGTGGATAACAACTATCATCCCATCAGTCCTAGGAGGCAGGGAGGGCAGATATTATAAGCCCATTTCACAAAGGAGGAGATTAAGGATCAGAGAGGTTAGTTGATTTGTCCAAGGTCACAAAGCTAATAGAGCTACAATGAAAATCCTCTTTTAATAAAAAATATTTCTGCCTGTGCTCTTGGGGAGGGGGCTCAGGATTTGAATCAAAAGCAAGAAAAATGAGTATTTCTACACTGTAAGCTCCATGAGAGCAAGAACCATATCTGTTTTATTGGGCTCTGGATCCCTGGAGTATAGATTCTCCACAAACATTTGTCTGTGTGACAAAGAGAAATGATGTCCTCCCCAAGGCGTCTCTGGCTTCCTCTCTCTCCCATCTCCTCTTCTTAGCCCAGAGCTGGGAGGAGGAGACCAGGGGCTCCAGGTGGAACTAGGCATGGAGTTTAGAACCCCAGTTCCCAGCCCAGGGTCTCCTCAAGCTGGGGTTGTCTCCCCAGTTCTCATGGGGGGGTACCCATCGCCCATCCTCCCTTTGCCTTCTGATTCCCAGTTGCCATGACAATGAGAGGCAGTGGCTTACAGCAGGGTGGGAAAGTGGGGGGAGGCAGAGAAACTCAGAGGCAGCTGGCAGTGCCCACTTTAGGACTGAATGCCTGCTGGGCCCTGAGGGTGGGAGAACCTCAACTTCACACGCGTGCATACACACACAAAAGGACTCTTCCCAGAAGAACCACCACTTGACTCTTTGCTTCCATCCCCTCCCAGGACTGAGCTGATCACCTGAGCTCAGGTGGCAGAAATTTCACAGGTCCAGGGGGACAACTCTCCTTCCTCCTGGCTCTGTCCCTGATGACATGGAAGAAAGGAGCTTTCAGGGAGAGGAAGAGCACCCCCTGTCAAGCTGGCACCCAGGCTGGGAGAAATGCCCAGAATCTACTGTGCCAGCCAGTGCCCACCCCAGCCCTGTGCCAACCCCTGCTGCCCCTGTTCCTGGAGAGCAGGGGGGAGGGATCCCTTCCTTCGCACTCCGGGTCTTGATGACCTAGAACATGGGAGCCTTCTCACTGCCAACAGTGCTCCCTGGGATGGAGGTGCCAGCAGGGTCAGAGAGGACTCCAGATGTCCTCCTTCCCCAGAGGGTGCAGGGTGGGAAGAGGCAAGCAGGAGTCTCGGTGGAATCCTTGCTCCCAGAGGTCTGGCCCAGCCTGGCTGGGCTTTCTCCCTGGGGAGGCGGTTCCCACGGCATCAGCTCGCTCTGCCCCGCCCCCACCCAAGTCTCTGCGAGGGCGGGGCCAGGGCTGTGCCCACAGGAGAAGGGCAGTGCCAGGCAAGCCAGCCTGGCTCCGGGCCCAGTTCTGGGACCCAGGCATACCGAGACTCCACACTTGGGTTCCCAAAAGCCTGGGCACCCTAACTCCAGGCTATGTACCCCAGAACACCCGCCGGTGACACGGGCCAGCCCTGAAAGGGGGCGGTTTTCTCCACCCTCCCGTCCACCGCCCCCCCCCCCCCCATCAATACTCGTACAAAGAGGTGGAGGAGGAGAAAGGTCTGACAAAGGCGCTTTGGAGACCGATGGGTCGATGGGTCGTGAGGGACGGGACAGAATTGTGGGCGAGAGACGGGGTCGGGGGCTGGGGAGCAGGAGACCGAGCTGACCTGCCCCGACCGACCATCAGGCCGCCCCCGCCGCTCGAGCCGAACCCTCCGGGCGCTAGGACCTGGGGGCAGGGGGGCGTGTGGCGAGCCCTCCAGGCGGGCTTTCTGCGGGCGCCCGCGGGAGCCCGGGGATGAGGTCACCCGCTGGGGCCCCCTCGGTCTTCGCCAGCCCCCCGAGGGACCCAACCTTCGGCCCCTGGCCCCTCGCCTCTGGCGCCGACCCCCTCCCGGCTCCCCAGGCCCTCGTCCTGGCCCCCGACCCTGACCCATCCTACCCCCAGTAGCCTGGGAAGCGGGAAAGGCAGCGCTTCCCCTTCGCGGGGCCCCTGCCCGGGGAAGGTTCGGGTCCTTGGCCTCTGCCCCGCGCCCCCCGCCACCCCGGAAGCGCGATCAGCGCGGGCCTTACGTAATGCGCCGAAGTCCCCCCCCCCCGCGCCCCCCCGAATCCGCACAGCCCCCGGGGAGGCCGCGCAGAGACCCGGGCCCGGCACGGCTCCCCACCTCGGGGCCTGATGTCACCCTGGAGCCCCCACCGCGGGGCCGGGGCCAGCGTCCCCGGGCTGCGGGCTTCGGTCTTTCCCCTCCGGCTCCCCAGAAAGAGGGCCCAGGGGATGGAGGGCCGGGGGGGCCGGGGAGGCTGGCCCCGAGGAAGAGGGCCCCGAGCGCCGTGCCAGGCCGGAAGGGGAGCGAGGGCCCCGGGGCGGGGGCGGGCCCAGGGGCCGGGGCGCCTACCTGCGCCCGGGGAGCCCTGAGCTCGGGCGGCTCCGGCGCGCGGCGTGGCTTCGCCTGTCACTCGCTCGCCGGGCTCTTAAAGGGCGAGGCCTCCTCTGCGCGAGGGGCGGAGACGGCGAGGAGCGCGGAGGGGGCGGGCAGCAAGGCCGCGGGAGCACGCGGGCCACGGGGGGCTTTCCGAGCAGCTGGTGGACGCGCGGGGAGATGGTGGCTGGGGAAACGCCGCACGACCCGCCACCCCCTGCCTGCTTCCCACTCGGGGAAGCACGGGACTGGGCCCGGCACCCACCAGTGTCCCGCAGCGCCCAGGGATCCCTTAAAAGGGCGATAGTGAACGCAGCGCCGAGTGGGACCAGCTCGATTACTGCGCCCCCTCCCCGTCCCCTGGTGTGCCTCAGTTTCCTCGTTATCCTACTTACCAAAAGGGAAAAGGAACGGGAAGACCCCGAAGGAGCAAAAGGTTCAGGGACAGCTTTTATGAAGGGGCGTCTATCCGGATCCCAGACTATCTAGGAAAAGAATTTGCAAAAAAGAGGACACATCTTCGCTATGGGTTTCAAGACCCTATTTAGGCCTGAACGGTGCGCTGGTGCATGCCCCTATCCATGGAATACGGAATACAGCAACTCGTTATCCTTCCTAGGTGCCCCATCTCAAGAAGTAAACAAAGGGTTAAACCCACTTGCCCGCCTTCGCCCCTCCTCCGGCCCCACCCCACACCTGCCAGTGAAAGATACAGAATGCCTGAGGCCCTGCCCGGCGGTTAGGGCCAGTCACCATACCTGTCTGACCTCCGGCAAGAATATGCGGGGTTCTCTCTCTTCTTAACTCCATCTTGGAAACACGCTTGGGAATCCCAGAAATGGGTTTTATGTGGGCTCCACCGGGGAACTCCGGGTCCCAGGAGACTCAGCTCGCCCAGGGAGAAAGCCACTGAGCTGGGCCAAATGTCTATTTCTGCTGAAAGCCCTGTTGTTTTGGTGCTCTCGATCTTTCCAGAGAGAAGGAAAGGTTAGCTAGCACCCCCAGTTGGTGGGGACTGGAATTGCAGGCTTTGGGTTTCCACTGGAGGGGCTTCCTGGAGCACACTGCTTCCAACACACTTCTTTCAGGCCAGAAGACCTTCCCAATCCAACTCAGGAAAAGAGGTCCCATTCCCATTAAGAAGGGTACCCTCCATTTCTGTCCACCTCAGAGCAGCTATTTGCATTTGTTTGAGAAGTGAATTTTGAATCCTTTCAAAATATTGTTTATTTCTTCCCAGTCACCCAACCCAGAGGAACCCACAACAAACCTTCCATTCCATTCAGGATTCTCAGGACAAGGTGGGATCCCAGATTTAAGCTATTCTTGCAGTCTGACACCATTTGTCTTTCAACAAGAATCTCTCTGAAAAGCATCTGGCAGAATGACAGTCCCTCACATCTGTTCAGGGTTTTACAATTAAGGAATTGTTTGATTCTCAAGACAGTCCTGTGAGGTTACAGAGTAGGGAAGAGACATTTCTTGAGCTCCCATTCTCTTCCAGACAGAGTGCCAGCTTGGGTGATACTGAGATGGTCACATAGGCTGACAGTCTGCGATGGAAGGAGTAATTGGGGAAGGTGGGGTGTCACGTAGACACAAAAAGCACTTTGTTTCTGGTGGTACAGTTGAATGACGTAACAGAGGTAGGAAGTGTTCTCAGCTGGGTCCCTAAAGGAATGGGAGTGCTACTGATGGAAACAGTAACTGCAAAGGGAAGCACCTTGAGGGGGTCCACTATGCATCCCATAGCAGTTAGGGGATGGGCCCTGGTGGGAGGGGCAATGAGTCCTTCCCATCTGGGGTCTGTAATCAGCTCTGTCTCCCTCCCTGCCTCCCCCCTCCCCTAAGGTCACAGGATGCAGGCAATGTCTCTGATTCCCTAAAATCAAAGCTTTACTCTGTTGGATGTTCTGCCCAGGGCACTGAGAGTCGGGTCATGCAGCGAAGTAAAACTGAAAATGTTCTGCCTTTCCAACAGATCCTCTCTGCATTGAGTGATGGTGTACTTCTGAAAATGGCCAGCAGGGGCCGCCAAAAGATATCCTGAGTCTATCGTTCCATACCTGCCACCGGAGCTTGCTTCCTCCACCCCTGCAACCAGTCAGAGCCTTGCTCTGGAAAACGTTTTTCTTAGCCTTACAGGGCTAATACATGTGTAATTATGTATTTGTTTATAAAATGACTATATCTGTGCTTTTGAATATATATATTAGAAACCCATTCCCCAAAACAACAGAAATTTAAAAAGGATTAAATTTTTTAAAACTATACATGGAAGTTGCAATATTTTTTTCCCACACCCCAAAGGACTATTTTGTGTACCCCCTAGGGACTGTGCACCCCCACTTTGAAAACCACTGCTTGAAAAGCAAAGCAGCAGTATATATCATCCCAGTCTTACTTAACAAGGTACTAAGATACATAGCTTTGCCTCTTCTCCCTGGAGGACCAAGTGGCCTGAGCCCTGTCTCTCCTCACAACCTCAAGACAGGGTCTGAAACCCTCTCCACCACCACCACCCTGTACCTGTGTCAGAATGCCCATCTGGAGTGGAGAAATGGAAAACGTCTCCCTGCAACAGCCTCCTCGTCCTCCTGACCCTCCTCACCTCAGCCGACTCCGGGCCAACATTCACTTCGCCTGCCTCCTTGCTTTACTCTGGCCCAGGCCCCATCACGGTGGGAGGTTCTGGAGCCAGACACTTCTGTGTAAAAATCCTGGCTCCACCACTTGGTGTGTGTATCCTTAGGCCAGTCACACAACCTCTGTGAGCCTCGATTTCCTCATCTGTGCAATGGGGACAACAACTTCCACCATGGAGAGGGTTCAGGGAGAAGGCAGATATAAAGTGGCTGCCACAGGGCCAGGTCCACTGAAGGTGATCCATAACTGCAGCTCCCTTCTGGGAGCAGGTTTGGGCAGGCTCGGGCTAGATGCCAGCTGGGGTGTGGGTCGTTAGCTCCAGTCTCTGGCTGTCTGATGTGCCAGAATCCGTCTGGCCTCAGATTCTCCTGGGGGAGGTGAGGGTCTCCTCCAGTGCTTCTGGAGTTCCAGGTAGCTGGTTTGGACAGTCTGTCCCCTTCCCACTGCCCCCACGCCCTTTAGTGGTATCTTGTCCAGCCCCATCTAGGCCACCCACTTCTCTTAGTCTCCTCTCCCTCCAGTGACCTCACTGATGTGCCGAGAGCTTTGATGTGGGTGTCACGTGAGGGAGCCAGGAACAGGCAGCCCATCCCCGGAGTGAAGGGGACGGCTGTGCCAAGTGGGTGACGTGGGCCTCAGGGGCACAGCCAAGGAATGGGGAGAGCTTGCAAAAGACGGTGCAGACCCTGGAGGGGGAGAGGTGTGGTCACTGCTCATGGAGGGAACACCACAGTGGTATCCCCCTAGGGCCCTGGGCCTTCCTGAGCCAGGGGGCAGGCCCCTGGAGCCCACTCGTACATCCTATGAGTGTGTGCCCAGCTGAAGTGTGAAAGCCAGAATAATTGTATGTGTGCCTGGTATGCGTGTGCGGGAACGTCTGGGTATGTGTCTACTTGAGAGCGTTTGTGATGCATTTGTGTGTCTGTGTGGTGTGTGTCCGAGTGCACACATGTGGGCAGCTGTCTGCTGTGCCTATGCACATGCACGTGTCTGACACCATGGCCTGTGTGGGCTTGTGTGCATGTGCGCACATGTGGGCAATATAGGGGAGCGCAGACTTCTGCCACTGTGGGATCCTGGGCCCCTCCCCAGCAGTCCAGCCTGCTTTCCCTGCTGCTGTTCACAGAAAAGACTCATTCCTAGTAAGAGTTGAAATCTGGGACAATTTTGTCCAGTGTCTGAGATCTCCTCTCCCCAGTCCACTCCAGAGTTCTTGGCAGCCTGACCCAGTACCCTAGAGTGGGGGAACATCCAGAAGGGAGGGAGCCATGTGGGAAACGCACATGGATCAGAGTATTGCGGAGTTGGGGATAAGACACGGAGGAGGAGGCCTCTCCAGCATCCCCCATAAGTCTCAGCTGGGCCCCTTGCTGCCCTTCCCAGTAGAGATAATCTCCTTTCCTAAAGCCCCCACAAACCCTGTTTCCATCATAATTTCCCTTTTGTATCCACTAGGGGCTTAATTATTTTAAGGTGGGGTTGACCAGAAAGACTCAGCACCCACCCACACACCCATCCCTGAGTCCCTGCTACCAGAAACTCAGTTGACAGACTCCAAGGGCCCAAATGGATTTTCTCCAATGACTGTGACCTTGGGGCCCGAACTTTTCTTCTGATCTCTTCTCTGCTGTACCGAATCTTCAACCCCAAGGTACTCTTGGGATGTGAACTCCATTCAGCCAGTTTCTCAGCTTGACTTAGCCTAGAATCCCTTTGTAGTTGCTTCTCTGTTTGGGTCCCTGGTTCTCCCCTTCCTTCCAATTTACTGGCACCTGTTCCCTTCTCCCACTCTCCCCTTCCTTCTCTGCCCACTGCTGCCCAAAGATCAACAGTCAACTTGCTTTCTGACCTCCTGGACCTCAAAAAAGCTTCCTTTTCTTGTCTCCTTGTGAGGCCATAAACCAGAGAAGCCATAATTCCTAGATAAGGGACTCTCCCTGTCGATGAATCTAAAGCACACTCTATGCTCAATAGCTACCTGTACTAAATCACTTCTGCATATCAGTAACTTTAAAGAAACATGTTTATGATCTAGCGAAGCCCAACTTGGCTCTGTGCCTTCCTTGTTCTGCCCACATAACCCTCTGTAACCCGCTGGGTGATTCTGAACATCCTGCAACCACTCAGGACCAGCTTCCCAGGTTGTAAAAAACTGGAACTGTTTTGCTACATGAGTGGCCTGCCCATTTGTCAGTCCTAAGTGCCACTGAACTTCAGCAGAACCTGTTCTATAGGTTCACAGCCAGGCACCCTTGCCTCCACCTTTCTCCCCACCCTAGCTCGTGCAAAGGGTCCAGAGAACAAAGGAATAGAATTTCAGAGGGACTCTAGAGATCCTTGTTCCCAGCTCTATGACATGAGTTTCAGGGAGTGTTGAAAGTTCCCCAGGAGAGTGTGACAAAACCCAAACCCTCCTGGCACTCTAGCCCAATGCTCTCCCCATACCACCATGCTCAGAGTCCCACTGACATCATGAAGCCTGCTCACCCAGAGGTGTCCTGGGCCACAAGTGCCAGCCACAGGTGTCCTCCCCTGCCAGCAAAGATGTGCTCACTTGGCCAGACAGACCCACCTCCAGAGAAGGTTGCTGGGGTTAGGAGAAGTGGGGAGGAGCTTTCCTATCCACTGGGTCTGAGGCATTCGCCTAGTCAGTTTACGCCATTGGTTAGATTTGCATTCCTCAGTTTCCAAAAAGTTGTATCCTGCAACTGTGGCGTGAAGCTCTGGGTTCTAAACTCCAACGTCAGAGCTGTTGTTGCTGAACCTTCTGCCAGGCCCAGTATCTTTATGTGTATGAATTTATTTAGTCTCCGTAACAACCTGTGGAGGTAGGTAATACTGTCACTCCATTTGATAGATGAAGAAACTTAAGCACGGGAGAGGTTAAGTAATTTGCCCAAAGGCATTAAAGCAGTAAGTGGTAGAGCTGGGATTTGACCCTACGTCACCTGGTCTTGGGCTCCACTGTAGATGTTGCCTCTCACTTCATAGGTGCTATTTATTATCTTTTTTTAAATATATTTTTAATATATTTATATATAACAAAAGATTGTTAAAAGATACAAAATGTTACTATAAAAACTCTTTTCCCATATCAACAACTTCTTTCATTAGCATGGCACTTCATTGCATTTGATGAGTACATTTTGGAGCACTGCTACGCAGCATGGATTATAGTTTACATTGTAGTTTATACTCTCCCCAGTCCATTCAGTGGGTTATGGCAGGATATATACAGTCCTGCATCTGTCCCTGCAATGTCATTCAGGACAACTCCAAGTCCTGAAAATGCCCCATATTACACCTCCTTTTCCCTCTCCTTGCCTTCATCAACTCCCATGGCCACTGTCTCCACATCAATGATACAGTTTCTTCCAGTGCTCAAGTCACAATAATTCTATAGTAGAATACCAGTAAGTCCACTTTAGTCTGTATTTTATTCCTCCATCCTGAGGATCCTGGGATGGCGATGCCCACTCCACCTCTCAATTGAGAGGAGGCTTTAATATTTATTATCTTAATTTTATAGATGAAGAAGTTGGAGGTCAGAGGAGTTAAATATCCCTGGCAGAGCTAGACTTAGTACATTTGGTTGAGAGATTTGCTTAGCTTGCCATCAATTACTCTTCAGTTTACAAAAACAGGATAATTCTCAAATACAGCTGAATTTAAACATTTTAATTTGACTTAAGACTATACTTAGGGAAACGGACTTGGCCCAGTGGTTAGGGCGTCCGTCTACCACATGGGAGGTCCGCGGTTCAAACCCTGGGCCTCCTTGACCCGTGTGGAGCTGGCCCATGTGCAGTGCTGATGCGCGCAAGGAGTGCTGCGCCACGCAGGGGTGTCCCCCGCATTGGGGAGCCCCACGCGCAAGGAGTGCGCCCATGAGGAAAGCCGCCCAGCGTGAAAAGAAAGTGCAGCCTGCCCAGGAATGGCGCCACCCACACTTCCCGTGCTGCTGACGACAACAGAAGCGGACAAAGAAACAAGACACAGCAAATAGACACAGAGAACAGACAACCGGGGAAGGGGGGGGGTTGGTAATTAAATAAATAAATAAATCTTAAAAAAAAAAAAGACTATACCTATAACCATTCACATTAAAAGAAATAAACACCTAGACACAGTTTATAATCTTTCTTGCTAATCCTTAGCTGTTATTCATCACAGCTTAAACAAATCTTAAATTTATCTAGACTTGACTAAAATACTTTTACTAATATGCCCTACATCTCTTACTGGCATCAGACGCTGGACTTGAGGACAGCTTAGCAACACTTACCAGCAGCAGGCAAGAATTCCCTAAAGGGAAGCCAGTATGGCTCAACAGATAGAGCATCCGCCTACCATTAAGGAGGTCCAAGGGGTTCGATACCCAGGGCCTCCCGCGCAAGGAGTGCTGGCACACACAGGGATGCCCCCGAGTAAGGGTGTCCACTGTGCAAGGAGTGGCCCCTGCACAAGGAGAGCTGCCCATGTGAAACCACAGCCTGCCCAGGAGTGGTGCCACACACATAGAGAGAGGATGCAGCAAGATGATGCAACAAAAAGAGACACAGATCCCCAACTGCCTAATGAGAATGCAAGCGGACACAGAAAAACACACAGCAAATGGACAGAGAGCAGACAACTGGGGGGGGGGGGGTGGGGAGAAATCTTTAAAAAAAAGAATTCCCTAAAGCCAAGGCCTTGTGCCTTTCAGTCTCTACCTTCCTCCTCCAGTGCGGAAAACTCAGCCCTTTGGCCTTGGCTTTCTCATCCATAAAATGGGAAGTTGGGGGAAAGGGACTGGTTTATTAAATTCCCTTCCAATTCCAATGATCTACATACCTAAGAAGACAAATTCCCACTCTGCTCATGAAGGAGATAAAAACCTTCCTTTCCAACAGGGATTTCCAGAGAAGTTGGCTCTTTGGCAGATGTCTCGAGGCATTAATTAATTCCTTTGATAAACGCCCATTCTCACTAGACTGTGAAGTTCTTTGAGGATGGTGACTGCATCTTGCTGACCGTGGGACCTCCAGCCCCTAGCTGTCATTGCCAGCTCTACCCGGTACCCAACCCCTCGGATGGGGCCGTGCAGCAGCAGTGGGGAAGGCTCCCCAGGTGATTCCACTGCAGAGCCACGGTGGGGAACAGGTACACGTGAGGGCTCATCGGTGGGAGCTGTAGCCCGAGGCCTTGAGCATTAGACAGGAACTGATGCGTGGAGAGGGGAGAACTCCAGGTACAGGGGGCGAAGTGCCCCGAGGCCTCTTCCCTGACAGGGTGGCTGTGGACATGGAGGGCACATGGGGAGTCAGGGCCAGCCTGTGAGGGGGAGTCCAGGCCCGTCCCAGGAGGAACTGAGGAGGAAAGGAAACGAGTGTGCCCCCCAGACTGCAGGGAGGAGAAGAGACCACCGCCAAGCACGCTGGGGCCGGCCGGGCTCTCCAGCGCCCGCCCTGCCAGGGGGGTGCCTTCGGGTGCCCAAGGACACGGAAGCCCGGAGACCGGGGACTGGCCGCCTGCCCACGCCCGGCTGGGGGCTCTGGGGTCTCTGGCCCTCGGCGTCCCTGGCGCAGCATCTGAGGGTGGGGCCAGAGCTCCCGCCATCCACAGGAGCGGGCTCCGTCTCTTCACTCAGGGGAGAGCGCTGTCCTCACGAAGGGACGCGCAGCAGCCAGAGACGCCTTCTCAGAGCCCCCCACCAGATGGCCTTTCTCAGCCCTACTGCTGACCAGCACCTGCCCCTGCCTCGTGAAAAAGAGGCTTCTTCATGGGACTCTTAAACACACATATTACATCTTTTTTTCATTAGACATTTTTATTGTCAGGGCCAAACTCCTTCCAGCTTCTGGGTCTGGTGTGAGGCTAAAGGTCTCAGAGAAAGGGCCCTCCTGGCCGGAGACAGCGGGTGGGAAAGGAGCACTTGAGGCACGTGTGAGTTTGTGACACAATGTGCGCCTCGCTGGCTCCTCTCCTGCCCCCTCCCGGCACAGGCCTGGGAGCAAGTCTGCGGGCAGCTCCTCGCTGCTCACCCTGACCGTGAGGCCAGAACGGAGCAGCCCATCAGGCAGGGAACGCAGTCCAGGGCGGGGGGCTCTGTAGGAAACTGTTTTCTGTGTTATTTTATGAGAAAATATAGACACAGTGTTAAGAAATTAAGTAGCCTATATATCGAGCCCTCCTTAATATACTTTAAATATTAAAATGACAAAATGCAAACAACTTAGTATTAAATTGAGGCTGGGAAAAGAAATGTGGATCTGGAAATCACTGGTATTTTGTTTTTCAGAAAAAGTGAGGATCCGCTGACTAGTTCCTCCTGCAGGCACTGGAAAACCATCTGGAGGTTCCTCGAAAGGTTAAACAGAGTTACCAGATGACCCAGCAATTACACCTCTAGGTATATATCCAAGAGAACCGAAAGCTCATGTTCACACAAAAACTTGTACAAGAATGTTCATAGCAACATTACTCACGATAGCCAAGGAGTGGGAACACTGTCCATCAACTGAAGAATGTGCTTTCATTTCCCAGCTGCTAAAACAAATACCACACAATTGGTTGGCTGAACAACAGGGCTTTATTGGTTCACGGCTTCAGAGTCTCCTGGGGTTTTGGCATCTTCTGACTGCTTGGCAATCTTTGAGGTTCCTTGTGTTTTCTGTCACATGGCACTGTACATGGAAACATCATCTTTCTCTTCTGGGTTCCGATGCCTCTAGTTTCCGGCTGCTCCCCGCGGCTTCTCTGTCTGTGACATTCTCTATAAGGACTCCAGTAATTGGATTAAGACCCATCCTGGGGAAGTGGATGTGGCTCAAGCAATTGGGTTCCTGCCTACCACAGGGGAGTTCCCTGGTTTGATTCCCAGTGCCTCCTAAAGAAAACAGCGAGCGGACACATCAGGCAAGCACAGCAAGCTGATGCAACAAGCTGATGCAACAAGAAACACAAGAAGGGGAAGCAGATGAGGCTCAAGCAATTGGGCTCCCGTCTACCATACAGGAGGTCCAGGGTTCGATACTCAGGGCCTCCTAGTGAAGGCATGCTTGCCCACGCAGAGTGCCGGCCCACGTGGAGTGCCACCCCATGCAGGAGTGCTGACCAATGCAGAGAGCTGATGCAGCAAGATGATGCAACAAAAAGAGACACAGAGGAGAGACAATAAGAGACTTAGCAGACCAGAGAGCTGAGGTGGCTCAAGAGAATGATCGCCCCTTCCCACCCTGGAAGGTCCCAGGATGGGTTTGCAGAGCCACCTAATGAGAATACAAGCAGACACAGAAGAACACACATCGAATGGACACAGAGAGCAGACAATGGAGGGAGGGGGGAGAAATAAATAAATCGTTAAAAAAAACACACACACAAGAAGAAAAACATAATGAGAGACACAACCAAGCAGGGAAGGGAGGTAATCCAAGCGATTTGGTGCCTCCCTCCCACATTGCAGGTCCTGGGGTCAGTTTCCAGTGCCCCCTAAAGAAACAAGGAAGACAAACAGACACGGCAGATGCAAACAACAAGGGGGTGGGGAGAAATAAATAAATAAATCTTTAAAAAAAAAAATCCTGATTCAGTTGAGCCACACCTTAACTGAAGTAACCTCATAAAAGGTCCTATTTGCAAAGGTTCACACCCAAAGGAATGGATTAAGATCGAGAACATGCTTTTCTGGGGTACATACGTACAAGCTACCACAGAATAGGTGAACAAAATGTAGTCTATCCACACAATGGAATGTTATTCAGCTATAAAAAGGAATGAAGTACTGATAACACACTACAGCATGGATGAACCTTAAAAGCAAATGTGCTAAGTGAAAGACACTGACCCAAAAGATCTCATATGGATTGATTCTATTTAATTAAATACCCAGAATAGGCAAATCTATAGAGATAGAAAGTAGAGCTATGGTTGCGAGGGACCCGGGGAAAGGGAAATGGGGAGTGACTGTTGTGGGCATGGGGTTTCTTTCTGGGCTGATGGAAATGTTCTGAAATTAAATAGTGGTGACAGTCGCACAATTCTGAACATACGAAAAACCAATGACTTGTATACTTTAAATGGGTGAATTATATGGTATGTAAATTAAATCTCAATAAAGCTGTTACAAAATACAAAAAGAGGTGTGGAAGGAAGCTCCTGGAAAAGGGGAGTTTACAGTGCTCACTGGTGCATCCCTAGTGCTTGGAGCAGCGTCTACAAGTAACAGGTGTTTGACAAACGGTGGAATAGCTCCAAATCAAGTGCCTTCTGGTTGTGAGCCGCCCCTGAGGGATCCCAGTCTGCAATTTCCTCTTTGCAAAGACAGGAGCTGTTTTTAGCATACTCGCTCCCCCACACACACGCTCTGCTTTGGGGAGAATCCAGTGAGGACATCAGCCCTGATCAGGGCCGGGCCTGGGGCCTGGGAGTGAGGGCGGGCTGAAGGGGGGATGGGTGCAGCCATTAAGAAGATTGACACCCTGGGGCCTGAGCCTTGGAACAGCCCCCCAACTTCCCGAGGGTTAACCTAAACTGTCAAAGGGCTTTCTGAGGGCAAAGGTGTGAGACCTGTGGGATGTCAGAAGAGACCCAGGCCTGCCTGACTCCTTTGGGAGGGGCTCCAGGCTTGTGCAAGGGGTGTTGGACACCCAAGCTCCAGCCGGGAGACCCAGACCCAGGAACCATCTCCCTCCCTTCTCTCAGGCGCTCCTCTCCTGCCCCATGTAGCTTTGACCCAAGCTGGGAGGTGACCTGCCCTGGCCTCCCACAGTCCCCTCAGAACTCAGTTCAAGGGCGTGAAATCCACACCCTGGTTGTGTGTACCCTGATTCCCAGGCAAGACAGTTAACTCTTGTTTGCTCAACAAGCCTACTCTCGCGCAGGCGCTGGGCATGGAGTCCCTGGGACGGAGTGGCTAAGGCACTGCTTGCTCTCCTCTCCAGGACCTCAGGCTATCACTGGAGCCAGCCTCGGACCTCACCTGCCAGAGAACCTGATAAATGCTCTTACAGACCCCTCAGTGGAACAAGAGTCACAGGAGCCCAGAGGAGGGCAGGGACTGGTCCAACTTAGACAAGGACAGAACCTTCCAGGTAGAAGAAACAGCTCAGGGGTTAAAAGTGCACAACAGTTCAAGATGGCACTGAGGTCTGAAGGGTGGAAGGTGGGGCAGGTACGACATGGGAGGAGCTGCAGGAGATGCAGCCAAAGGGAGTAGACTGAATCACAAATGACCACGACAGGTGAATGGTTCACCTGCTCAGCAACAAAAGGGAATAAACGGCTGAGACACCTAACAATACAGAAGAACGAAACACGTGAGTCTGAGCAAAAGAAACCAGACACAGGAAGAACAGACTGATTTCATTTGTGTGAGGTTCTAGAACAGGCCCAACTGATCTCTAGGTTGACTGGAAAGGGGCAAGATGGAACTTTCTGGAATGATGGAAATGTTCCACATTTGACTGTGAGGGTGGTTACATCTTTGTCAAACCTGTAAATTCAAATGGATGAACTTTACTGTATGTAAATTATACTTCTATAAAGTTGGGTTTTAAAGGATTAAAGAAAAGGAGGCTGAGGTCAAATTGTGAAGGACCTTAAATGTCATGTAAAAAGTATGGCCTTAATCCTGGAAGTAACGAGGGGCTGAGTAGTCAAGGATTTGGGGGTTTGCTTTGGTTTGTTTTAGTAGCATGTAAAAAAATCAACTAATATGAGCTTAAGGAAAAGAGAAACTTCTCTACGGGCCTTGGGGAAGATTTAGGAGTCAACTGGGGCTCAGTAGCCGCCTCAGTGGTGAGCAGAGCTGAAGGCCAGAACAGCATTTTCTCAGCTTTTCTGTCCAATAACCCCATGACCTAGCTCTAGTGTTCCCTTCATAGCTGAGGTCACTGTGCTCAGAAAAGCAAAAGTGGCCACGTCAAGCTCAGTCTGTCTGATGCCAATGCCTGCATCTTGACCCCCAGGCCTGGAGGCACAGGAAAGAGTTCATCCAGAAGGGCCCCTGTGACAAGCAGAGCAGATAAGGGGAGGAAGGGCTGCCATAAGGTGCAACCTGGCCAAGAGCGACTGGGTGTGGGGTGGAGGGGGTGCCCCTCAGGACCGTGGGTGGCCTGGGGCCTGAGAGGTGGTGAGGCAGGTAACTGGCTGGGGGTAGTCTTCTGAGAGGATGGAACACTTCTCCCAACCTGAGTCAAGCATGACCTTCCATCCCAGCCCCAATGACCTTAGGTAGGTCTCATAACTTCTCTGTTTCCTCAATCATAAAAGAAGTTAATGCCTACAAATCAATTTAACCAAAGAAATATAGGTCCTATATGCAGAAAACTACAAAACAATGCTATAGGAAATCAATGAAGACCTAAACAAATGGAAAGACATTGTGTGTTCATGGATTGGAAGACTAAATATCGTGAAGAGGTCAATCCCACCCAAACTGATTTAGATTCAGTGTAATATTGGTCAAAATTCCAGGAGCCTACTTTACAGAAATAGGAAAGGCAATTACCAAATTCATTTGGAATGGAAAGTGCACTTAAACAGCCAAAAGCATTCTAAAAAAAGAAGAGCAACACGGGAGAACTTTCACTGCCTGGCCTTGAAACATATTGCAAAGCTACAGTGGTCAAAACAGCATGGTACTGGCATAAAGATAGACATTTCCATCAGTGGAATAGAATTCAGAGTCCAGAAATAAACCCTCACCTCTATGGCCAATTGGGTTTTTTTTTTTTTAATTAATTAATTTATTTATTTATTTCCCCTTCCCTAACCCCCAGTTGTCTGCTCTCTGTGTCCATTTGCTGTGCGTTCTTCTGTGTCTGCTTCTATTCTTGTCAGCGGTATGGAAATCTGTGTCTCTTTTTGTTGCATCATTGTGCTGCATCAGCTCTCCTGTATGTGTCGCCATTCCTGAGCAGGCTGCACTTTCTTTCCCACTGGGTGGCTCTCCTTACAGAGCGCACTCCTTGCGCGTGGGGCTCCCCTATGTGGGGGACACCCCTCTTGGCAGGGCATTCCTTGCACGTATCAGCACTGCACGTGGGTCAGCTCCACACAGGTCCACGGAGGTCCTGGGTTTGAACAGCAGACCTCCCGTGTGGTAGGCAGACACTCTATCCATTGAGCCAAGTTCGCTTCCCTGGCCAACTGGTTTTTAACAAACCTACCAAGTCCATGTTAACGGACAAAGCAGTCTCTTCAACAAATGGTGCTGGGAGAACTGGATATCCATAACCAAAAGAATGAAAGAGGACCCTATCTCACTCTCTCTGCAAGAATCAACTCAAAAATGGATCAAAGACCTGAAAACAAAAGCCAGGACAGTAAAATTCCTAGAAGAAAATGTAGGGAAGCATCTCAAAGACCTTGTGGTAGGTGGTGGTTTCTTGGACCTTGCACCCAAAGCACACGCATCAAAAAAAAAAAAAAAAAAAAAGATAAATGGAACCTCCTCAATATTAAATACTTATTCACCTCACAGGATTTTGTCAAATGGGTGAAAAGGCAGGCAACTCACTGGGAAAAAATATTTGGTAATCGCATGTCCAAGAAGGGTTTAATATCCGTGATATAAAAACCGATACTACAACTCAACAATAAAAAGACAAACAACCCAATTTAAAAATGAGCAAAAGACTCGAACAGACATTTGTCCAAAGAAGAAATACAAATGGCAAAGGAACACATGAAAAAATGTTCAACATCACTCATGATTAGGGAAATGGAAATCAAAACGACAATGAGATATCACTTCACACCTATCAGAATGACCACTATCAAAAAGACAGAGAACTACAAGTGTTGGAGAGGATGTGGAGAAATAGGAACATTAATTCACTGTTGATGGGAATGGAGAATGGTACAGTCCTTGTGCTGGACTGTTTGGCAGTTCCTAAAGAAGCCAAATATAGATTTGCCACATGACCCTGCGATATCACTACTGGGTATATAAGCAGAAGAACTGAGAGCAGTGACACGAACAGACATCTGCACACCTACGTTCATAGCAGCATTATGCATGATTGCCAAAAGTTGGAAACAACTCAGGTGTCAATCAACCAATGAATGGATAAACAAACTGTGGTGTATTCACACGATGGAATATTATGCAGCTGTAAGAAGAAATGAAGGCATAAACATACGATAACATGGATGAACCTGGAGGACATTATGTTGCGAAGCAAGCCAGACACAAAAAACAAATACTGTATGATTGTGCTATTATGAACTAAATATAGTGTGTAACATATTGAATGACTCCATTTGTATAAAATGTAAATATAAATCAATTTATAAAGATGAAATTAGATTAGTGGTTATGTAGGACTAGGGAAGACATACTAAGGGGTGTGGAGTTTTTCTTTTTGTAGTAATAAAATGGCTCTAAAATTTTTTGTGGTGATAAATGCACAACTTGTTGATTATAGTAAAAGCCATTGATTACATGCTTTGGATAGATCATATGATATATGAATATATCTCAATAAAAATGCTGAATAAATAAACAAACAAATGCAAGAATAGCCAGAAATAGCAGCTATGTACAGCAGGGAAGCATAGAGAGATTAAGAGGTGAAGAAGGGAAGCGGACCTACCTCTACTAGTGGAGCATCCATCTACCATATGGAGAGTCCAGGGTTTGATCTCCAGGGTCTCCTGACTCGTGTGGTAAGTTGGCCCACACGCAGTGCTGCTGTGATCAAGGAGTGCTGTGCCATGCAGGGCCATCTCCACGCGCAGGGAGTGCGCCCCACAAGGAGAGCTGCCCTGCATGAATAAAAGTGCAGCCCACCCAGGAGTGGTGCCGCACACACAAAGAGCTGACCCAGCAAGATGATGCAACAAAAACAAAGAGACAGTTTCCCAGTGCCACCGGATAATGCAAGCGGTCACAGAAGAACACACAGCAGAGAAGCGGACTTGGCCCGGTGGTTAGGGCATCCACCTACCACATAGGAGGTCCGCGGTTCAAACCCCAGGCCTCCTTGACCTGTGTGCAGCTGGCCCATGCGCAGTGCTGATGCGCTCAAGGAGTGCCCTGCCATGCAGGGGTGTCCCCCGCGTAGGGGAGCCCCATGCGCAAGGAGTGCGCCCCAGAAGGAGAGCCGTCCAGCATGAAAGAAAGTGCAGCCTGCCCAGGAATGGCGCCGCACACATGGAGAGCTGACACAACAAGATGACATAACAAAAAGAAACACAGATTCCTGTGCCGCTGACAACAACAGAGGCAGACAAAGAAGAACACGCAGCGAATGGACACAGAGAACAGACAACTGGGGCAGGAGAAATAAATACATAAATCTTTTTAAAAAATAAAGAACACACAGCAAATGGACACAGAGAGCAGACAATTTTAATTTTTAAAAATTTTAAAAAAAGAGGTGAAGAATTTTCTTGTTTACTTGTTTTTGCTTATTATTATTGTTGAAATAATGAAAATGCTCTAATAATGATTGAAGTGATGTATGCACAGCTATGTGATTATACCATATACCATTGATTGTACACTTTGGATGAATCATATGCTCTATTAATATGTACCAATAAAATTGATTTGTTGAAATAAATAAATACTTATAGCATTGGACAACAACAATAATAATAATGCCTACAAAGTGTCATCAAAATTACAGATGCAACACAAGGTTTGTCCCAGTACCTGGAACCGAGCAGTCACTCATTAGTCTATAGCTATCCACCCTTATAACTATTACTATTGATAATAATATTGAGCATCAGTCTCCAGAGCCTCCTTAACCAACTAAAGTTCCCTCTTGTTTTGAGCCAGGAAAGAAAGTAGCCAAGCACCACCACGCACACCCACCCTACCCCACCCCAGAACTTTCTGGAATGAGTGAGTGAGTCCAGAAGAGCGAGAGACTGAGCCCTCAGTGACTTTAGAAGAGCCCTGGGGTTTGTGAGTGCAGCCCAGGTTGTCACATCCAAAGCCATAAGGAGATATAACAATTGAACTCTTGTGGAGGGTTGGCCAGCACTGGGCTTGTGTTTGATTGAGATAAATGATAGCCTATCTGCTGGGATTTGGGGCTACCCTGGCCCCCAGATATCTGCCCCCACCCAGTAATGTGGAATTTCATCCCAGAAATTTCATTTCTTTCTCTCACGATTCTTGGCCCCATGGAAATGCAGCCCTCATCTCACTTGGCTGCTGAGTTGTCCCAAAAACTTCATTGACAGTGACACTGAGTTTTTCACCCTTTCCCTGAGGGTAGGTTTTCACAAGGAGTGGACCCCTGAAGGAGAAGAGGGTGGGAGGGGACAGAGGCGCTTTTATGTGTCACCCACTATTACAGGCCAAGGGCTTGAGCTACAGCATTCAATTCAAGATTGAATCTCAAGACAGTCCTGTGCCATAGGTGTGGCCATCATTTCCCAGGTGAGGACATGGAGGCTCAGGGGAATTAAAGTCCCTTAACCAAAGTTGCCTAGGCAGGATTCCTACCCAGGAGTCCCTGCTCTTCCTACTGTGCCTCTGTGGGGGGTGGGATGGGTACAAAGAAGAATCAGCCCCAGTTTTCCAACCTTGCCCTGGGAAACAGTAGGTGGAGGGGCCCTGACAGGCTCTGTGATGTGAGGGAGCCCAAAGCCTTGAGTTTGTCATTTAGGCAGTCCAGACCCCTCCCCCGCCCATCCTCCAGGAGGCTCTGCAGGTCATCCGTTGGGAGCTCCAAAATCACAGCACAGGCTGGGAATTCTCCAGGATGAGCAGTGGGGCGTGCAGGCCTGAAGGCAGAAACCTCGACTCCAAGCCCTCCCCATGCCAGCAGGTCTAGAGGTCGGGAGGGGGGACACTGGGGCACCACAGCAGCTCTACAGGGAAAGGAGGTGCCCTGGGCCCAGGGGAATGGGAGGGGGCATCTGGTTTCTCAGCACAGGCCCCCTCCCAACCCCAAGTAGAGCCCTTGGGAAAAGCACAGTTCCCTCTCAACTGCAGAGATAGTTCCTCTCTGGGATCTACAGACTTGGAGCCAAAGTTACTTTCCCCACCTCTGCCACCCACCGCTTTGTGCCCTGGCAGGGACTGTGCTGGTCAGGACAGCGGGCAGCCCTCTGGGCACCATGTGCTTCCACCCCCACCCTTTCCCAGCTCCCAACTGGTAGGGGCAAGAGAAGGAGGCCAAGCTGGGGCGGAGCCTCAGAGTGAAGGGGACATGGAACGGAAGGAATATAAAGGGCTAAGAAGTCCCAGCCAGAGACCCACTGCCGTGCCGCTCTGCACCTGCCCAGCACCATGGTAATGTCTGGTGGCCGAGTATAGGACCCTGTCAGCTGTGTCCTCCAGGACCTTGGGGATGGAGGCTCATACCAAGGGTCCCTCCCCAGGTCCACTAAAGACGTGGAGGAACGAGGCCAGGGAGCCCCCTCTGCCAGTGATGGCCAGGACAGCTGCCAGGACTCCCTGTCCCTGCTTGGGGTGGTGGGATGAAGGGAATTCCCAGTCAGTGGAGGGTTGAGGGTCTTGGGGGCTCTAGGGATGTGCGTCACGTTTGTGGACATCAAGTGTGTGAACCACTGTGTGTGCCTGTGTTTTCCAGGCACACGATCTCTGTGCATCACTGGGGGTGTGTGTGTGAACCCTGGGCTGGCATTCCCATAGGCATCTGTGTTATTCATTCATTTATTTAACATGTATTATTGACCACCTACTAAGTGTCGGGCATTATTCTAGGTGCTGGTGATATATCAGTGGACAAAGCAGGCAAAGTGCACAGCCCCCGTCCTGCTTGCACGGGGCCGGAGGAGGGCACAAATGACAAATAAGTATAGAATATAATAAGCTAGAAGTTGATCCGTGCAATTGGAGAAAAGTGGAGCAAGTGAGGGGGTGAATTGCAATTCCAAATAGCAGGACCCATTCAAAAGATGTCTTGAGCTCATTCATACCTGAAGGTGATGTGGGAGTTAGCCATGCAAATACTGGAGGAAGAGTCTCCCAGGCAGAGAACAGCAGGTCTGGCATTTCTAAGGAACAGCAAGAAGAATGAGTGACTGGAGTGTCGTGAGCAAGGGAGATGCGGGAGAGATCGGTGCGGTCGGGGGCAGCGTGCTGAGGTCTTAGGTTTCAGTGTCTGTCTGCCGTTCCTCCAGTGTCCATCTTAGGGCGCCCGTGACCGGACAGCACCGTCGTCCCCGTTTACCTGGGGCTTTTTTTGCGTTACTCTGCACGTCCAGGTGTGCACCATTCTGCCCGGGCACCTCGGTATCCCTCACGGCGCTCATGCACCTGTGCATGTCCCGGGAGCAGACACGATCCTTGGCCTAAGTGAGAGCCCGGAAGTCCCAGCTTGCCCATCCCGCCACAGGACGCCAGGGCCTCGCCCGACGCGGGGGTCCGAGCAGCCCCTGGGCGTCACGTGACCAGCCCGCGGCTCTGTCTGCCCGCCCCCTGCAGACCCCGACTCTGCGCTGCGCGTGCGCGCTGGCCCTGGGCTGCCTGCTGGCGCTGCTGCTGCGGCCCGAGGACGCCGCAGGGGAGGACGTGCAAGTGCCGGAGCCCCGCTGGCCCCGCGCCGCCAGCTGGCTCACGAACTTCGGCCACCTCAACAAATACGTGGGGAAGATCTTCAACACCAGGTGGGCCGGCAGAGGGGCGGAGGGACAAAGAAGGGAGGGGGCGGGAGCGGAAAGGGCGCCACTGGGCACAGCGATCCTGTGACCGCCGCAAGGATGTGTCCCCCAGCTTGAAGCCCAAGGACACCAAGAACTCAAAAGGCGTTAACAGCAAGAATGCCACGAATGCCACGAACGCCACGAACGCCACGAACGCCACGAAGCCCCTGCCACCGAAACCCCCACCGCAGACCTCCTCCCTGGGCCCCAGGTAGGAGAGCAGGGGCGCTGCTGGAGCAGGTCAGGGCCTCAGAGCCGGGGGCAGGTTGAGTGGGAGCCAGAGGAAGCCCCCAGGAGGCATAACAGGTCCCCAGGGACCCCCTTCTCCAGGCTGGACCTTGACCCCCAGATGCACGACCCGGCCCCCACCTGCCAACCCCTTCCTATCCTGCGAGGTGCCTCAACTCCTCCCCACTCCCACAATAAAGAGAACGTCTCTATTGCTGTGGTGACCTGTGCGGGCAATGGGCAGGAGGGGCCCTGTCTCAAGAGGGAGAGGGGGCCCTGAAGCTCCTGCCGTGGGGGAAAATCACCTCAGTTACAGGTTCTTTCTGCCTCCTCCCTGCACCCATCCACCTTTCCCACCTCACACGTGCTCACTACTGCCAGGTCTCCACAGGAGAACAGATGCAAGAAGCCGGTCCCAGAAAACTCAGAGGAGGGCTTCCTCCACACACCGCCCTCCAAATTTCTACACAAAATGGGGCAGCTTCAAATGCCAGCCTGGATATCAGTGTTGGCCCAGGAACAAGCATTCACTGCTTTGTTGTCTGTCCTCAGTGTGCAGAGCACAAGGGGCCACCTTGACCTCCTGGACCCTCTCATCCCCTTTGGCAGAGAGCAGAGCAGGGGTGGGAGCTCAGCCAGGGCCTATCCCTGAGAAGCTGGGGGCAAGGGTGGCACACTCCCCTGGGGGCCAGTAGCCACCAGGGAGGCCTGGACAAGGGCAGCAGCCGCTCAGCTGCAGAGGCAGCTCCTGTGGTCCAAATCTCATCCCCACGACCTGAGCAGGGCCATATTTCCTGATCCTGGCAAGTGTCTGCACTTTCTCCCCCCCGCAGACCCTTAGCCACCAGAAGGATGTTGGGGCTTCAGGCTCCATCATTCAGATTCAAAACCAACTTGCACTGTTGATTTGCCCAGCAGTTGGGTCCTCTCGAAGTCCTTTGCTTTTTAGGGCCTAGTTCCATTTCCAGGTCACTCACACATACCAGAGAGAGCCAGGGCTTGAGGGAAAGCACGTTTGTGGTGTCATTGCCCTGGGAGGTGCTGAGCCCAGAGAAGTGGATCTTCTCAACCGCCAAACCCACGCATCCTATCCTGTCAAGCAGAACCTGTGGGAGAGGCCCGGGAAGCCGTCCCAGGAACCGGCAGGCTCTAATTCTCTGACTTTGCACACCCCAACCCACCGTGACTGTCCCTCATCCCACATGGTTCTCCCAGGCCCAGAAAAGGAGCTCTGCTAACTCAGCCTCCTCCCCACAGCCGCTCCCCCTGCAACCTCTCCTCCCATGGAGGCTCCCGTCACTGCCTCAGGACCTCTCAGAAAGACCCATTCTCTCCAAGTTTCTGGCTTTTTGAAGATGCTTCCTTACTGTCACCCCAAGCCTGCCTCCCAGAACCCTCTCCCATGGGCCCGCCCTGCTCCTGGAGCCACACAGAAGTAACCACAACCCTCTTCCACGAGGGATACGGCCAAGCATCCGAAGACCTTGTTAGATGTCTGCTGTGTCTTTCCCACACACTGTGGAAAGAGCTGGTTGGTGGGGGGCTGCCTTACAAGTCTGCTCCTCAAAACCCCTATTTTTTTGAGTGTTTGCCTGGGCCAAGGGCTGTTCTGTTTCACATGATTTCATTTCATACTCTCAGCAACCGTGATGTGCTGGCTACTATCCGTTCTTCCCATTTTACAGACTAGGACCCTGAGGCTCAGAGTGCTTATGCCCCTTGCCTGAGAGCACACAGACCCAAAGTGGCAGGTCCCAGATTCAAATCCCAACTCTAAAGCTCGTGCTGTCAGGCATCATATTAGATAGCTGGGCAGTGCATGACCTCGGACACGTGGCTCTACCATCTGCCTTCCTGAAACCTCCCTCACAGGGTGGTTGAGAGGGCTAGATGCCCCTGACCTTCGATAATGATAGCTCCCTTCCCCAACAATCCTCACATGACTCCCTCTCCAGATCCACCCCCATCACAGTCTACCAATCCCACCATGCTTCAGCTAGGCCCTGTGACCGCAGCTAGCAAGACGTGCTCTGACCGGCCCAGAGGAGGGTAGCTGTGATGCCACCTGCCCCAGCTGGGGACTACCTTGGCCCGAGTCGTTCCTTGGAGCTGAGCTGTCCCCCTGCCTCGGCACCAAGGACATCAGTGAAACTGAGCACTGGGCAGTAGGGAGGGCTGTGGGGGAGTGAGAACACAGGAGGGGTGTTTGGGGGCAGGGCTGATATCAGGCTGATAATCAGGTAGGTCTGGAGGTGTTCAATGGAGAAGGTGAGCTGAACAACTCTGGTGACCCTGTGGACCTTCTGGATGGTATGGGGCCCTCCTCCCCCTCCCTCTCTCTCTTGTACTTGGCCTGCTCCTGCCTCTACCTGAGGTCCACAGAGACATAGAGAGAGGCTTTGGCTTTGCTTTGCTTTATTTAGCCTGAGCAGTGGAGGAGCAGGCTTCCGCCAGAGGCAAGGGTGCAGGGAGCTGGGCCATGCTGCCCATGGAATCAGAGTCAGCAGGAGGGGGCACTACAGGTCCCCTGGGCTGAGCTCCCTGTGAAGAGAAGGCAGGACGTGGCGGCATGGGGGAGCAGCTCTTGTGCCCTCTGGAGACGGGGCCCCTGTTCTTCTCCTTTTCAGGCCCAGGTGCAGCCCCTCATATCCTTTCCCCCCTTCAGCCCTGGAGATGGGGGAAGCGGGACAGACAGGGCAGAGAATCACACCCACCTGGAAGCAGCTGCGTATGGCGGTGCCCCCTCCAGGAAGTCCAGCCTGTCCTCTTTGTCTCTTTTCCCGTACCTGGGAGGGGAGAGACACTGTACCCAGGAGCCTGCTCACCTGCCTCGTCCCTGCCCTTAGCACCATCCCGCCCTGGGGAGCACGGCCCCCGGCTTGGTCAGTAGGGATACTCTGTGTTCCCAAGAGCAAGGACAGGGGGGTGGCCAGGAGAGTGGCAGGGAGAGTGGCAGCTCCTGGGGCCCTGGGCTCTCTCTCCCTGCCCCACACACACCTGGGCCTGGTCAGCATGTTGATGTATCTGCGGAGCTCCGCCGCGTACAGGGCCATCTGCTCTGGCGTGGCGTTGTCCCCGGGGTACACTGGCTCCAGCGGGGCTCCCCAGGCGCCCAGCAGCGGCTGCAGCAACAGAGCCACACAGGTGGACAGCCCCAGCAGGGAGAGCCAGCGGCGCGTGGCAGCCATCTGCAGGGGGAGAGATGGGGAGAGGGGCAGGAAGGGACAGAGACCGTGAGGGATGGACAAAGAGACACAGGACAGGGAGACAGACAGGAGGGGGACAGAGACACGGGGCAGGGGAAGGAAGGAAACAAAGCGAAAGCTGAGGGAGAAAGGAAGAGGAAAAAAGAGGCAGGAGCATGAAGAGGGCAAAGGGAAGAAGGGAGAAGGGAAGGAAGGACTGAGAAAAAGGGGAGTAATTGGGGCATGGGAAAAGAGAGAAAAAGATGGAAACTGGAGGACAAGGAGCAAGGACGGGAAGATGGGAGCAGGTTTCCCGATGCCCAGAGAACACAGGACCCACCTGCCCAGCCCCTTAGGCCAATGCCATTTCTCCAAGCCTGGGGCCAAGTAAGGGGCAGAGCGAAGGGCTGCTGGCTGCCGACCACCCCACCTCCCAGTCACTGCCCTCCTCGTGGGCACCCTAATGGTCAGAGCTCAGCCAGGGCCTCGGCAAAGCAGAAGAGCATCGCGGAGAAGGTGGGAACCTGGAGGGGGCAGGGGCAGGAGCTGCAGGTGTCATGTTGGGGCCTGGCGGTTCTGAGGAGGCAGGTGTTGGGGTGGGGGCTGGTGGGAAGTCGGGGCGCTTCAGCTCACGTGGGATGGAAAGAGAATGAGCTTGTGAACCAAAGGACAGAAATCTGGCCCTCTCGCCAGCACACCCCCAGATGCAGACACACAGGTCCTGGAGAAGACACTATTGGCCACGCCACCTGGCCAGAGCGGCACTGCCTGGTGACCTGTCACTCATGAGGTCGCCGCCTCTATTCCCAGCCACCGACACCCTCCCTGCACACATGCCCACTCTCTCGCCAGCAAGACTGCTCTTCCCGGGCGGCAAGTTTGTCCAGGCACAGAGCAGACCCAGGCCCTCCCAGGGCCCCCAGGCCTGCAAAGCACCAAGTCCTGCCCACCACCCCAGCCCCCCACTTGGAGATCCCCACAGAGTCCGGGGCAGGCTGAGCCCACTTACCCTGAGTCCTGGGTGAGCAGGCACAGGACCAAGCGGGCACCTGGCTCCAACCAGATGGGTCCCCCGCCCTCAGCCCAGGCCCCTTTATACTCCCCAGCACCCCCAGAGCCCCGCCTCTACCAGCCTTTCTCCCTCCCCAGCCCACACCCCCGCCTCCCACCGTCTCCTTGGTACCCACACGCCAGTGCTGGGGCCAGGGATGGGAGGCGGACAAGGCAGAGTGTGTGTGCCAAGCTCGCAGCATAAGGGGCAGAACTGGACCTTGAGAAAAGTCTCTGGGGACCCCCCCATCGCTGATGCCCCTTCCCCCTCTGAGCACCAGTGCAGGCTCCTGGGGCCTCAGGGTGACCAACAGATTCTGGTCCTGGGCCTGTGAGCAGCCCCTCTCGCCTCCCCAGGGTGACCCTAAGTCATCGGACGCACTTGCTCAGGGCAGAAGGTCAAGGCTGCAGCTCTGAGGTAGAACTAAAGGTTGTACCCTCAAGCCCACCTTTCAAATTTGGGAATCACATAAGGTGGAAACAGGGCCAGGGGCCTTCCATCCGTAAGCAACGTGTGGACCCACAAAGAGAGAAACCCATTTGGCTGGTGTGTAGGATGCAGAATGAGGAATGAAGTGCCTGGATTTAGGGGAAATGGGAGGTGCCAATTTCTGGTAGTTGTTTCCCCTCCTATCCCAGACCTTCCCAGCACCCCCATTTCCAGGAAAGCGATCAAAGCCAGCACCATTTGTAAAGCCTCGAATTTTCCAAAGTGCTCCTCCCTCCATCACCTCACTGAATCCCTACAAGAACCTATTTTTACAGATGCACAAACTGACGTTCACAGGCAAGTTACTGGCCCAAGTCAGTGAGAGATCCAAGGTTTTGAAACAAAGTCTAACTCTAAAGCTTGGACTTGTTTTTTTTTTCTAAGTGGGGCCGTTAAAGTATTGCTGTTATTTTCCTTTTCCTTTTTTTCTTTTTTTTTTTGACTGGGAAAAGGCTCAGAAAGGTGGATGCACTTGTCCATGATCACTCAGCTGCCAGGTCTCCCACTGACTTGGGTCAGTAACTTTCCTCTGAGCCTCAGTTTCTGCTTCTCTAAAACAGGTTCTTGCAGGAATTCAGCTGTATGAGCCTGGAAAAGTAATTCCTTGAGCCTCTCAGAACCTCGACTTCCCTCTCTGTACAATGGGTTTAGTCACACCCACCTAATGAGGATGAAGGAGGTCTCAGTGAACATCGGTGTCCTGCCCTGTTCCTCTCAGTTCCGAATTCTGGTACCAAGAACAGTAATGCTTCGCCCGGCAACAACATACATTCCACAGAGCAAGGATGGGGATCGTTCTGTCTCAGCAAATCCTGGCCGTACCGTGGGCCTCAGTTTCCCATTTCAGAAACCCAGGTGGGTGCATTAGTGCCTGGCTGGTCCTAGGCGGGCCTCCAGGGAGGCCGGCAGAGGCTGGATTGTGCCACCAGGGGGCACCAGGCTCACACCCCAACCCGGAGAGGTCTGGTCTCCATGGGACCATAGCCTGCTGGGACCTACACTGGCCAATACCCAGGTCAGGGCTGAGGCCCAGCAGACAGGCAGAGGATCTGGGAGTGGACTCGGTGCCCGGGCCATGGCAAAGCCTCAGGGGGTCTTCAAGGGGCCCTGGAGGCAGTGGGATCCCCATGGCAACGGAAGTGGAGGCAGGCCCAGGCTCCATAGCAGAGGCCAGAGCCCCCGGGTGGACCTGAGTTGGTCCTGAGGGGTCGGGACAAGGGACCCAAGGTCTGTGTGGGTGAGGAGGATACAGCCATCCTCAGCCCAAAGGCCTCTCCAGGAGAAGGAGGACCCTCTTTGTTCCTGGCGTCTGGGGACAACACCACGCCCCACCCCCCGCTCCCCTTCTTCTGCTACTGCCACCAATTAAGGGAGAAGACATCGGCCTAGAAGTCGGGACTGGTCTGGCCAACAGAGATGTCCTGGAAGCAGAGACCAGGCATGACACCTGGAACCACGAGGATCCAGGCTCTGGTCCTCAGCCACCCCATCCCTTGACTCACAAGCTCTTAGGCAAGCCAGCTATCTTGCTGAACCTCAGTTTCCCCAGATGATGAGTGGGCTAGTAAGGCCACCTGTAAGGAAGGTCCTGCAGTACAGTTCACAGGTGAGGAACAGCTGCGTGCCACAAGCTAGCTCCTCCCCCTTTCTGAACCTCCGTTTCTTCCCCTTTTAAAAAAAAAGTATCCCAGTCTCCTCAGTAGACTTTGAGCTCCTTGCAGAATCCTCACTTCTTCATCTCCTCCCATCCCACCCCCGTAAGTAGCTGCTTGGTGCTAGACTCAGAACAAATGTGCAGAAGTGACTGCTAAGTGGTGGAGTGACTGCAGTTGGCCAACCAGAAGGGGGCGCCAGACGGTGCGCAGCTGGCCACATTCCCAAGACTGGCAGGCAGCTGCTCCTTTCGCTTCTGTGTACCCAAATACACCCTGTGACCCCAGGCACTTCTGGAGTGTTCTTCTCCATCCCAACACCACCCAGAGGGCATGGGGTGGCCAGGAGGAGAGGGACCACCGTCCTGTTCACACAGACCGCATGTAAGTACTTGTCCTTCTCTAAGCACAGCTCCACGTCAGGCACCGTGAGGACATATGAAGATGCTCAAGAACCACCCTTGGGGAAGTGGATGTGGCTCAACCAATTGGGCTCCCACCTACCATATAGGAGGTCCAGGGTTCGATGCCCAGGGCCCCCTGGTGAGGGCAAGCTGGCCCATGCAGTGAGCTGACCCACACGGAGTGCCGGCCCACGCGGGAATGCCAGCCAACACAGAGAGCTGGCGCAGCAAGATGACACAACAAGAGACACAGCAGAGAGAAAATAAGAAGACATAGAACAGGAGAGCTGAGGTGGCACAAGAGCATAGCCTCCTTTCTCCCACTCCAGAAAGTCCTAGGATCGGTTCCAAGAGCCGCCTAATGAGAATACAAGCAGACACAGAAGAATACACAGCAAATGGACACAGTAGATAATGGGGGGAATGGGGCGGGGGGAAATTAATTATTAATTATTTTAAAAAAAGAACCACCCTTGAGATCTGTATACACCATACCATTTAGAAAGCATGCCCCCAACCTGTCCTCCTTGACTGTCACAAAGGATATCTGTGGTTCTCAAAAGAGAAAAAGGAAAGCTGTAGGTTTGGTTGATATTCATGAAGTACCTGTTATTTCTTGGGCACTGACAAAGACTGTTTCCTCTGTGACAGGACAAAACTATATATATGAGTGCTCAGTATTTTGCTGGCAAAAGCAAATCCTAAAATTGCCACCCCCAATTTTTCCTATAGAGTGAGCTTTCCTTCTCGCTGAAAGAGAGGCTAAACCAATCCAATAATACAGTGTTGGTGGGAGGTAGGTAGATAGGAAAGAAAATGGGGGCTGAGCATGGAAAGAGAGAAATTTCCAAACCTAGCTGTGTGACTGTGGGCAATTTACATAATCTCTCGGAGCCTTTCTGTCCTCAGTTGTAAAGCACTTAACCGTTATTGTTATTTAAGGTATTGCCATCAGTGTTTAACCAACAAGGAAGCAAATGCAGTGAGGGGAGACCATTAAACCAAAGTTGCAGAGCCTGTGGGTGGCAGAGACAACCCTCCAATCTGGGTCTGCCCTCTCTGAGGCCACTGCCCCAACTGTGGGACTCCTGGCTTTGAAGGACTCATGCCTAGGGATACCGGGACACTGTGGTGGGATTAGACCTGTGTCAGAGCTCAGGGCCAGGCTACAAATAAACTCAGGGCACGGCAGAAATGTTCCTGAAGGAAATGAGGCTTGAGGTGGCCTTGAAGCAGCAGGGACGGGGCAGAGGAGGGGGAATGGAGCAGTTCAGGGGCACACACATTGAGGAACTGTGGCCAAAGCTGCCAGAGGAGAAGGGGTGTGTGGTGGAGAGCTTTGTGTTTTGGGTGGAAGAGTTGAGCCTTAGTGTTTAGTGGACTCACAACTGACTGGCAATAAACTGTCTTAGCCCTACACCCAACTCCACGGCCGCCTGCAAGCCTCTCCCTGTCCCTGGGCCTCAGGATTCCCATGTGTTCAATGAAGAGGTGAAATCAAATGATTTCTAAAAGTTTGAAGGAGATCACATTTGTAGCAGATAGTGACAGTTGCCCCCAAATCCACTCTCTCCTCCTTCCACGGCCAAAGAGCTGGAGATGGGCTGGGGCCACTCGGCGAACAACAGGATGAGAATAGAAGTGATTTTGCCATTCTGTTTTTAGGAGTGGGCGTGCCCTCCTGTGGCAGATTCTATTTTCCAAAGACAGCCTCCGAAACACCTCCTAGCCCACACATAGTTCCCCAGTGTAACCTTGCCACTTCTGCCATCAAGAGGGTCTGTGTCTTTTTCTCTTGAATGTGGCTGGGCCTGTGCCTGCTTTGGATGATAGAGTACCGAGCAGAGATGCTATGTGGCTTCTGGGGTTAGGTCATCAGCGGCCGTGCGGCTTCCTTCTGGTTCTTCTGGGGATGCTCGCTCTGGGGGAAGCCAGCTGCCTTGCAGGAAGCCCACCTACCCCAAGGGCATTGTGCAGGGAAGGCCACAGGTAGTGCTGTGGTCAACAGCCTCGGCTGAGCTCCCAGCCAACAGCCAGCACCGGCTGCCAGACGTGCGACCAAGCCATCCTGGGCATCAGCCCAGCTGAAACTTCAGCTAACCGCATCCAGCCAAACTCTGACTATTACCCCGTGAGAGACTCCAAGTGAGTCCGGGGAGCCCTTCTCAGTTTCCTGACCCACAAAATCGTGAGGGAAATAAAATGGTTTAGCTGCCAAGTGTGGGAGTAATTTGTTACACACCATAGTAACCAAGCACCATCCCTTCCTCCTTCCCTCACATGGAACACACGTGATGATGGTGGGCCATCTTCATCCGTGTGCATGAGGGCGTGGGAGTCACAAAAGAGGAGCCTGGGTTCTTGGATGCCCTCATGGAGCAGAGCTGCCCACTCCCCGAATTCCACTTGTACTTTATATAGGAGAGAAATGAACTTCTGTCTTGTTTAAGCCAGTATTATTTCTATCATGTTTAAAAAGCCAAATCAAAACCTTTAGTAGAGGGAAACGGACTTGGCCCAATGGATAGGGCATCCGTCTACCACATGGGAGATCCACGGTTCAAACCCCAGGCCTCCTTGGCCCGTATGGGGCTAGCCCATGCGCAGTACTGATGCGCGCAAGGAGTGCCCTGCCACGCAGGGGTGTCCCCCGCGTAGGGGAGCACCATGCGCAAGGAGTGCACCCCGTAAGGATAGCCGCCCAGTGTGAAAGAAAGTGCAGCCTGCCCAGGAATGGCGCCACCCACATGCAGAGCTGACACAGCAAGATGACACAACAAAAAGAAACACAGATTCCCGGTGCCGCTGATAAGGATAGAAGCGGTCACAGAAGAACACACAGAGAATGGACACAGAGAGCAGACAACTGGGGTGGGGAGAGAAATAATTAAATAAATCTTAAAAAAAGAACCTTTAGCAATATGTGTATAAAGCTATAGCTCAGTGGCTAGCACACAAGCAGGTGCTTTTAAAAGAAGGTAGCTCTTGCTATTTCATCATCATTAGTACATCCAAGGTTCGTGTCACCTCTAATATTGGTCAAGTCTGATCAGCAGTATTTTTACCACCCACTATCTCAGCGCTCCTCCGGGTGAACACGGGTAAACTCATTTCGCAGATGGTCAGCCTGACAGTCTGGCCAGACAGAACTTGTCTGTGGTCATACATAATTCATCTCAGGTCTCTTTTCCATTAGCCTCAAACTGACCACAGTTCTCCCAGGCAGACCAACAGATCGTGGCACTTGACACACATATACAAAATCTCCCACTCCTCAGACCCCAGCAATGAGCCAAAGCTTAAGGCAGCCATTGCAGGCTCCCATCCCTCCTGCCCTGGTGCAGAAGAGAAGACAGACAGAGCAAAACTGGATACAGTGGGGAGAGGAACCAAAGAAATTAACATCACCCTAAGAAATCAGGAAATCCTTCTGGGAGGAGGTGACTGCTACCCTGAAGTTGTTCAGCAGACTGAGGAAAAGGAAAGGATTCTGCAGAGAGGGAGTGGCCTGGACAAAGCACAGAGCTTCAGGCCAAGCACTTGTCTCCTCTGCCTCGCCCTTGGCAGTGTAGGGGTTGAGTCAAAGCCCCATGGCCCAGAAGGTTGATCATGTCCAAACAAGTGTCTTCCCTTGCAGCTATGGCATAGCCAGTTTTAGCATCTTCTCCCAGAGAGGCCCCTTACCTTCCATAGCCAAGCTGCCCAGCCTTCCTGCCCTTCCTACCCTCTTTCACGCTCATTCTGCAGCTCCCCACCTTGGGCTCAGCCAGGGCCTGTTAAACTAGTTGCTCAGGAGAGAGCCGCAAAACAGAGAAGGCTACATTTGAGGGGGCAGCCCGCAGTCTGAGAAGGACACAGAGACATGGACAGAACTCTCAGCAAAAAGAGCAGTGGCCATTAGAGCTGGGTGCATAGGGATGGCAGGGAGAGAACTAGACAGATCAGGGGCAATCAAAGTAGACTTCGGGAGGAAGGGGCTGGAAAGAAAGGGTGCCAGAAGAGCACTGGGGGCTCTGGGATTCCTCCCATTCACAGATGAAGAGTGGTGAAGGATTTGGGTTAGGCTCTGTTAAACATCCGCAGTGCCTTCAGCCTTCGCTGGCTAGTCCTGGGGAAGGGGAGCCCCGGAGGGTATCCCCATGGTCTTGTCACCAGAAGGGTAAGGCCCCTCCTCCGCCCCAGCTTTGGACTGGGCGCTCGGGCCGGGATCTGAGGTGTGTCTTCTCCCCTCCCGGCTCTCGTGCCTCCACCCCCCACTCCCACAGGGATGTGACCTCCACGAAGGAGGAGAGACAGGAGTTACGAGCACATATTCTATTTCGGTGAAATTTGCTCTTTATTTTGGGACCAGAGAAGGACCACACACAGCCAGCCCTCCAGCCCAGGGGACGAGGGAGCACGCAGAGTCAGCTGGCACCGGAGGGATCCAGGCTCAGGGGTCAGGAGCAAACACGGAAATGAGGTTGGTGTGGTTAGCACATCTCCCAGGAGCCTCAGGGCCATCACCACATGTAGGCGCCTTCCGAGCTGTGAGAGCGGAGGGAAAGGAATCGCGCCTCGGATCTGAGGCGGTGACAGTGGGGGTGGGAGTACTAAATAGTGGCGCCGGGGTGGGCGGGCCGTGGGACAGGAGGCCCAGGCTCTAGGAGGCAAGGTGGGTAGTGAGGGGGGCGCCTTTACCGCGACCTGACGGGACGGTCCTCGCCGTCGGGGAAGGGCAGTTTCGGCAGCTCGGCTTCCGCGCTGTCGCGTTTTCCATACCTGGGAAGGCGGGGACGGAGAGGGGCGTGGTCAGACCTGGCCACGCCTCTAGACTCGGCGGGGCGGAGGGCGGGAGCCTCGGCTGCCCCCCCCTTGCCCGCCCGGCGCATGCGCTCACCGCTGCCGTGTGACCAGGTTGAGGTAGTGGCGTAGCGAGGCGTAGTAGCGGTTCAGGTCCTCGGGGGAGGCGTCCTCACCTGGAGCCTCGGGTTTGGCGGGGTAGGCGTCTACCAGCGCCCCCAGGCAGGCGAGCAGGGCCAGCAGCCTGGCGGCCATAGCGGGCCACGGCCTGCGCGCCGTCACCATCTGGAGAGGCGGCATTGAAGCCTGGGTTCAGTCCGAGCCTCGCCCCCCCGACGGCAGGAGGCTGCGCTGACGCCAGGACCGTGCTCCTGCGGCCTTTCCCGGGCTGCGGCGGCTCTCTGCGTGCCCTGGGTCACCGCGCTATATCTGGCCTCAGTGTCCTCGTCTGTGAGAGGGGCATAAACCTGCCTGCCCTCGCCCGCTAACGCCACCCCCCACTCCCCCACCCCTGCTGCAGGGGGAAGTGGATGGAGCGGAGAGGGCTCCGCTGGCAGCGTGCGCTGCAGGGAGTCTCCCCTTCCTCCTCTGCTGGCCCCCTTCCAATCCAGCTTCCCGCCACTCAGTCTCAGCTTCCACCATCATCACGCCTGTTTCCCCACAGAACTGAGGTCCCCGGCACCCGACCATTCCTTGGCCCCCCGCCACTCACAGCGCCAACTCCCGAGAGAGAGGAGCAGGCGGTAGAGGGCAGGGGAGTCCCAAGGGCTGGGCTGCTGCGGGTGGGGCTGCTCTGCTCAGCGCGCTCCCCGCCGGCCTTCTGTGGCGCTCCCTGCCGGCCTTATATGCCGCCTGGGGAAGGAGGGGGAGCCCGAGGGGAGGGGGAGCCCGACGCGGGAGGGCCCTTCCTCCTCTCGCCCTCCACCCCCGCTGATCGCTAGGCTTACACCCAGCCAGTGCGTGGCGATGTCTCCATCCACCTTGCAGGAACTGAAGGGGGCAGCCTCCAGGCTCAGGTTCAAGGCCCCTATGGATGCCTGAAACCCGGCTTCATCCCACAGCATCCCCAACAGCAGGTCTGGCCTCCTGAGGAAGTGAGGCACTCGCATCCAGTCTCCTGGGGCGGCCCCTAGCACCAGGGATGAGATTCCATCTTCCCTGACTTGTCCAAGGGTGTCTGGGGGTGAGTGGAGGGTCCCATTTCCCCGGAAAAAGGCCACCTGTTCAACCCCCACCCCATAACTCCATGGAGAAGGGCAGAGGAGTGACCAGAACCTGTTGGGAAAGTCCCTTTCTAGTGGCTGCAAAGGTGGGCACTTATGGCTCTGGCTCCTGACTTGCTCTTATGATATTCTGGGGGGATGAGTTCTCTGGATGCCCCATTAAGTCCTCTCTCCATTAAAATGGAGGAGAAAGGGACGCAGGAGGCAGGAGCCAGTCCCCTCCCCACAAGCAACTGAGTTAGCCATTGTGTATTCCGCCTGGCACATGCAGATTTGGGTCCAGCCAGCTGAGCCCCCTCCCAAAGCACTCAGCCCTACCCCTCCTTCAAGTGTCACTCAAGGCGCTTCTGTCTTGTGGGGCTGAGTGACCAGGGTTGCCTAAAAACATGCCACCATCCTAGCCCCAGGGCTTTAAAGGAAGGAGAAAAGGACTGATTTATTGAGCACCTTCTGTGCACTGGCACATGATTACAGCACCACAGGTGCTAGGCTGAGTTGATCCCCATTTTCCAGATGAGGAAACAAGCGTTGAGAGGGGAGGCAGCAGCCAGTCATTCAGGATTCAAACCAGAAAACAAGGGTGAGTGCCTCTCAGTTAGGGCAGGAAGACTCCGTGCCTGGACTAGCCCGTTGGGGCTCAGAAGCAGGGGAGGAGAGGCCAAGTCTGGGGCCCACCACCCACTCTGAGAGGGACCTCAGACTGCCAGCCCCATGGGGTCCCCCAGTGCCCCCTGGGAAGAGAAAGGGCCTCTGGGGAGCCCCCCCATCAAGCCCTTTCCAGCTCCCCTTCCTCTGCCTCCAGGCGCCCCGTCAGCCCCTGAGGTCAGGAGGGACTACCTTGTCCAGGTCCCCGGCTCTGGCCCAGCCCCTCTCCCCTGCAGGCAGATGGCTGTGAGTGCTATTTTTAGAGCTTTTCTGAAATGGAACAGCCAGGACTCCCTCAAATCACCTTTTTATGGGTTCAATCATCTGCACTCCCCGGAAATGGCTCCTTAGCAGCCAGTCAAGCCACATGGGCCCCACACACCCCAAGAAAGGCCAGAGCCAGTTATTGAGGCTGGAGGTGGAAGAGGACACCAGGAAGAGGGGACATGGGCCCCATCCTCACAGGGGAGAGAAAAATCTTCCTCCTTGGGGAGGCCTGTCCCCCAGGAACCCCAGGTTAAGAGGAGAGGCCTGGCCGTACCCTTTGGGATCCCCAGGCTGAGGTGAAGGGTGCAGCATTTTCATCCGGGAGCCCCGAGCTGAGCAGGGAGGCTCCACTATCCTTTGAGAGCTCCAGTCTGAAAAGGTTCCCAGGACACAGGCACAAACACAGAGAGGCCGCCTGTGACCAGTTTGAAGAGGAGACGGCAGAAACGAAAGAAATTCATCCCCCAGGGACCATGACAAGACAAAAGACAGGGGCTTCCCCGTTTGAAGAGAAGACCGCAGAAACAAAAGAAGTTCATCCCCCAGGGACCATGACAAGACAAAAGACAGGGGCTTCCCCCAGGAATAGCAGGGGCAGCCAGTGAGCTGGCCAGGAGAGCTGTAACCCCAGGGTGTCAGGACCCAGACCCGGAGGCTGCAAGCTAAGGGGCAAGGAGATCAGAGTGGGGGACTGTTTGCTCTTTTGACCCTGCAGCCCCACGGGGTGAGGAGAGGTGGCGGTAGGAAGATAGTTTCCAGTTCATTGCTCCTGGGCAGAGAGAGATGACCCAAGCTTGTGAGATGCCCACAGGAAATCTGTGGCACTCCTGGAGCCCCTCTTGCCTCAGGGAGTGTGAGGTTGGAGGAGAGATGGAGAGGAGAAACAGTGGAGAAACTAGAGGGCACTGGTGAGGGCCGGGACTGAGGGGGCAACTTCTGAAAAGGTCGCCTCTGTCTTTATCTTTAGAGTGAAAGTAAGTGGAACCCGAGGTGGTCCTTGGGCTGGGCCCAGGAGCCAGCCTCCCACATTCTCACAAACCCTTCCATTCCTCATGCCCCGGCTCTCTAATTCCACTCCCCAATTACAGGGCAAGCCAACTGGTTCATTAATCACCGCCTCCTCATTGGGGAGCTTATTAACTTATTGATTAGTGGGGAGGATGTCTCAGCCCTTGATCAATGGACTCGGTAACCCCCACCCACACACCCACCGCCATCGTTGATGCATGACTCAGTTGCTAGGAGACATGGCTGGGGGGGAGGGGCTGACATTTGTGATGGGAGAAACTACAGAAACAATTGTCATCGTAGACAGGCACCAGAGCCTCGAAGACTAGGGGGACAGAAGCATTGGGGTTTCCTTGGTCCCTGTACTCAGGGCACCTAGCATTTCACCCTAGGGCCCAGGAGTTCATGGACTTGGACTCCAGCTGATCATTCCTCTTGCCTACTTGGTCTGAGGGCCAATTTTCAAGATACAGTGGCCCTTGTCACTCATCCTCAGAGGTTTAGCATTCTGAACCCCATCGTCTATCCATCCTCGCTGCTCCCTGACGGGCCATACACCGGGCAGTACTGGTCCATTGCCTCCTACCCTCAGGTGAAGCCTCATGCCCAAGGTCTTATGTTCCATGGACAGTGGACTGCCACACAGCAAGAGTGACTTGATCTTCATTCGGCAAGCACTTATTAAGTCCCTGCTGTGTGCCAGGTACTGTAATAGGCACTGGGGACAGAGCAGTGGACAAAAAGGCAAAATCTCTGCCCTCATGGACCTACAGTCTAGTGGCAGGAAATAGAAAACAAATGAATAAGCAAGTAAACATGGAATATGTCTGATGGTAATAAGTACTACAGGAAAAAAATTGGGGTAGGGAGATAGAGTGCTGGGGTATGGGGGACTTATTTTACGTGGGATGGTCAGGGAAGGCCTCACCCATCAGGTGGCATTTGAAGAAAGGAAGGAAGGAAACTATGAGGTTATCTTGGGAAAGAGCGTTCCAGGCAGGGGAACAGCAAGTGCAAAGGCTCTGAGGTAGGAGCCCACCTGGCAGTTTGAGAAATTGCAAGGAGGCCCATGTGGCTGGAGTATAGTGAGCAGTGGGGAGTTAGAAGTAGATGACATGAGGGAAGAAGCAGGAGATCAGATCATGTAGAGCCTTGTAGGCTGCTATCAGGACTTTTGTTTTTGCTCAGAATGAGATGGAAGCTTGAAGCAGAGAAGAGACATAATTTGAGTTACATTTTGGAAGATGTACTCTGGCAACTGTGTTGAGAATAGATTGAAGGGGACAAGGTCAGAAGCAGGAGACCAGTTAGGAGCCTATTGCAATAAGCTAGTCAAGTGATGATGACAGCTTGGACTAGGATGGTGGGACACACATACTCACACACATAAATACACACACAGTCCTCAAAGCTGCAAATGACCCATAAACATTGAGCCTAAAATAACTGCCAGGCATCATGTCCATGCAATGCTGACTGCCCATTGAGCTGAAACAGTGCACTGTGGAAAATAATGGACAAACCAATGGCTGTCGGCAGCAGTTAGGTTGTGGGGCTGTCTGCTCTCTGATGGTCAAGGCTCCTTCATTAGACCATGTGAAACTCTCTATGCTATTATACCTTGACTACTGGCTGCAGCCCAGGAAAAGAATGGCTGCTGCAATGTTGCTCACAGAAATGCAAGCATGCTCTTGTGTCATGAGTGTAAATGTCCTCTTACTTAAAAACACTTTGACTCTTTGCAGAGAATGAAGAACAACCAGTTGATACCATTGAAAAATGGCCACATCCCTCCAAAGGGATATCAGCCACATCCAAGGAAGCTTTGTCATCTCCTTGGACAAATGGTAGGGAGAAGGCAGGGGCACTTCTATTTCCTAAGATCTGTTATCGTGTGCAAAGCAACACGGAGGACACAGAGGGCAAGTGAGTGAGATGGACATAAATTGCACAAGTTGTGTCCTGCTGTGGACTCTGGTTACATCTGGGAAGTGGGCTTGGGAGGCAGTGAGGCCAAAAAAGGAAAAGAGTTTCTCACCTTTTACCATGGGAGCTCTCTATCCGACCTCCCCTTACCCAACACTGCAGGTCCTTCTGTAAAACTCAGCAACAGATACCTATGGCGTGTTCAAGGTTCAGGCTTCTCTCTACAACAGAGATCAGGGTCTTCTTTCTGGAAAGTGCCAGATAGTGAATATCTCAGGCTTTGCTGGTCAGAGAGTCTCTGTCGCAAGTACTCATCTTTGACAGCAGCCACAGAGCAGTATAAAATATGAACTGACCTGACTGTGATCCAGTACAACTTTATTTATGGACATTGTAGTTTGAAATTCATAAAATTTTCATATCATAAAATATTGTTCTTTTGATTTTTCTTCAACCATTTAAAAACGCAAAACCATTCTTAGTTCCTGAGCCATAAAAAAACAGACTCACGGATCACAGTTTGCTGATCTCTAGTCTAGAAAAATGATCGCTTCTGCTTCCTCTGAGTTGAATTGTCTGTTTACCAAGAGTCCATTGGGTATGTTTCAGAGCCTGTGTATACCAGAAGTACTTCTCATTAGTAATCATGTAATTCAATCAAATATGTTATTATATTAAATATGATTCATGTAAGAATTGCTGAAGTACTGGATTAGGTATGAAAGATAGCTATAAAATATTTAAGGAAAATCCTAAAAATCTAGAAGGATTTTGCATCATATTTCTTCACAAGTATATTTAAGCTCTCACACCTTTAAAAAAAAATTGGAAATGGTAGGAGATGCAGTATGAGATTGTGGGTATGGTTTACGCAAGAAAGACGGGGCGGGGGGAGGCGGGGGGCGGGAGGCAGCAGGGGACAAGTCAGAAGACTCAAAGGAAAAGCCCAGGCCCTATATCAAAAGATTGGTCTCTGAGACACAACGAGAAAAACAACAAAGCAGGGAGCCGAGGTGGCTCAAGTGATTGGGCACCTCCATCCCACATGGGGGGTCCTGGGCTCAGTTCCCCGTGTCAGGAGACACTGAGCACACACAAAGAACAGACACAGAGAGCAGACAGTGAGTGCAAACAACCTGAGGGTTGGAAGGTAGAAATAAATAATTAAATTTTAAAAAAAAAGATTGGCCCCGAATGCACATTTTCATGTTTGATGTCAAAATAAAGGTGACTAAGATATATATGTGTGTGTGTGTGTTTTTTTATGATGGTGCACTTTAATGGAATTTTTCAAAAGACCCGCCTATATCAAAACAAGGACTTCTCCTTGTTTAAATGTTTTTATAGGGTGGCTATATTACTTGAATAATTTAAGGAACTAATGAAGATTTTTTAAAAAAACAATAAAGATAAAATGCTAGTGTGTGTGGGGGTGGGCATAGCTCAGTGGTTGAGCACCTGCTTCCCATGTCCTAGGTCCCAGGTTCAGTTCCCAGTACCTCCTAAAAATAAATGCTGGTGTGTGCTGTGAATCCTGGAACACATACGGCGAGGGGCCCTGGGCTTCAGTCCCAGGGAAGCCTGTGCACCTCCTCCCCACAAAAAAGGCTCCTGTCCTTGGGAGCCTGGACCTCCTGTCTGAGTAGGAAACTTCTCAGGAGGCCCGTGCTGCTGGTGCAGAAGTGAAGCCCTGAAAGAGGCGTGAATTTGGGGAGACGATCATAACCTCGTGTCAGACACTGTCAGCAATCTGACCCACCCAGCACTCCAGGGAGGGTCTGGTGTCTGCAACTCCCAGTGCTTCCAGGAGCTGGCACGTTGTGGGCTCCTAAGAAATGGCTGGTAACTCAATCAACAAGTGAGCGTTTTAGTTAAGATATCGGTGCAGAGGCTTTCCTAGAGACCAGATAACAGTCGTTTAAAGACCATTTACAGTTATTTCTCTCTCTTACATAAGAGTCCACACTGACAGGTGGTCCGGGGGAAGGTCGCTCTGATCCCTGAGGGGGTACTCGAGCACAGGCACCTTATATCTTTTTCTTCATGATCCTAGATCCCTGCACTCCTCTGCCCCGTCAATGGTCGATTCGTCACATCACCTCCACATCCCAGCTCATGAGAATGAGGAAAGAGGAAGTAGGGATGTGATGGGGAAGCTGAGCATGTTACTTCTGCTCCCATCCCATTGACCAGAGCTTCGTCACATGGCCACACCTAACTACAAGGGAGACCAGGATGTTTAGTCCCGACTGTGAACTCTGGAAATTCAGCTACTAAAAGGAAGAAGAGACTAATGATATTGAGGGTAAATTAGCAATCTCTGCCACAGGACATTATATAGGTAAGGTTATAAGAACACTGGGGGGTGCTACTCGTATTTCTGAAGAAGCAATAGGAGGTCAACAAGCAGATGACTTTGCCCCAGTAGTTGCCCTGATATTGAAATTGTCATTTAAGACTCAGTCCTCAAATTGGAATACAGTAATTTAGCAAGTTTTTAAAAAACAAACCCCATGAGGGCAGGCACAAAACACCCAGAACTCTCTCCCTCGCCCATCTTTCCCCGGAGCGGCTCCTCACCCTCCTCTCTCGTGCCCAAGCCCTCACGCAATTCCAGCCCCCTCTGGCTCGGCAGGAGCCTTTCTCAGCAGGGAGGGCCTGTCTTCATTCCCTCCCACCAGGTGCTGGGCTCTGAGAACTTTCTTTCCTTCTGTATTTAATGACCTCAATTTGGCCCCTCCCAGAAAATTTCCCACCACTTCCCCTATCCCGCTCTTTGTCTTGGATTCAGTCTTGGACCCCCTTGGCACTTGGCTTCTCTTTCTCTCCATATACCCTCACCCACAAGTCTGTCCAGGCTCTGTCCTCTCCAAACTCACCCTGACAGTGACCCTCACCTCAGCAAGCAGCCCCATCCTCCCTCAATCCTCTGCTTGGGAGTGGAAGCCTTTCCCCACATCTCACTCATCTTTTCCTTTCTCCCTTTTCCCTGTGATGGAAACTACCAGTTGTTCTCCATTATCCATTCTCCTCTCCTTCTGTCACAACAGAGTTCAGCTGAGCATATGGATTCTCAGCTAAAAATTATGTTTCCCAGTCTTTCTTGCAGCTAGGAGAGTCCTTGTGACTAAGTTCTGGCCAGTGGGTGTGAGCAAAAGTAATCTGTGCCACTTCCAAGTTGTGCCATTAAAAGAAATGGGAATGTGCCATCCTGCCTCTATGTTCCCTCTTCCCAAGACCCAAAATGCAATGTGATGAGCCACTTTTGAATGAAAGCAACATTCTCAGCATGGCAGAGTAGCAAGATGCAAAGAGCTGCTTGAAAGTGATTAAAATGGGAAATGTTATGTTATATATGTGTTACCACAATAAATTTTTTTAAAAAATAGATGCAAGGAGCTGGATCTCTGATACAACTGAGCAACCCTACCACACAGGCTTGCCTAGTTGGTTGGTTAGTTAAAAGATAAATAAAATTCTGTCCTGTTTAAGCCCCTATATGTGGGGTCTCCTGTTACATACCCTATATCCCAACAAATATGCTTCCTATCTTTAGAAGGTGCTGATAGTGCCCCACTCACATTCCCCCAGATCCCTGTACCATTTTTGCACACATTGGCTCTTGTGCAATTTCACCCCCAACAGCCAGAACCTGCATCTCTTTGTGAGAGCATTATCTTCAGACTGCTAGAATCGATTTGCCTGCCTTACTCTGGAAAGCCTGGGAATATATGTCCCCATTCAGGACATCTTTTAACCAATGGCTGATGAGTGCAGGGTTTTAAACATATCTGATTGGTATAACTTGAGATGTAGCCAGCCAATAAGTGTTTCCTGGAAAGTGTGATGGGTCACATGCTTTTGGGGGTAGAACACAGCTGCTGAAACTGGGAAGGGTTTTGCCCATTACAATAACAGCTGAATGCAAGGACACCGTGATTAAGTCTAAAGCACCTGAGGATAGTCTTTGCCCCATGAACTCTCAGAACTGACCTGCCAGGACTCCCTTCCAGCACTGAGTTCCACACTGGAGAGAAACCACTGAGAGTGGAATAAAAATTAAGCAGGATAGGACAATAGAGAAAAAGGAAATGCAAGGTTCTGTTAAAAGAGGAAGAGGGTAAGAAAGCCAGAAATCTCTCACAAAACAAGCCACCATATTTTTAACACTACATGAAAACAACAGAAGAGAGGGCTCTGTGAGGTTAGAAAAACTATCTGAATTAAGCCTCCTTCTAAATAGCCAAGAAAACTAATTTTATACAAAAATGAGCAGCAGAAAAGGATCAAGATCAAATCCCATACAAAGCTATTATAAGAAAAAGAATAAATATTAGAAAAACAGCACACAGATCATGAAAACATGCCAGAAATACATGCTAAAAAATCAAAGCTATAACATACTATTCTAAAATAAACTAAAAAAAATATTAACAAAATGATATAATACATAAAAGAACAACATAAAATCAGAACTGGGATGAGGTGACAGACTTTAGGAAAGATTAGAAATAAAAGAAAAATCATTTAGAAATGAAAACTAAACTAGAAAGAACAGAAGAGTGAATAAATGTCACCAATAATGCTTTAAAAGAAATAGAAGATGAAAGGAGGACTTTTTTAAATGAAAAAGAAATGAAGAATGAGATAAACAGCAATTGGAGAGAAAGTGACAAATATTGAAAATAGGCAAAGGAGAGACAATATATGGATAATAGGAGTTCCCGAAGAAGAAAACCAAAACAAGGCAAGAGAATAAATACTAAGAACTATAAATCAAGAACACCTTCCTAAAATAAAAATATATATAAAAGCACGTATTAAAAGAGCATCTAAGCTCTTTTAATAAAGGCAGATACAGCTCAAATGATTGGGCTCCCATCTACCATAGTCCAGGGTTTGATTCCCAGGGCTTCCTGGTGAGGGCAAGCTGACCTGCATGGTGAGCTGGCTTGCATGGCATGCTGGCCCGCACAGGAGTGCTGGCCTGTGCAGAGAGCTGGTGTAGCAAGATGACACAATAAAGAGACACAGAAGAGAGACAATAAGAGATGCAGCAGAGCAAGGTACTGAGGTGGCGTAAAAGATTGAATGCCTCTCTCCTACTCCAGAAGTTTCCAGGATCAGTTCCCAGTGCTGACTAAAGAGAAGACAAGCAGACACAGAAGAACACACAGCAAATGTATCCAGAGAACAGACAGCAAGCACAAAACAAAAAGGGGTTGGGGGCAGAAGAGTGGGAATAAATAAATCTTAAAAAAAAAAAAAATCATCTATGGTTCCCAAGAATATTGACCCAGAAAGACCAATACCAAGACATAGTCTATAAAGAAAATGTTCTGCAATTAGATAACAGTGATCATTTCATGTCTTCACAAATGTACTGAACAGCACTGGATTGTGTAAAAAAATAAGACATATACTAATAAAATTACTGGACTATTTTTAAAAAAGAATTTTTAAAAATCATTTGGGTGTCTAATAAAAATATGACTTATAAAGAAAATAAAGTTAGATTATCATCATATTTTTCAAAAGCAATGTTTCATACTAGAAGATAATGGAATAACAGATCTAAGACGCTCCAGAAAAGAAAATGTGAGCCTTCATACCCAGCAAAACTGACTTTCAGGTATATATATATATATATTTTTTTTTTTTAAAGATTTATTTTTATTTATTTAATTCCCCTCCCCTCCCCCAGTTGTCTGTTTTCTGTGTCTTTTTGCTGCGTCTTGTTTCTTTGTCCGCTTCTGTTGTTGTCAGCGGCACGGGAAGTGTGGGCGGCGCCATTCCTGGGCAGGCTGCTCTTTCTTTCGCGCTGGGCAGCTCTCCTTACGGGGTGCACTCCTTGAGCGTGGGGCTCCCCCACACAGGGGACACCCCTGTGTAGCAGGGCACTCCTTGTACGCATCAGCACTGCGCTTGGGCCAGCTCCACACGGGTCAAGCAGGCCCGGGGCTTGAACCGCGGACCTCCCATGTGGTAGACGGACGCCCTAACCACTGGGCCAAGTCCGTTTCCCTGACTTTCAGGTATAAAGGGCATAGACAAACTATTATCAACATGCAAGAACTTGGAGAATATTATACCCATGTGCTTTTCCTAAGAAATCTGCTAGAGAACAAACTTCAGACAACCAAAAATGACTAGAAAGGCATTGACATAGGAAGGCATTGACATAAGGGCTAGTGGTGAACATTAAATATAGTTTTGTAGAACTAATGCCAAATGAGAGTTAAAAAGGAAGAAAGTATAGCATGTAATGGCTATATACTCTAACAGTATAAATAGGCAGTACAGCCACACACACAAAAAAAAATGGAGGGGAGGAAATGAGGATAGCATATGCAAAAACAAATTTTTTAACTGTTCTCAGTAATCATGACTGTTGGTGGTAGTGCTAGTATTGTTATTCTGTGACTATTGTGCAAGTGTAAAATAAAATAAAGCAAGTGAGCAATTATGGAATATCCTAAGTCTATCATTACCTGTGTTTTTGTGAACCAGAATTTACAGCATGGAAGAAAGGGTATACAGATATAGAACAGGTTAAATGAAAACCCTGTGGTCCTGAATCTGACTTGGAAATCTCTGAGAAACAATGGCCGAGAAACAATGACAAACCCAATAGCAATGAGCACTTCTAGCATCCAGACTGTGGTCTTGAAATAGCATTTTCCACACAAAAGGAACTAGGACATCTTGGAGAAGTGGTAGAGTCTAGTCTGGTACTGGAACTATCTAAGGTAAAACAGGAACATGTTGTCATACCAGCAAAAGGAGGCTACAGTCATGTAGTCAAGTCAAAAGAACTAAAGAACAAACTCAAATGAGTTCCCACTGGCCAAAGACGGGGCAATGTGAGCATTAATAAGGATAAAAATCAAAATGGATGGAAACCTGTAAAATAGGTTAAATCTATGAATTTATAATGATTTTTCATTATCTTGAAAACTGGATAAATAAAAAGAAAGAATCAAGCATTTATCCTAACTATCCTATAGGAACTAGGTAGCAAAACAGTTGCTAAGGGAAGCAATTCTTTACATAAACTCATTCCATTAGTAAATGAAGATGAAAAGATAGAATATCATCACCATTGCAATCCTGCAGCTTATTAATGGATCTACTTATTAAGCATCAAATCTTGGTATCATCAAAAAAAGCAGGCATTATGAGCCTCCTGGTGACATAACAAACCACCACTTGCCAAAGGGATCTATCCTGAGTTAGCTTGTGCTGCTGGATCAAGCTGCTGATTTGCAGAAGAAAAAAGGACAAAGAGGGAAGCAGATGTGGCTCAACTGATAGTGTCCACCTACCATATAGGAGGTTCAGGGTTCGAACCCAGGGCCTCCTGGACTGTGTGATGAGCGGGCCCATGTGCAAGGAGTGCACCCTGCAAGGAGAGCTGCCCCGCACAATAAAAGCACAGCCTGCCCAGGAGTGGCACCGCACACATGGAGAGCTGATGCAGCAAGATGATGCAACAAAAAAGAGACACATTCCCAGTACTGCCAAGAATGCAAGCAGAGAAACCGACTTGGCCCAGTGGTTAGGGCAACCGTCTACCACATGGGAGGTCCGCAGTTCAAACCCTGGGCCCCCTTAACCCATGTGAAGCTGGCCCATTTGCAGTGCTGATGCGCGCAAGGAGTGCCCTGCCATGCAGCGGTGTCCTCCGCGTAGGGCAGCCCCACGTGCAAGGAGTGCGCCCCTTAAGGAGAGCCGCCCAGCACGATAAAAAGTGCAGCCTGCCAGGAATGGCGCCGCGCACACTTCCCGTGCCGCTGACGACAACAGAAGTGGACAAAGAAACAAGACGCAGCAAATAGACACAGAGAACAGACAACCGGGGAGGGGGGGAATTAAATAAATAAATAAATCTTTTTAAAAAAAGAATGCAAGCAGACACAGAAGAACACACATCGAATGGACACAAAAGAGCAGACAATGCGGGGGGGACAGAAATAAAAATAAATCTTAAAAAAATAAAAATTTTAAAAAGGACAAAGAAACATGCTGATCTGCATCTGGAGTATGCAATTATCAAAATTCAAACTGTGGGAAATTTGGCAGGTCAAGCAACAAGGTTCTGCAACAGAAAATTGCGAAGAAAAGAAAAAGGTAAAGGAGGAACCTAGAGACTAAAAGAAAGCTTTAAATTGTATGAGCTTTTAAGAAGTTGGCAGTACTAAACTATAGTTTAGTAAAAGCTGAAGTCGACGGGATAAAATCATAAAGAAACAACAAGGAGGTGGTTTCTGTAAATGTCAGGATGGTAGTCACTTTTGGGGGAGGAGGGGGCTGTGATTAGAATGGGATACCTGGAGAGGATTCGAGGGGGCTGCGCTCACATTTATGTTGTCTGGTTTTCCATATCAGTGTTTTGTTTGTTTGTTTTTAACAACCAAAAAAGTATCCATCAAAAACAAAATTAGGGAAGCAGCTGTGGCTCAATCAGGTGAGCTCCCGTCTACCATATGGGAGGCCCTGGGCTGTGAAGGCAGGCTTGCCCGCACGCTGCAGAGTGCCGACCAGCAAGGTGACGCAACAAAGAAGGGAGACAAGCGAGAACACAGAAGAGCCCGCAGCGAATGGACACAAGAGCAGACAGCACGCAAAAAAAAAAAAAGCCATAAGTGGGGAGAGGGGATAAAAAACGACAAAAAATTTTTTTAAACCAAACAACTAAAGTAATCCTTTCCTGACTTTTCCTTTTTTCCACCGCTTTGCCATTGGCCCTCCCCAAGATTAGGTCCTTGGCATTCTGTCTTCTCATCTGTCTTTTTCTCCCTGGCAATGTCATCCTACTCCAAGGTCTTAACTACCTCCTGTGCCAACGACTCCAAAATCTGTCATTTGCCCCTCTGTCTGCGTTTCTGTCACTGGACATGTCCTCTTGTATGTCTCTCAGTCAGCTTAAACTCAAGGTAGCCTAAAGAGCAAAAATGATGCATCAAGATATTTCAGACGTACCAGGCACTATTCCAGGTACTTTTCAAATACTACCTTAGTCTTCTCAACAACCATATAAGGATCCATCATTAGTGCCATTTTATGGAAGATGAAACTGAGGCAGAGGGAGGTTAAGTCAGTAGCTGACCCTTGTCTAAGCTTGTTTTCTTAACTCCCAAATCTCTGGGCAACTCCATCTCTTCAGGTGCCTGAACTGGAAGCCTTGACCTCACTCCACGATGACCTGAGTCACTCTTTGGAAGTAGGAGCATTGCAGATCTGAAACAGAGAACAGGCTATGAATTGGGGTGTACCCATTAGGGAATCCCTCAGAAAGGGTTTAACGCTGTTATGTGATTTTCCCCCTGGAAATGAGGAAGTTCTATCAAATGCACAGTTTAGGAAGCAGCCCTCCTTAATGCTTGTATAATATGTTTTTATTGATAAATAGTTATAAAATAGTATATACTATATATACTATTTTGTGGCTTTTTCTCTTTCAACAATACATCACCGCATCTTTCCATATCAATAAACATCTGTTCAACCCTTCCCCCAAGAGTCCCAATCCTCCTTACCTACTCTGTTTTGATCTATGACAGAAAGTACTTAGCACTTTCTACCACAATTAATTTGCTAATTTATTGCCTGTCTTCAATATTGCCACGATGTAGACTTCATGAAGGCTGAGATTTTCGTAGATTTTCTTCATCAATGTATCCCTAGCGCCTAGAATAGTATTTGGCACATGGTAAAGGTTCAAATAATACTTGCTGAATGGACAAATCCACATCCTCACTTTCAGTAGCTGCATGTTTTCCGTGCATTTACGTATACAGTATGAGCTTGTATACACACACTCGCACATGCACACACAGACATCTCTTGAAGACAAAAGTCAATTCTTATTCCACTGCAGTCTAGATCTACATCAAGAAAGCAAACAAGGGAAACGGACTTTGGCCCAGTGGTTAGGGCGTCCGTCTACCATATGGGAGGTCCGCGGTTCAAACCCCGGGCCTCCTTGACCCGTGTGGAGCTGGCCATGCGCAGCGCTGATGCGCGCAAGGAGTGCCGTGCTACACAGGGGTGTCCCCCGCATGGGGAAGCCCCACGCGCAAGGAGTGCGCCCGTGAGGAGAGCCGCCCAGCGTGAAAAGAAAGAGCAGCCTGCCCAGGAATGGCGCCGCCCACACTTCCTGTGCCGCTGACGACAACAGAAGCGGACAAAGAAACAAGACGCAGCAAATAGACACCAAGAACAGACAACCAGGGGAGGGGGGAGAATTAAATAAATAAATAAATCTTTAAAAAAAAAAAAAAGAAAGCAAACAATTCCCCCAACACTATGCGCTCCCCTGCACACACCCTGCAGCCTAAAGGTGAATGATATCAGGCCCTGTCCACAACAGAAGAAGCACCAGACCTCACCCCTCAGGGCTACAGCTTTCAAGTCCCATGGAGGCTTTTAAATTAATGGCAAGAACTACCTCCATGGCTAGGATGCCCAGGTTGGCCACTTACTAGCAACGTGATCATGGGCAAATTACTTAACTTCTCTGTGGCTCAGGTTTTTTGTTTGTTTATTTTAATATATTTTTATTTATTTTTAAAAGCTACATAGATCACACGAAATGTTACATTAAAAAATATAGGAGGTTCCCATATGCCCCACTCCCCACACGCCCCTCTTTTCCCACATCAATAACTTCTTTCATTAGCATGGCGCATTCATTGCAATTGATGAATACATTTTGGAGCACTGCTACACAGCACGGATTATACTTTACATTGTAGTTTACACTCTCTCCCAGTCCATTCAGTGGGTTATGGCAGGATATATAATGCCCTGCATCTGTCCCTGCAATATCTATCGTTCAGGACAACTCCAAGTCCCAAAAATGCCCCCCTATAACACCTCCTTTTCCCTCTCCCTGCCTTCATCAACTCCAGTGGCCATTGTTTCCACATCAATGATATAATTTCTTCCATTGCTAGAGCCACAATAATTCTATAGTAGAACACCAGTAAGTCCACTCTAGGCCATATTTTATTCCCCCATCCTGAGGACCCTGGGATGGTGATGTCCACTCCACCTCTTAATTGAGGGAGGCTTCGATCCCACATGGCTGGTGGATGGGACTCTCGTGCCTGCAGCTATAGACTCTCTCAGTTCCTTGGTGTGGTGTTGTCCATCCTCACCTCCCTGTCAGTTGACCTGAGTAAGTCCAACGAACTGGAGAATAGGTGTTGCAACTCTCTGGGGCTCAGGGCCCAGCTGGCACATGGACAGCCCAGAGATTCAAGTCTCCTGGGCATACGCCAACCCCAGTGCCAACCACAGGTTCAATAAAAGGGACAAAAGAGGCATGTGTAGAGAAGTCACATCTGAGTCCAACTCCATCACACTCAGGAGCACAAATTCCAAAATAGGCCCACTGGCAAGACACCAAACTCCAGAGCCATCTGCCATGACCATAGGACCTGGGTGTCTCCGTAGCCCTCAGGAGCACCACTACCTGGGGTTGTATCTACTTTGGCTGTCTCTGGGATCCTGCTGAGATGTGCATAAGCGCGACCCTCTGCTGACCTCCTGACTCATTTTGAAGTCTCTTAGCCATATAAACTCATTTGTCTTAGCATTTCCCTCTTTTACTCAAGGTCTTTTTGTGGCTCAGTTTTGTCATCTGTCATATATAGGTAACAATAGTCCCTACTTCATACGGTTGTGAAGATTTTAAAAGCTATTACTAATAGATTCCAGATAAGATAGCATAAGTACATTCCATCTTATCTCTTCTCCTGAGAGACAAAGTAGTTTTCTGTCTAGCTATGAAACCTGGACAGAAAACATGGAACAGCTATGTGAGGACTCTGAAAAGTAAATAGTAGCAGGCAAAAAGGGGAAGAAAACCAAAATTCGAAATGCCACTGAACTAGCAATGAGTTTCCTCATTTCCTCTGGTATTCCCCAGCTAGGAGAGAAAACAGCCCAAAACCCAGAATGGACACTGGGTATGAAGAGAGCGATCACCAGGAGCAGCTCTCTAATTCTTCCCCAAGAAGTGGAAGGACTCCTAACACTCAGAGCGAGTGTTTTCTTTCTCCTTTCCCTTCTGCCTTGGCATCCAGGCAATTCAGTGCTGACAATGGTGACAGTAACATCAGTGACTGCAAGAGCTCACAGACACCTGAAGAAGGGGAATCTTCCCCTCTCATCTAAAGAGCTATAGTCCCAAGAGGGTGGAGGAAAGCTGCACTGCTTTTTTCTCTCTCCCCGTCCTCCTGTAACTTGGCCCTGGACATGGCCACAGTCACAGGAGGGTGCAGCAGAGCAGGGTAATTAAAGCCCCAGCTTCCTTGTTGGAAAACAAAAGTGGGAGGTTCCAGGGAATCAGAAAGCACTAGGGAATCAAAGAAAGGGAGGAGTTTGGGAAAGCAACCACATTAATTTGTTTATGAACTCCTGAGCTCACCCCTGAGCTACATTAGGGGGATCCAATCCAAAACAGTATTCTGAAGACTCTGAGAACTAAACTAAGGAATAGACCACTTCCCAAGACCCAGACTGACCACCAGGTGCCACACGTGCGGGACAGATAGGAATAGCATTGCAGTCTTTGAAAGTGGAAGCTGTAACCCAAGCAGGTTGGCCAGGACTTGTGGCCTGAATCCAACTAGGTCAACTGCCTACTAGAACAAAAATATAAACATCTTCTGTAGGATTTCAACAATACCCAGACTCTTATAATACTTTTTAAATCAAGTTTTATTGAAGTATATCATTCATACATGAACAGACATAAACAATAAGTGTATAGTAAAAGCTGTGAACTTACAAAACAAACATGCATATCATCATCCAGGGCTCCCATAATCACCCCACCACCAACACCCTGCATTGTTGCGAAAATTTTGTTACAAACTATGAAATAACATCATAAAGTATTACTACTAACTATAGCCCATAGCTTACATTTGGTGTATTTGCCCCCAACCCACCCAATTAACACCTGTATTAGTATTATATATTTGTTATAGTTCATGAGAGAACATTCTCATATTTGTCCTGTTAACCACAATCTACCTTCCACCACTGGATTCCCTGTGTTATATAGCCCCATGTTTTGTACTGTCCAAAGTGTATACTCAGTGCTCTCATTTTCATCACGAGTTGTGCTGTCATCATCTCAAGTCAATTTTTAGAATGTTTTCATTTCTCCAAAAGGAAAAACCCCATATGCCCTGTAGCAGTTGAAATTATTTTATGAATCCCAAAAAGAGCAAGATTGTGTTTGTGAACTAATCTATTCCTGTGGGTGTGATACCCTTTGATTACATTTAATTCAGTTGAGGGTCCTTTGATTAGATTATTTGATAAGATTGCTTTAGGGCTTTTGATTAGTCTGCTTTAGTGAGGCGTGAGCCAGCTTGGGTCTCCGCCATCTTGCTGGGTCTGATAAACAGAGACACAGAGAGAGACACAGAGACACAGATAAAGATAGCGTCCATATTTGATCCTGCAATGATAAGAGAAAGGACTACAGTTTTGCCCATTGCTGACCTGCAAGGAGAGAAGCCCCCAAGAGGCTCAAAGAGCAGAGGCCCTGGGAGAAATGAGCCATATACCTGATAGCTTGCAGGTGAATGGAGTTCACCAAGACTAAGAGAGGAGGCTGGTAAGAGACAAGCCCTGTGCCAGGTTTGCCTACAGCTGCAAAAAGGTAGAGACCTCAGCAAACACAGGTGGCCATTTTGTTCACTACGTGGCAGCTGACTTTGGTGAGAAAACACCTCTTAAGGTCCTTGAGTTGGATTTTTCACAGCCTTGGAACTGAAAGTTTTTACCCCAGATAAATCTCCTCTCTAAAATCCAACCCATTTCTGGTACTTTGCATCAGCAGCCCTTTGGCAAACTAAAACACCCCTTAGGGAAACGGACTTTGGCCCAGTGGTTAGGGCGTCCATCTACCATATGGGAGGTCCGCGGTTCAAACCCCGGGCCTCCTTGACCCGTGTGGAGCTGGCCATGCGCAGTGCTGATGCGCGCAAGGAGTGCCGTGCCACGCAAGGGTGTCCCCCGCGTGGGGGAGCCCCCACGCGCAAGGAGTGCGCCCGTGAGGAAAGCCGCCCAGCGCGAAAAGAAAGAGCATCCTGCCCAGGAATGGCGCCGCCCACACTTCCCGTGCCGCTGACGACAACAGAAGCCGACAAAGAAACAAGACGCAGCAAATAGACACCAAGAACAGACAACCAGGGGAGGGGGGGGGATTAAATAAATAAATAAATCTTTAAAAACAAAAAAACAAAAAAACACCCCTTATACTCACCTACAGTTGTCTCTTAGAATTGATAAAATATCTTCTTTGCCATTGTTGCCAAATATTATAATATTACTGTTAATGATGATCCATAAATTACATTGTTGTAATTTTCCCATGTATCACCATATTCTTAACACTTTATAAAAAAAAGAACATTCTTACATTTATACTAACTGCCATCTTTATTCACCACCAAAACCACAATGTTATACATATCCTAGATTATTCTCTAGTTGCCTTTCAATTGACATTTACGTCCACAGACTACCCCTTTCAGCCATAATCTCATGTATAAATCAGCAATGTTAGTAACGTAATATTTTTAAAAATCCAGGATACAATCTGAAATTATTTGGCATGCTAAAAACCAGGAAAATCCTCAACTAACATGGAAAAAGACAATCAACAGAAGCCAGTGCTGAGATGACCTAGACGTTGGATTTATCTGACAAAGATTTTTAAGCAGCAATTAAAAATGCTCCAAGAAGTAAGGATAAACATTCTTGAATGAAAAAATAGGAAGTTTCAATAATTAAATAGAAGATATTTTTAAAAGAACCCAATGGAAATTTTATAACTAAAAAATAAAATAGCCAAAATTTATAATTCACTGGATGGGCTCAATAGCAGAATGGAGATACTAGAGAAAAGAGCCAGTAAACTTGAAGATGAATCATTAGAAATTATCCAATCCAAACCCAGAAAGGAAAAAATATTGAAAAATAAATAAATAGAGCCTCAGTGACTATAGGCATAACACCAAAAGTCAAATATTCATAACATCGGAATTCCAGAAGGAAAGGAAAAAGTGCAATACAGGAAAGATAAATGTTTGAAGTAATCAACATTTCTGAAAACTTCCCAAGTTTGGCGAAAGACATAAATCTACAGATTTAAGAACCTCAGCAAACTCAAAAAGGACAAATATAAAGAAAGTCATGCCCAGACACATCCTAATCAAACTACTGAAAGCGTATGACCAATAAATCTTAAAAGCAGCCCAAAACAAAAGCAATGTGCTACTTATATTGAAACAACAATGAAGGTAACTACAGAGTTCTCACCAGAAACATGGGGTCAGAAAGACATAGAAGACTTTTTTAAGTGCTGAAAGAAAATGTTAACCCATAATTCTATATATGGATATTCAGTGAAAATATCCTTCAAGAATGAAGGTGAAATAAGGAAATTTTTAGTGAAGAAAAAGTAAGAGAATTTGTGGCCAGGAGGTTTGCTTTAAAAGAATTGCTAAAGAAAGCTCTTCAGGCAGAGAAGAAATAATACCAGAAGGAAACTTGTACTGTCTGGAGTGAAGGAAGAGCAAAAGAAATGTTAAGTGTCTGGGTATACATAACAGACTACCTTTATTCTCTTGGGTTCTTTAAAATATGTTTGACAATTGCAAGTAAAGTTGTAATATTATCTGAGGAGATTTTCCGTTAATGTAGATATACATAAGACAACTACAATAAAGGGAAGAAAATAAAGGAAACTATATAGTGGCAAGGTTTCTACATTCCATTTGAGGTGGTAAAATATTTATTCTAAGTAGAGAGTAAAAAGTCAAGTATAAGTGGATATATTCAGTCCCTGACACAACCACTTAAAAATTAAGAAAATAAAAATAAAATAAAAATAAAAAAGAGATGTATTCAAAAATTCAATAGAAATATTAAAATGGAATACTAGGGAAGTGGCTGTGGCTCAGTCAGTTGAGCTCCCATCTACCATATGGGAAGCCCTGGGTTCGCGTCCTGGGGCCTCCTTGTGAAGGCAGGCTCGCCCCCACACTGCAGAGAGATGCCTGGCCCACAAGCACTGTGTAGTGCCGCCCAGCCCACAGATGCCACGGAGGGCCAACTTAGCAAGGCGACACAACAAGAAAGGGAGACAAGCAAAAAAAACCAGACAAGCACACAGTGAATGGGCACAGAGAACAGGCAGCAAGCAAGCCTCAAGGGGGAGGGAAAATAAAATAAATAAATTATTTAATAAATAGCATGCAAAAAGCCACAAGAGAGGGGATATTTTAAAAATGCTTAAAAAATGGAATACTAAGAAGTAAGCAAATAAACTAAAAAAAAGCAGGAAATGAGAAATATGTGGATGAAAAGCAGAGGGAACAAACAGAAAATAATAAATAATAATAAAATGCTAGTCCTAAATCATACATATCAGTAATTACATCAACTGTAAATGGTCTAAAAGCACTAATTAAAAGAAAGAGATTGTCAGAAGAAAGTGTCTGAATAATAGAATAGATTATGTTTAAAAACTCAAATATATGCTGTCTATAAGAAATTCACTTCAAATATAAAGATATAGGTAAGTTAAAAGTAAAAGGACAGAAGAAGATATACCATGTAAGCACTAATTAAAAGAAAACAAGGACCATCTTTATTGCTGTAATGTGTTAAGCATTATATGCTAGTAAAATCTAGTTTAATTGTTTCAAGTAGAATGCATCCTTCGAGTTTCCATTTTGAATGGTTTTGGGCTAACCAAACAGTAAACTGTTGATGTCTGAACGAAAGGGAAGGAAGGGAAGGAGGGAGGGAGGAGTTATTTATTAAATAATACATAGTATAGTGTGAACTTAGTAAGGGGTCTGTGATTTTCACCTGACTGGCAAAGGGATCTGTGAAACAAAAAAGATTAAGAATCCCTGCTTTAGAGCAACCAGGTATAAGAAAGAACATTAAAAGGGTCAGTTTGTCAAGATATTTATCATAAATGTGTATACAACTAACAACAAAGCTTCCAAATACATGAAACAAAAGCTGATAGAACTGAAAGGAGAAACAGGCAAATCCACAGTTCTACTTGGACACTCCAACACTCATCACTCAATAGGATTTCAACAATACCCAGACTCTTGTAATATTTTTAAATGTCCAGGAATAGAACCAGCATACAGAAATATCAGCAAAGACATAGAAGAGCTGAAGATCATTGACCAATAAGATATAATTGATAATCATAAAACATTCCATCCAACAATAGCAAACAGAACTTTTTTCAAGTGCATATAGAACATTCACCATTAGACAATATCCTGTCATAATAAAAACCTTAACAAATTTAGAATTACTGAAACCATAGAAAGTATGCTTTCTGGCCATAATGGATTTAACCTAGAAATCAATAACAGACATAACAGGAAAATCTCCAAACATCGCACACTAGACAAAACAGTTCTAAATAATCCATGGGTCAAAGAGAAAGTCTCATGAGAAATTAGAAAATAATTTGAACTGAACTAAAATGAAAATGTATCAAATTTGTGGGATACAGCTAAAAAAGCACTTCAAGGAAAATCTATAGCATTATGTAAATGGTCTGAAAGTACTAATTGAAAGACAGAGATTAGCAGAATAGATTTTCAAATGCTTGTATTAGACAACAAGAAAGGTCTCAAAACAATAATCTAAGCTTCCACATTAAGAAACCAAAAATAAATAAATAAAATAAACCTAAAGTAAACAGAAAGAACATAAAAGAGCAGAAACCAGTGAAACTAAAAACAGAAAAACAGTAGAGGAAATCAACTAAATTACATCTAGTTCTTTAAAAAATAATAAAATTGATACACTTCTAGCAAGAATGACAAAGAAAAACAGAGAGAAGACACAAATTACCAGTATCAGGAATGAAAGAGGAGCAGATGTGTCTCAAGCAGTTGAGCACCCACCTCCCACATGGGAGGTCCCTGGTTCAGTTCCTGGTGATGCCTAAAGAAGACAAACAAACAACAAGCAAAAACAATGAACAGACATCAAGCAAAAACAAGCAGACATCAAGCAAAAAACAACAAGCAAACAATGACCAAAAAAAACAGCTGGGCCCCTGCCTCCCACATGGAAGGTCCTGGGTTGGGCTCCTGGTGCCTCCTAGAGAAAAAACAGACAGTCAACAAGCAAACAGAGGAGGGAGCCATCTGGAGGATGAGATAAAGAAAAGTTTAAAAATCACACACAAAAACAGACCCACAGACATTAATAAGATAATAAAGAGATGCCATAAACAACTCTACTCACAAAAATTCAACAACTGAGATAAAATGGACCAATTCCTCAAAAAAGTGAAAAGATAATGTGAATAATCTTATAACTAAATTTATATTTTTAAATTTAAAATTTTTAATTAAATTTGTAATTAAAAACTGTAAAAACGATGAGTAGATGCAACTCAAACAGTTGAGCTCCTGCTTCCCATACGGGAGATCCCACCTTTGGTCCCAGGTGCCTTCTAAAAAAACAAAACAGGGAAGCAGATTTGGCTCAACTGATAGAGCACCCACCTACCACATGGGAGGTCCAGGGTTCAAACCCAGAGTCTCCTGACCCGCATGGTGAGCTGGCCCATGCACAGTGCTGATGCACACAAGGAGTACCCTGCCACGCAGGGGTGTCCATCCCATAGGGGACCCCCACGCACAAGGAGTGCACCCCGCAAGAAGAGCCGCCCTGTGCGAAGAAAGCGCAGCCCACCCAGGAGTGGCTCAACACACACAGAGACCTGACCCAGCAAGATGACGCAACAAAAAGAGATTCCTGGTGCCACCAAGAATGCAAGCGGACACAGAAGAACACACAGCGAATGGACACAGAGAGCAGACAATGGGGGAGAAGGGGAGAGAATAAACAAAATAAATCTTAAAAAAAAAAGATTTATTAAAAAGAATGTAGAGCTAGCTAAGCTTCATACTTCATGGTAAAAGACTGAATGCTTTCCCCTTAATATCAGGAGCAAGTCAAGGGATTCCACTCTCACCACTCCTACTCAGCATCATCCTGGAAGTCCTTGCCAATGCAATAGGCAAGAAAAAGTGAGAAAATGCACACAGGTTTGGAAAGAAAAAATTAAATGGCCCCTATTTGCAGATGTTATGATTGACTACAGAGAAGATTCCAAGCAGTCTACAAAAACACTCTTAGAACTAGAACTGAAAAACGAGTTTAGTAAATTTGCAGGATACAAGATCAACACACAAAAATCAATAGTATTTCTATATATTAGCAATGAACAATTGGAACCTAAGCTTTTTTAAAAAATGCCATTTATAAAAGATCCAAAAACATGAAGTACTTAGGTATAAATCTAACAAAATATGTACAGGATCTTTATGCTAAATTATAAAGTGCTGGTGAAAGAAATCAAAGAAAACATAAATATTTATTAATATTAATACCAGAAGTTATTCTCTCTAAATTGCTTAGAACAGTGCCTGGCACAAAGCCTTCACAAAGTGTCTCTTAGATAAAAAATCAAATAAACCCCTGGATTGCAAGCCCAGGCCGTCTCTTGTGCAGAAAGCACCTGCTGGTGGCTACGCGAGGGCCTGGACAAGGTCTGGCACTCCGGGGGTGTGTAGCCGTTGGCAGGGCCGCAGTTGCAGGTGATGTCCCCACAGACTTCTGCGCAAACGTAAGGGCAGCATCCTCAAGATCCCCCATCATCCTGCACAAACGAGCCCCAGAGGAGGCTGGGTGGAATGGGGCAGAAGGCGGGGGCGGCCTTTCCAGGACGTGCGCGCGTGTCCCGAGGGCGGGCGGCCCCGCAGTTCAGAGCCCAGCGACAGCCGACAGCCGCGCACCAAGTCTCGTTGGAGCCCTGCCTCTGTCGCTCGCTGGGCCTGCTGGGCAAATGACTTCATCTCCGAGCCTCAGTTTTGTCATCTGTGAAAAGAAGATCATAAAAGTAACTGCAAAGGGCTGTCGTGAAGATGAAACGGATAAAGCGAGTTCGCCACTCAGCACTGGGGCCAACACATACCAGCAAAATGTTACCCGCCATTGCTATTGTTCTGAGATGAAAACCTCAGCAGGAGGCACCCGAAACGTAAACAGCGGGTGACCTTTCCTGGGATTTTTCCCCCCATTTTATTATGAAAAATGTTGAAGTTACAACAAACTGAAAAGATCAGAGAGTTGATGAGATTTTGAGTTTTTCTTTCTTTGTGCTAATCTATAGCTTATATTTTTTCTACGGCAGACATATATTACTTGGATAATAAAAAATTCAGAGGAGGCGGGAAACTACAGAGGAAGGGAAAAGAAAAAGAAGTTAAGCAGGATAAGACCAAGGACAAAGTCCTGTCATCCACCACCACCTCCTGCAGGTAGCCTGGGCTCGGCCATCACCTGTCCTTTGAACAGGTCCCTTGTGTAATCAGGAATTCTTCCAGCCATTGAGCCACCTTGCCTACACGTCACCCTGTGTCCACAAGACGTCAGGAGAGATTTTGCCAAGCAGCTTGCTGAAGGCCAGATACAAGGAGCCTGCAGTACCACGACCGACCCAGTAACTCCATCAAAGAAGAAAGTCATATCAACCCAGGGCAATCTGTTTTTAGATACCTCCACTACCTGGAGGTAGTGGAACGGGCATAAATTCTGCCCATAAAGTCAGACTATGCTGGGTTTGAATCCCACGTGCATTTCTTAGCTGTGTGGCTTTGGGAAAGTTACCTGAGCTCTCTGAGCCTCCATCACATCACTATAAGAACAGAACGATGCCTGTTTCACAGGCTTCTTTTGATAACTAAAATAGTGGAAATACCTGTCTGTGCATCTTCCTCCCCCACCAAACCATGGTGCCCTCAAGGTCAAGGCCCAGGTTTCCTATCTTGCACCCCAGTGCCTGGTACAGAGCCTGGCACGGAGCACCCGGCAGATGTCAGCCCCATCCCTCCAAACCTCGCACAGCCCTTCGCTGCCTCTCCATCTCTGCCACCGGCCTCTGCACGTTTTCCCCCTCCTTTCACCAGCACCGCACCCCTTCTTTACACACACACATAAACACACACACACACTCCCCCCTCCTCTCCCTTCTCCTGGCCTGGTGACAGGCCCGTGCCCCACTCCCCATCCCACGTCCCAGTGTCCACGGCCTCTGTGCAGCCCACGGCCTGCTCCGGGGCTGCCAGGAGGAGAGGGGGGGGCGGGTGAAGTGGCATCGACTCATTTACACGCTCGCTCGTTAGCAGCTTCATTAGTTCCGCGGGCTCATGAAAAGCCATTAGCTGTGACTCGGTCTAGGCCATCCATCAGGGAGGGGGAGGGAGGGCGACAGCAGAGACGGGAGAAAACAAGAAAACGGCCGGCTCCAGCCCTGCTGCCCCCGGGGAGAACAAGCCTGCCAGCCTGAAGAAGACGAGGGCCCGGGGGCTCCCCGCTTGCCCTGGGACCCGTTACGTCTTGCAGAACCTGGGGGGCGGTGCTGCCCCCCACATTGGCCTGGAACCTGTTCCAGTGCCCCCCAGCCCCGGCCCCAGACCTGCCTGTTCCTTGGCAAAAAGCTCTCGGGGCCCTCCCAGCTTCCTTCCCCCTTCGCTCCTCTGTCCATTTCTTCCTGCCTCCCCTCACCCCACTCTGCTCGGGCTGCTCCAACTGGAACTGGGGTTTCCTGAGCACCCACAGTCTCTGCCACTGCCACAGGGGTCTTCCTGTTTAAAGTCCCACCTCCCAAGTTGGAACTAGTCAGGAAAACCTCTTGAAACCGCTGTCCCAGCACCCGGGGCCTCCTGGAAACGACCGCCAGCTGGGATGAGGATTTTCCCCAAGTCCTTCGGGGGCTTTGGGGGGCTGGGAACGCCTTGCAGTTGCGTAGCAAAACTTGTGAGAAAGGACGTCTTTCTGGGGAAGAGGGTCCATGGCTCTCACCCAAGCCCCCCGGGCCCTCTCCCCTATATCCTGGACCCGCCAGCGGTGCCCAGCGGTGCCCAGCGGCGTGAGGCACTCCCCCTCACCCCCCGATTTGGGTCTGTGCCTCAGAGAGAAAAGCAACAAACCTCTGCGAACTTCGCAGAGTGTAAACCATGCCCACATCGTCACTTTATGTAACTCTCACAACACTAAAGGTAGGCCGGACTCGCTCTGGCTCAGGGGCCCTTCCTGTGCCCTCCCCAGCAAGGCCTCAGCACCCTGTGTTAGAAGGGCCGGGGTATTTATCCGTCTGCCCCCTGGACTGTGGGTCCCTCAAGTGCAGGGCCCTTGTCTTTTCTTGAGTACCAGGGATTGAACCAGGAGCCTCGTACATGGGAAGCAGGTGCTCAACCACTGAGCTACGTCCCCTGCCCCAGGGCCCTCGTCGTATTCCTTGTTCGTGGGCTCGGGCACAGCACCAGGCCAGGGAAGTGGCTCAGTAAGTGTGGAGTGGATGAGACTTTTCACAGACGAGGAAATGAGTCACGGAAAGGTAACGTGACTTAGCTTGCCTGAGGTCACCTAATCTTTGCCTGCTGGGGCTCGGGCGTGGCCTCTGCCATAGGCCTGGCTCCCTGACCCTGGACTCATGGGATGCGGGGGGGATGCTGAAGAGCTCCTTCCGGTTGTTCCCAATATCTGTTCTTCCCTCCTTCCTTAGTCAGGTAACCCGTGACTTAGCTGGTACTTGGTGCTCCAGAATGAAAAGTCACACTTCCCACCTCCCTTGAAGTAAGTTATGTACATGTGACTAAGTTCTGGCCAGTGAAGTACAAGTGGAACTGGTGCTTCTAATTTCCAGGAAGTGTCCTTAAAGGCAAGGAGTATGCTCTTCCTCTGCTCCTTCCTCCTTCCTGCTTGCTGGAATGAAGACCTAATGGCTGGAGTTCAAGCAGCCATCTTGGTCCAGAGGCAAAGGACACACCCTGGGCTGCCAATCCCTGGACTTTTTAAATGAGAGAATAAAACCTTGTGTGTTCATGACCATTGTTCTCTAATATGGCTCTCTGACCAGCAGTAGAGAATCACCGGGGAACTTGTTAGAAGAGCATACATTCTTGGGCACTACTCTAGATCTACTAAATGAGAATCTCTGGGGGTGAGAGCCACAATCTGTTCTAATGAGCCTCCCAGGTGGTTCTGATGCAAGTTCAAGTTTGAGAACCACTGGTTCAAGGCATTGTTAATTTGAGTTGTCTTCACTCACAGTTGAACCTAATCCCAACTGAGAAAACATCAAAGGGGAGGCAGGGCTTCCGGGAAGGGCTGCTCCAGCCTGTCCAGCATACTCATGGCAATTTTTTTAAGTCTTCTTCCTCTAACCAAATAACTTTTTAAAATTTATTTTATATCAATGTTACAAGTTAGTTAACACAAGACAATAACTACAATTACAGTAAATCTGCTTTAGTGGGTGCTTACATTCCCCCCTTACTGTTCATTCCTCGGTCATGGGGGATTTGGACGATGTCCACTCTGACTGCTTCAGGCTGAGAAGGGATGGCATTGTTTTGTTTGCAGCTGAAAACACTCCTTGCTTTGGGGCTGGGCCTGGTCCCTCACCATTGTTTTGTCAGTTGTCCAGGGCAAGCCTAAGAACTGAAGAGGAGTTGGCCACACATCTGCTGAGTTTCAGGGCTCAACCGGCATAAAATACGCAAAGGCTTTAAGTTTCTGAGAAGTATTACTTAAGAAATATATCAAAAATTATAGGTTCAAATAAAAGAAGTAGAAGAATGACAATTAGGTGACCTACAAATGGGTGTAATTATGATACCAGAATACAAAAGCACAACTTGAGCCACCAGAAGCAAGACAGCCTAGGGGAACAGGTACATGGACAGAGAGAGGAAACCTGGAAATGAAAGAGGGGGGAGGGAGCAGTCAGGTGGGGGCCGTTTGAGCAGTGCCATCCAGCTTAAATTCATCCAAATGGTAGCCCCATAAGTGCGGCTGTGCTTTGGAACTGCACCCCAGAAAATCATGTTCCCAAAGCTAATCCCTTCCTGTGCCTGTAAACCTATTGTAAGTAGCTCCTTTTCATGAGGTTCCTTGTTAAGGAGTGGTCCAGGGTGGGCCTTAATCTTCTTACTGGAGCCCTTTATAAACAGAATGAGGAGAGGGAGAAAGTCACAGACAAGGAGCTGACAGCAACGAAACCCAGAAGAGACGGGAAGGACAGCAGACTCCGCCGTGTGCTTTGCCATGTGACGGAGTAGCTCAGGATCGCGGGCAGCTGGTCTTCAGGAAGAAAGCATTGCCTTGACGGTTCCTTGATGTGGACATTTTCTCAGCCTCAAACCAATGTTAAAATCATTTTCAGCTTTTGGTTGAAGGGGAGCACACATACAGGAAGGTGCACAGATTGTAAGCGTTTAGCTCAACGAATTTTCTCAAACTAAACCCAACAGCGTCGCCAGCACCCAGTTTAAGAAACAGTGTACTACTGCCCAGTGCCCATTCCCATCCCTTCCCTGCTGAGGAAAGCCACACAGCCTCACACCTACACGGACTCACATAGTCTTTATTCTTTTGTGTCCAGCATCCTTCCCTCAACATTATGTTTGCAATTCATCCATGTTGTGTGTAGTTATAGTTTGTTCATTCTTATCTCCGTAAATATTCCATTTGTGACTATTGTGAAATGTATTTATCCATTCTACTGTTGGTGAACATTTGAGTAGTTTCAAGTTTGGACCCTGCAGCTATGCACATTCCTCGAAGTGTCTTTTGGTGAACTTGCATACACTGTTAAGTGTGTATCTAAGTGTGGAATTCCGGGGTCACAGGGCAGGCATAAGCTAAGCTTTGGGAGGCAGCCGAACAGTTTTCCCGAGGGATGGTACCCATTTCCATTCCCAGCAGTGGCGTATGAGAGTCTGGTCATTCCACGTCCTTGCTAACACGCAGTCAGCCTTTTTCACTGAGCTATTCTGATGGGCATGAAATGGTTTCTACTTGTGGTTTTAACTTGCATTTTTCTGATGCTCAAATTGAGTCTCTTTTCATGTTTATTAACCATTTGGATATCCTCTTTTGTGAATTGCCTGTTAAAGTCTTTTGCCCATTTTTCTATTAATAGTTTACCTTTTTCTTACTGATTTGTAGAAGTTCTTTACCTGTTTGGATACGAGTCCTGTACGAGTATCTTCTGCCTCTCTGCGGTTGCCTTTACCGCTCTCTCAAAGGTGCGGTCAGTACCGTCCAACGTACAGGTTTCCATCACCATTTTAGATCCGCGGCCAGAACGGCTGCCTCTCGGGTCCACACGCGCGCAAGTCCACGGGCTTCCCACACGCGACACACCTGTGTACGTGCCAACAACCCCACGGCTTGTTGGCACGCACCGCCCTCACGCTCTCCTGCGCACACCCCTCGCTCACGCTCTCACGGGGCGCGGGGGAGACGCACCTCCGGGCCAGCCGGGCTTGCGTCCTGGGGCGAGCAGCGCGTGTTTGCGCAGCTAAGTGGCGTCTGTGTACAGAGCGGGGCGGGAGCTGCGCGGCCGCCCTTATCTCCCGCAAACACCGTGCCCCGAGCCGCCGGAACCGCCTGCTGCGTGGATGCCTGCCCGGCCCCATTAGTGCGCCAGCGCCCGGAACCCGGATCCAGCCCCGCTTACCGGCCCGTCGCTGATAAGGACCCGAGCGCGGGGAGGGCGCGGCCCCCCTCAGCTCGCCCGTCCCCGCCTCGAGCAGCCCTCGTCCCGGGGAGCCTGGGACCCTTCCCCCACCCCTCCCTGGCTGCTGCCCTCCCCCTTCCACAACCCGTGACCTGTGCTCGTGGACACCACCCTGGCTGACCCATGTACACCTGTCTGTCCCGGCCTCCCTCCTTTTGTCACCGGTTCCACACCAGGGACCCACCTCTTGGCCTGAATTCCCAGCGGGTGGGAGCTGGAGCTTGTCAGGAATTCCTAATCACTCTGCTGCTACTACCACTACTACTGCTAATACTTAGATCTTCCTTGACTGAGCTTAACTGGGGAAGAAGCATTACCCTCCTCTGGCTTAATCTTCCCAACAAGTGCCTGAGGACCGCCCTGCCGCCGTCATCCCCCAGGTAGAGAGGTGTGAACTGTTACTTAGAGAGATTGAAAGCCTCGGGCCTGCTGGGGGGGCGCAGGGATTTGAAACCAGGTACTGCTTGACCTGCCTCCTCCTATAAGCCCAGTCTACTCATTTTACAGATGGAGAAACTGAGGCACAGAGCCTGGGAGGCAGACTGCAGGCAGTCCTCTGTGCAGACAGTTCTGTGCCCTTCCCACTGCCAGGCACGGAACGGGCTGTGAGGTTATTTGAATCGATTGTCTACGTCTAGACCCGGGACTGGTGGCCTCATTAAATCTCTGTTTTGCTCTTAATTAAGTCAGTCTCATCTGATTACATGAGGTGGCGAGACTTGGGATGATTGTGTTTGTTTCTCTTTCAAACTTTTAGAAAAGTAGTTATATCACATTTATGATGAAAAAGGAAAAACCCTTCTAAATATACAAACTAGGAGAAGGAAGATAAAGGAAATATGACTAAAATCGAACACTTCTTGATACAATTTTAAATATTAAAAGGCAAGTTTCAAAATGAAGGAAGCATATTCACAATATATATGACCAAAGAAGAATTAAGAGCTAGAGCAGGGGTTCTTAATCTTTTTTGTTCCAGGGACCCCTGTGCCAGTCAGGTGAAAACCACAGGCCCCTTACTAAGTCCACACTGTACTGTGTATTAGTTAATAAATATATCACACCAGCACCAACACGTCCCCACAGGAATAGTGTCCTTTGGATTTTAATTCAAGCGCACGGACCCCTGGTTAAGAACCCCTGATCTAGAATAAATGAAGAGTACCTACAAATTAATAAGAAAATGACAGTTTTGAACAAAGAGCTGTATTTTTTTTTCAACTATAAAATTTTTGGCAACAATTTTTTTTAAATGACAATGCCCAGTGTAAGGTCCCTCAAACACGCCACAGGTGAGACTCTAACTGGTGTTTCAGGAGTCTAGGTTAGGGTGACGTGTATACCTTTAATGCAGCGTTTCCAACTTTGTAAATGTAGCCCGCAGTGCAAGGTGGTCCATTGCAGCAGTTATTTACGATAGCACACATGCACTTAAGCAAACAACACAAATTGCCCAAATGTCCAATGACAGGTAAATTACAATGTGTTTGAAAAATGTAATATTTTAATGGAGCCATTAAAAATCATATTTTAGAGAGGCAAATGTGGCTCAAGCAGTTTGGCACCTGCCTACCACATGGGAAGTTTCGGGTTCGGTTCCCAGTGTCTCCTAAAGACAAGCAAGACAGCAAGCTGGCCTGACAGGCTGGTGCAGCAAGCTGATGCAACAAAGAGACACAATGAGAGACGCAACAAAGCCTGGAGCAGAGGTGGCTCAAGTGATTTGGTACCTCCTTCCTACCTGGGAGGTCCCAGGTTCCTGGTGCTTCCAAAAAGAAAACAAGCACATAATGAGTGGATGCAGCAAGTGCAAACAACAAGGGGTGGGGGTGGACAATAAATAAATTTCAAAAGTCATATTTTAGACAAATGTTAGCTAGTATGGAAATATTTATGATATATGGTTACATGGGGGAAGCAGAGTACAAAACATAGGACATAATCCAATTTTGTAAAAAATATATCTATACATAGAAACTACTACTGTAGGTTTACTCTATTCATAAAAATGTTAAGGGGGAAGTGGACTTGGCGCAGTGGTTAGGGCGTCCGTCGTCTACCACATGGGAGGTCCGCGGTTCAAACCCCGGGCCTCCTTGACCCGTGTGGAGCTGGCCCATGCGCAGTGCTGATGCGCACAAGGAGTGCTGTGCCACTCAGGGGTGTCCCCCACGTAGGGTACCCCCACGTGCAAGGAGTGCGCCCTGTAAGGAGAGCCGCCCAGCGCGAAAAAAATGCAGCCTGCCCAGGAATGGCGCCGCACACACAGAGAGCTGACACAGCAAGATGACACAACAAAACGAGACCCAGATTCTGGGTGCCGCTGACAAGAATGCAAGCAGACACAGAAGAACACACAGCAAATGGACACAGAGCAGACAACGGGGGGGGCAGGGAAGGGGAGAGAAATAAATTTAAAAATATTAAAAAATAAAATAAAATAAAAATGTTAAGAATGGTTGTCTCTTTGGATGGGATTACATGTGATTTTTTTCCTTTATATTTTTCTTTGTTTTTTTTTAATTCTGTTTACAATGTACATTACTTTTTTTAATTAAAAAGTTTTAATTGAAAAGAATAAAAATAAGCAAAAGAAATTAGAACCCTCCCCGAAAAAGTCTCATCCAGAATGCACGCCTCTATGCTACAAAATTACATCTTTTAAGCAAATTCATAGAGACAGAAAGTGAATGAGAAGTTACCAGGAGCTAGAGGGAGGGGCAATGGGGAGTTATTATTTAACAGGCAGAGAGTTTCTATTAGGGGTGATGAAAAAGTTGGGTAATGGAGGTGAGCACAGCACAATATAGGCATGTAACTAGTGTCACTGAATTGTACACTTAAAAATTGTTAAAGTGGCCGATTTTATGTTCCACAGATGTTACCACAATAAAAAGCACGAAAAGAGAACTAGAAAGTATAATTCATAAAGCATCGTCTCCTCTGTCTCATCGGCTCTCTATCCCGAGCTGAGAGGCCCCACGATCTTGAAGTTTGCTCAGGGCTAGGGGACCCCACTTGCTCCTCCGTGGGACGCTTGACTTCCTGAAAGCCGCCCTCGGAGACCTCCACACTTGCCAAGGTGGTCTCAGCCCCTCTCGGGCCGCTGCCCTCCCCCTCCCTCCTGCCCTCCCTCTGCAAGCCAGGGCTGCGTCCTGCCTGCGGCTCGGGCCCTGGCTCTCCCCATCCGGTCGAAGGCCTCAGGGCTACAGCTTCTCCCACCTCCGCCCTGCCTCGGTGCCAAGGCCCAGCCTCCTGGGCCCACCTCCTGGGGCCCTGGCCAGGATGAGGGCCCTGAGGGGGTGTGATCTGCACCTGGAGGCGGCAGAGGCCAGGCCTGGTGCCTGGGGGGTCGGGGGAAGCCAGGACCCAGGACTCGCTGGGGGGGGGAGGGGCAGGACACCCCCTGCCCGTAGAGAGAGAAGTATGACCTGGTCTTTCCCCCTGCAACCCTGTGCACCTGTGTATGTCTAGGAGGGGTGGCGTTGGGGCTGTCAGAGGCAGACGGCAGGTGCCCCTTGCTCCACCTCAGGACTGGGTCTCAGGGTTCCCCGTGCCCTGTGTACCCCGAGTTCCTGGACTCTTGCAGCCAAAATGAAAGGAAGGTTGAGGGCTGTGACACTAGACAGTCCTGGACTAGAATCCCAGAGCTACAACCCCCTGACTTTCAGCAAGCCACTTGGCCTGTGTGAGCCTCAGTTTCCTCATCTATAGAATGGGAGTAATAATAACATCCCTGCAGGGTCATTGTAAGAACCACAGAAAATGGAGGAAAAAACACAGAGGAGGGGTCCATTACACTAGTCCCGAGACTGTTATGTCTGCTCCAGGCCACTGTCCCAGGAGCTGCGGGTTCCTGCCCTTCCACCCATCCATCTGCTCACTGGTGATTCCCAGGCTCACCCACCACAAACTATTTTTTGCGTGTCTGTTGCGTGCTGTGTACACTATTAAGCACTTTACATTTAATCCCCATAACAATTTTAAAAGGCTGGTGTCGCTAGTTCCATTTTACTGAGAAGGAACCCGAGGCTCAGAGAGGTTAAGCAACCTTCCCAAGGTCCCACAGCAAGTAAATGGCAAAGCCATGACTCAAGTTCAGGCCAGTGTGGCCCCAGCCCGAGAGCTTGCCTCTGCTTCAGGCTGCCTCATGAAGCCAGAGGCCAGCACATTCCTTGGTTCCCTGAGGTCACCCCTCCTCTGAGGTCAGCCCAGACCAGGGTGCCTGTGGCCCTGCTCCCTCCCCTCTCCTTGCCTTGCCCTGATTAACTCCACACGGAGCTCTCGGAGAAATCAGGCCTCCCCCCGCCCCCCTCCCTCTCTGGCTTAATTACTTCTCCTCCTGCTTGTAATGAATGTCTCCCGGCCCCTGAGACAAAACCTCAGCAGGAGCAGCTGCTTCCTGAGTCTGGTCTGCCTCTGCCAGCCTGTTCCTTCAGGCCCCAGGCTGCCGGGTCTGGGGGGCGTGGAGCCTTACTTCCCCACGGGCAGGCGGCTCAGCACCGCAGCTGCCCTGCCTTCCCACGTGCCCGCACCTGCAGGGCCAGCACAAAGAGGCCCTCTCTTCTCTTCGTTCATTCAACCAGTATTCACGGAGCTCCTCCTCTGCACCAGTTCCTGCTCCAGGAACTGGAAATACAACAGGGAGCAACCCAGACACGGCGCCTGCCCTCCGGAGGCTTACACTCTAGCAGGAATCACAGCCCCAAGTAAGCAAATATAGACAAATTTATTTATAAGGAGGGGGAAAGCAGAAGCCAGGCTAGTAATAAAGCCATGACTCTAGCAGGAGCAGCAAGAAGAGACAGCGCTTCTGCCTCCATCCCGTCCTGTTCCGTCTCTGTTTGGAAGTCCTCACAGCAGTCTTCTCTCTATGCCTCATGCTTCAAGGCCAACGTGGTCTTACTAAATTATCATCTTCATCACCCGGGATTGTGGCCCACACCTACCCCCCTCACCTAAAGCAGCCACCAGGAGGACAGAGGGTGAACACTGAGCCCCCTGAACTTACCACCTGAGGCAGCAGGCCTGCAGAATGAAGTGGCCCCGGGTCCCGGCAGCCGCCCACCCTCCCAGTTCTGCCTCGTCACCTTTCCACCAGGATTTCTAATCCTCCCACCACCCATCAGAAAAATTCCCAGGTAGATTAAAGAGTTAAATGTAAAGCTGAATTGAACCATAGAAAAACAGGAAGAAAAAGGACTATCAGACCTCTTTTTTTTTTTTTAAGATTTTTAAAATTTATTTTTCTCCCCTTCCACTTCCCCTCCCCCCTCAGCCCCCGCCCCCGACGTTGTCTGCTCTCTGTGTCCATTTTGCTGTGCGTATCTTCTTTGTCCGCTTCTGTTGTTGTCAGACCTCTTGAGAAAAGATCTCTATGAGCTTAAAAGCACCGGAAGAAATTGCACAGAGAAAAGTCAACAGCCTCGCCCATCTGAGCGCTAAACGTCCATGTGTCATAAAAGCGTAACGGGAATTACAAATCAGCCTGCTCCCCTTAGCCAGGCTAACTCCTAATTCATCCTTGGATTCGGCTCCCCAGGGAACCTTCCCTGACCACCCCCGCCCCTCACATCACCTGCTCTGGGCTGCTGGTCGCCCTCCGTGCACCGTGGCACCCTGGCTGCTTCAGCCTCTATCAAAGCACAGAGACACTGGGTCGTGATGGTCCAGCCTGTGAGATCTTACTGCTTTTATCATCTCCATTCCCAGCACACACAGAATAGAACTCACTGTTTTTAAAATATAGTTTCATTATAGAGGCTGTGATCTTACAAAACAATCATGAACATGTGTGGAATTCCCATACAACACCCCTCCACCAACACGCTCCATTGTCGTGGAACATTTGTTACAGATGATTAGATAATATCATTAGACTATTACCACAAGCTACGGTCTATAGTGTACATTTGGTATGTTTTCCCCACACCCCCTATTATTAACATCTTTGGCATTGATGCAAGAATATTACATTATTGCTGTAAACTATAGTCCATAGGTGACATTAATTGTATTTTTCCTGTGCTTCACATTTTTACCACTCTGTAATAGTGATGTACATTTGTTCTAGTTCATATAAAGACATTCTTGTATTTGTACAATTAACCACAATCCTCACCCACCTCTGGGTTCACTGTGCTATTCAGTCCCTAGATGATTCTCTAGCTTTCTTTCAATTGACATTCACATCCCTAGACTACCCTTTTCAGTCACAATCCCATTTTTCAAAAATATATTTTTTTATTTATTTTTAAAAGATACACAAATATTACATTAAAAAAATATAGATTTCCATATGCCCTACTCCCCACACACCCTACTCACAAGCCCATTTATACACCAGCTGCGTTGGTTCTATTCACTACAGTGTGCTACCATCAACTTTCTCCATTTCCACAGTTTTACAGCTAATTAAAACTTTCACATGCATTAAGCATCAGAACTCCTTCTCAGCCCTCCTCTTGCCTCCTAATAGCCTTTATTCTAGATTTTAACCCCTTGCATTTACTCTCCATATTTCATTCACATTAGTGAGGCCATGCAATATTTATCTTTTTGTGTCTGGCTTATTTCACTTAACATAATGTGTTCAAGGTCCACCCATGGTATCATATGTGTCCTAATTTCATTTCTTCTTACAGCAGCATAGTATGCCATCTTACGTATATGCCACATTTTGTTTAGCCATTCATTGGTTGGTGGACACTTGGGTTCTTTCCATCTTTCGGCAACTGTGAATAAAGTTGCTATGAACACCGGTGTGCAAACGTCTGTTCGCGTCACAGTTTTCAGTTCTTCTGGATAAATCCCTGGTAGAGGAATTGCTGGATCATATGGCAGTTCTATATTTTGCTTTCTGAGGAACTGCCAAACTCTCTTCCACAGAGACTGCACCTTTTTATAATCCCACTAACAGTGAAGGAGTGTTCCTATTTCTCCACATCCTCTCCAGTACTTATTTTTTTTTAATAATGGCCATTCTGTGCAGCATGAGATGACATTTCATTGTTTTGATTTGCATTTCCCTAATAGCTAGGGATAATGAACATTTTTTCATGTGCTTTTTGGCCATTTGTATTTCCCCTTTGGAGAAATGTCTATTTAAGTCTTTTGCCCTTTTTCAAATTGGACCACTTGCTCTTTTACTGTTTTTTTTTTTAAAGATTTATATATTTTTACTTCATTTATTTATTCTCCCCCGGCCCCGTGTTTGCAGTCACTGTCTGCCATCAGCTCTCCGGCAGCAAGGGCCAGCTTGCCTTTACCAGGAGGCCTCAGGAATGGAGCCCGGGGCCTCCCATATGGTAGAAAGAGGCCCATCGCCTGAGCCACATCCACTTCCTCGCTTTTATTGTTGAGTTGTATGATCTCTTTATATAGAATGGAAATCAAACCCTTGTCAGATATAATGGTTTCCAAATATTTTCTCGCATTGAGTGGACTGAAGTCCCTTGAATCACAGAAGTGTTTACGTTTGAGGAGGTCCCATTTATCCATGTTTTCTTTCATTGCTCTCGCTTTCGGTGTAAGGTTTAAGAATCTACCACCTACCACCAGGTCTTGAAGCTATTACCCTCCATTTTCTTCTAGGAGCTTTATGGCTGTAGATTTTATAATTAGGTCTTTGATCCATTTTGAGTTAATTTTTGTATAAGGTGCGCGATGGGGGTCCTCTTTTTTTTGGCTATCAGTAACTATTTTTTAAATGAAGGGGGTAACAAATTAAGAAAAATCTATATGGCAGCTATGGCAGAGGATTTACATTTATATGTAAAATTAACATAAAAATCTCTAAGTAAAACATTAGGATCCCCAAAAGATAATGGACATGAATAGACAACTCTAAAATGGAAAAAAAAAAAAAAAAAAAACAACTAAAAGGCAATCCTAACAAATAGTTGGCATCATTAGAAATCAAAAATCCTACTTGGAAGAATTTCAAATCTAAAAAAAAGATAAAACTCACTTCTGGCAAGAAGGCAGAGAAATAGACACATCCCCTCATTCAGGACTTGTTAGTGTACATTGTACAACCCTTTGAAAAATAACTTCCAAAACACAAGCACATTAAAAATATTCGTGCACTTTTCCCAGAAATTCAGCTTCAGGGCACTTTACGAAATAAACTCAACTCAGAAGTATATGAACAAAAGTGTGTACCATAGTTTATTTTTGATAGTAAAAAAAACACTAGAAACATAAAAATTGTCTAACAGCATAATCAATATTAAATTATAAAACAGTCTTACAGTGTAAGATTATGTTGTCACCAAAAAGATGATTATAAAGTTTATGGGATGGGAAACTATCTAGGATTTAATGTTAAGTAGAAAAAGCAAGATAAAATGGTTACCTGCAATAAGATCTCAACTAGGTCAAAAATAAGGGTAATAAGTCTAGAAAAAAAAAGAAAAAAGACAGGCAGAATGAAGTCATTCCTGAGTGATGGGTCTGTGGGTATTTCTTTTCTTCTATTTGCTTTTCTTTTGCTTCCTCTCCCCACCCTCTACCTCTCCTCAAACCCATAGTCCACTATTCCCTCTTCTGAACATTCATCTTTAAGAAATCATTCAACAATATGAGGGGAAGCTTTATGCACAAAGGTGCCAATTACAGCATTGTTTATAATCATATGTGAATTAGATGTAAATAAATGGTTTTTAATAGGATGTTGAGCAAATAAAGGAGAGAATTTTACCCTTGTTGAAATCTTAGGCAGTCACTAAAAAGCACAGTTAAGTAACATGAAAATTACTTATGACATCCAGATAGGTGAAAAATCAGAGAAATTAATTATATTTACACAATGATGCAATCAGATAGATAGATAGGTAGATAGATAGATAGATAAAGACTTTGGAAGAAAATAGACCAAATGCAAACAGTGGCATATTTGTAGACTAGATAGGTTTTGTTTATCCAATTTTCAACATTTTCAGTAATTTTCCTAAATTACTTTACAGTGGAAAAACTGTTTTCTAAAAAGTAAGTTTATGCTAATTGTATGCACCTGCCCCTTCTCCACTCCCCTGGGCTAATTTCTCCCCCTGCGATCCATTCCTATCTCCTAATTTATCTTCCAAGAACCCTGCTGAGACCAGGTCCTGCTGAGCCGCAGCTTCCCTGGAAGGTAGGGACAGAAGCGGCTTTCACCGGCGGGAGTTCTGCTCTAGGTCGGGCCGAGGCGGGGAAGTGAGGCTGGATTGGCTGGGACTCGACCCCGCGTGTTCTGATCCCAGGTCTAGCAAGGACAGCGCCCTCTATCGGTGTCCCCGCGCCCATGTCCTGCCTGCACACGGTGGGCCTCCATTAACGCGTCCTGATTCGTGGTACCTGGGCCCCCTCCTCTGTGGCTCAGAGCCTGAGGGGACAGCTGCCCACCAAGTCCTCAAATAAAACCGTCCACTCCTGTCAACGCCTTTGTCACTGACCGCCCCCTTAGGCTTCACCCACGCTCCCCCGCCCCCACCCCAGGTTGGGTTCTTCCGGAGGAGACTTGGGTCAAAGGCCCTGCCTGGGAGCTGAGCGCCGGTGGGTGCAAGAGCCCTGCGACAGCGTTGGCTGGAATCCAAGGTGAGGGGCGGTGAGGCTCGGCACAGGGGACCAGGAATCCTAACTCGCCCCGCGCGGCTCGGACCCTGCGGGTGGCGACCAGCGTGGGAACCACCCGACCCCCGCTCGGCCGTGGCCGGGCCGGCATCGCCCTCTGGTGACCAAAGCTGTAATTACAACCTAAGGCGCGAAGTCGCCGCCGCCTCTACCCGCTGAGGACAGAAGGGGTGGGGTGGGATCCAGGCCTGCGCCGAGTCCCCGGAGGCCAGGGGCTACTAGTCAATCTTGGGACAGTGTCCTGAGCACCGATGCTCCACTCACCGATGCTCACACACAAACCTCCCCTTAAAGAAAAACACACTAGTTTGAACCATATGAAATGTCCATACAAAAACAGCCACTTCCTAGGGTTTAATCTAATTCGTACACACGCAGACCTCATAGGGCTTTATCTTTACCACGGGTCTTTGCCACCCACACCGACCCGTGGAAGAGACAACATTCCAAACACACACCTCTCCAACGGCAGACACGCACAACTCCACCACCCCTCACCCACGCACGCCAGCACCCTCACGCACGGGCTTGCAACGCCTCTACACGCTCCCGCACCAGGGCAACCTGAAGACGGAGCCCCTCAAGAAGATTTGAGGGGAAGCGGATTTGGCCCAACGGGATAGGGCGTCTGCCTACCACATGGGCGGTCCAGGGTTCAAGCCCCGGGCCTCCTTGACCGGTGTGGAGCTGGCCCACGCACAGTGCTGATGCGCGCAAGGAGTGCCCTGCCACGCAGGGGTGTCCCCCGCGTAGGGGAGTCCCAGAGCAAGGAGTGCGCCCCCTAAGGAGAGCTGCTGGTGTTCCCCGCGTAGGGGAGTCCCAGAGCAAGGAGTGCGCCCCCTAAGGAGAGCTGCTGGGAGGGAAAAAAGCACAGTCTGCCAGGAGGCAAAAAAGCACAGTCTGCCCAGGAGTGGCGCTGCACACACGGAGAGCTGAGGCAGCAGATAACACAACAAAACAAGACACGTATTCCAGGTGCTACTGACAAGAATACAAGTGGACACAGAGAGAGCAGACAACTGGAGGGGAAGGGGAGAGAAATAATTAAAAATAATAATAAACAAATCTTTTAAAAAATAAAATAAAATCTTCTAAAAAAAAATATTTGAGCCATGGACCCCAAAGTGCCATCCATCCCCAACACTGCCTTATCCATGAGTCCCACACAGCACCCCGACCCCACACAGCCAAAACATTCACTGCAACACTTGGCGGCGATCTTGCTCCCTCAGTCAGCGGCCCCGCCCCAGCAGCCTCGCTGTCCCTCCCAGCCTGCTCTGCCTCTCACTCACTCAGGTTATTCCGTAAAGAAGGCCCTGCTCTTGACCTCCAGAGACCAGCTCACGTCATGCTCCACTACTTCTCAGACTTAAACGCACATAGGAATCCTCTGGGAACTCTTTAAAATGCATGTCCTAATTTAGTAGGCCTAGGATGACACCAAATTCCACCTTCCTAACCAGCTCCCAGGGGATGCTTTGAGCAACGAGGCCCCGCTTCCTTCTCCTGCCATAATTCCTCCAGGAGTTCCGCGCTCATGCCTTATCTCTGACCCCTCCCTGTCCTCTGTCACCCGGCTTCCCCTCCCTGCCGCCCCACCGCCCCACCAAAGCCCCCAAGTCACAGATGAGTGAAGCTAATGGCCTTTTCTCAGTCCCTGAGGCATCTGCTCTGTGGGCTGCCCCTTCCTTCCCGAAACATGCCCCCTCGTGAATTTAGGGCAACTCCTGGTGGGCCTCCTACCCCTCAATGTCCCCCCAGTCTCCCCTCTGGGGGCTCACTTGTGCCCACCCTCAGGGGCTTCAACCATCACCTCGCCAGGATCTCCCTGGCCCTGACCTCCTCCTGCGCTCCAGGCTCCTTCTCCACTTGTCTGCTAAGAAGCTCCACCTACGCGCCCAAAGCACCTTAACCTCCGATGTCTAAAGCCAGCCTCCTAGGAGCTTAGTAGAATGGTAACGCCTACCCCATGGCCTTACTGTGAAGATTAAATAAATTAAAACAAGCCATATTGCCTGAGGAAGAGATTGTTACGATTCCCTTCAAGATAGCAGCCTTTCCTGGGTACTCCCAACCACAGAGATTTCTTCCCCCACAAACATATCCTAAACTGAGGGAGGGGGGGAAGTGGATGTGGCTCAAACAATTGGGCTCCATCTACCACATGGGAGGCCCCAGGTTCGATTCCCAGGGCCTCCTGGTGAAGGCAAGCTGGCCCGCACCATAGACACAGAAGAACACACAGCAAATGGACACAGAGAGCAGACAGTGAGCACAGGCAGGGAGAGGGTGTGCGTGTGTAATAAATAAAATAAAATAAAATCTTTAAAAAAAAAAAACTGAGGGAAGACCCTTTCTATCAAAGAGCTATAAAATAAAGTCTTTCTCTACACACTATCTCTGTTTTTTGTTATATTTTCTAATCATCTCAAACAGAAGGTGTCTCTCAGATGCTAACCTGTCTGCAATGTCTCTTACAGGGCTGATAATCTCTTCCTTGTAACAAACAGGCCCCCAGGGCAGCAACTATTGCAGTGGTCAGAGAAAGGCAGGCTGAGAGCAAGGGGCCCCCTGCTGGGACACTTGAAACTGAAGAAGGCTTCCTCTTGAGCTTTCTATTTGGGGATTATTTAGTATTTCACATATTTGTGCCTTGGAGGAAAATTATGCCTGGAAGAAGCAAGCTAGCATTTACTGAGTGTTTATATGGTGTCGGTCTAGACACCTGCATATATGGGAATTCACTGGATCTTTTTTGCTTTTTATTTTGAAAATGTGCAAGCATATGTAAAAGTCGAGAGATAGTATAATGAGCCTCACGTTAGTCATCACAGGTTCAACAAGCATCAACTCCTAATTCATGACCAATCTGGTTTCCTCTAGGGTTATTTTAAAGTAAACCCAAAGCATCTTATCATGTATTCCATATATTTCAGTATATATGATATTTTTAAAGGTTTGTTTGAATCTGAATCCAAATAAGAATTAAGAGACTTTTAAAATATGTCTTTTAATCTGTAAGTTCAACCTTCCCTCTCCCCTGCCCCTTTTCCTTGTAATTTTTTTGTTGGATAAAACAGGTTGTTTGTCCTGTAGTTTCCCACAGTCTGGATTTTGCCAACTGCATGTCCCTGGTAAATTTTTTTCTATTTCTAGGAATTTGTCCATTTCATCTAGGTTGTCTAGTTTGTTGGCATATAGTTTTTCATAACATTCTCTTATGATCCTTTTTCTTTCTTTGGGGTCAGCCATACCTTCCCTCTTTCATTTCTGATTGTATTTATCGTCTCTTTTTTTTTTTTCTTTGTTAGTCTAGCTAAGAGTTTGTCAATTTTATTGATTTTCTCAAAGAACCAGCTTTTGGTTTTGTTTTATTTTTTTCCTTTTTGTTGTCGTTGTTGTTCTCAATTTCATTTATTTCTGCTCTAATCTTTATTATTTCTTTCCTTCTGCTTGCTTTGGAAACGGTTTTGAAACAGGCTAGATAGGAAATCAGTAGACGGATCTGGAACCTGGCAAAGAGTCCACGTGAACTCAGTATCCTCAGGATGGCTGCTGGACTGCCCTCACAAGATTCTGCCACTCAGAAGAAGATTTCCTCCAGAAGCCAGGAAAAGCCAAGGATATTCTCCAGGGCCTTATTATTGGGCCCTCCTTATTGGGAATTGATTGGTGGGTAATCAGTTGGGGCAGCAAGCAGCTGGGACTCTTCCCATGCCATCAACAACGGGGGGCGGAATAATTAATGGTTCAAAAGCAAGCTCGGGTCAGAGTAAGGAGCTCCTGGAGTCAGCTGGTGAAACAGGGCAGTTGGTGGTCACCCAGAGCTATCTAAAGCACCTTTTGGAGAACCCAGGAGACCAGAGGAGTATCCTGCAACATCCTTGCCAGTGTGGAAGGAGGAGACTGCCCATCTGCACAGAGGAATCGTGAGTAGAGCCCTCCACGCCCGGAGGTTGGTGCCCGGGCCGGGCAAGCCGCCTCGGAAGCTGTTCCGTGGTTGGAGTTGAAGTTCCATCTCCCCCAATAAAACGGGAGGAAAACACGGTGTGGCACTAACTTCAGGTACTGATTAGTGGATTCAGCAGGCTGAGGTGGAATCCTGGGAACAACTAAACTTTGAGCCAGTCCAGGTCAGAGGGAAGCCAGTGGCCGCCATTCGACTCGGCCCCGGGCAGGAGAGGAGGCGGTGCTGGCTGAAAATCAGTGCTTGCAAGGACCGGCTTCTCTCCACCCAGGTTGGATTGCAGGTGTAGCCTAAACCCCAGTCCCACTTCCGGCAGGGGAGAAGCCGGGGGACCTGCACCACCTCTCTGGGAAGCTGCAAGCCATGCCGCAGAGGTGGTGCCCATCCTACTCTAGGGGAGCAAGCTGCATCAGGAGCTGTTCTGAGGCTGGAGTTGGAAGCTCCATTTCCCATAAACGGTGGATGTCCACTGACCTCAGCTACTGATGAGTGGACTCGGCTGGCTCAAGTATAATCCTGGAGACAGTTGGGGACTGAGCGTGTCCAAGCAGGAAAGTCCGGTAACTGCCATTGTGACTCTGCCCCTGCCGTGAGGGGGAGCCTAAGGGTTGGCTGACTGAAATCCAGTCAAGTTGGGGACTGGCTTCTTACCACCAAGATCAGACTGAAGCCCTAGCCTAGGCTCCAGCCCCACCTCCAGCACAGAGGCAGCTGGAGGAACCTGCATCAGGCTCTCCAGACAACTGCAGGTGCTCTCTGCTGGCAGAGGCTGAATACCTGGGGTTGCATCCCCACACCCCAAGAGAATAGGAGAGGAGCTGGGTATCCTCAGCCTCTCCAGGCAATGGCAGGAGTTGTAAGCCCACACAGATTTGTTGAGTGCCTTTGAGCCCATCTCCACCTCTGCAGATGACATAAAGGAGTTGAGACAACTAATCTTAGATGTTCAAACAAATCTCCTTAATAAATTCAATGAGATGGCTAAAGAGATTAAGGATATTAAGAAGACATTGGATGAGCACAAAGATGAATTTGAAAGCATACATAGAAAAATAGCAGGACTTATGGGAATGAAAGATGCGATAAACGAAATTAAAAATACCCTGGAGGCATATAACAGCAGATTTGAGGAAGCGGAAGAAAGGATGGGTAAACTCAAAGACATGGCCTCTGAAAGTGAACAAACAAAAGAATGGATGAAGAAAAGAATGGAAAAAATTGAACAGGGTCTCAGGGAACTAAATGACAGCAAGAGGCATGCAAACATATGTGTCATGGGTGTCCCAGAATGAGAAGAGAAGGAAAAAGGGGCAGAAAGAATATTTGAGAAACAATGGTGGAAAATTTCCCAACCCTATTGAAGGACATAGATATCCATATCTAAGAAGCACAACGTACTCGCATCTGAATAAATCCAAATAGACCAGCTCCAAGACACATACAAATCAGAATGTCAAATGCCAGAGACAAAGAGAGAATTCTGAGAACAGCAAGAGAAAAGTAATGCATAACATATAAGGGATACCCAATAAGATTAAGTGCCGATTTCTCATCAGACACCATGGAGGCATGGAGCCAGTGGTATGATATATTTAAGACACTGTAGGAGAAAAACTGCCAGCCAAGGATTTTATAGCCAGCAAGATTATCTTTTAAAAACGATGGTGAGATTAGAATATTTACAGATAAACACAAAATGAGAAAGTTTATAACAAAAAGACCAGCTTTGCAAGAAATACTAAAGGAAGTGTCACAACCTAAAAAGAAAAGACAGGAGAGAGTGGCCTGGAAGAGAGTCTAGAAAATGACAACTGTATCAGTAAGAGTAACTAAAAGTGTCAAATATAAAATGACAGACAAAATGCAAAGATCGAAATGGATGAAGTAAGAACTGCCTTTACAGTAATAACATTGAATGTTAATGGATTAAACTCCCCAAACAAAAGACACAGACTGGCAGAATGGATAAGAAAATATAAGCCATCTCTATGTTGTCTTCAAGAGACTCATCTTAGACACAAGGATACCAATAAATTGAAAGTGAAAGGTTAGAAAAAGATATTCCACGCATGTAGTAACCAAAAAAAAAAAAAAAAGCTGGGATAGCTATACTTATATCAAATGATACAGACTTTAAAAGCAAAACTGTTATTAGAGACAAGGAAGGACATTACTTATTAATAAAAGGGATAATTCACCAGGAAAAAATAGTCATAAATATACATGCACCTAACCAGGATGCCCCAAGATACATGAGGCAAACACTGGCAAAACTGAAGGGAGAAATAGACATCTCTACAATAATAGTTGGAGACTTCAATACACCACTCTCAGCATTGGACAGAACATATATGCAGAAGATCAATAAAGAAACAGAGAGCTTGAATAATATGATAAATGGACTAAACCTAACAGACAAATACAGAACATTGCACCCCAAAATAGCAGGATATACATTCTTTTCAAGTGCTCATGGATCTTTCTCCAGGATAGACCATATGTTGGGACACAAAGCAGATCTCAATAAATTCAACAAAAGTGAAATTATACAAAGCACTTTCTCTCATCATAATGGAGTAAAACTGGAAATCAACAAGCAGCAAGTAAAGGGAAAATTCACATATATATGGAGATTAAACAACACACTCTTAATCAGTGGGTCAAAGAAGAAATTTCAAGAGAAATCAGTATCTCGAGATGAATGACAATGAGAATACAACATATCAGAACCTATGGTATGCTGTGAAGACAGTGTTGCTATTTACAATAGCAACTAAAAGAATCAGATATTCAGGAATAAACTTAACCAAGGATGCAAAGCACTTGTATTCAGAAAACTATAATACATTGCTAAAAGAAATCAAAAGAGACCTAAATAATTGGAAGAACATTCCATGCTCGTGAATTGGAAGACTAAATATTAAGATGTCAATTCTACCCAAATTGATATACAGATTTGATGCAATCCCAATAAAAATCCCACCAGCATTTTTAAAGCAAATGGGAAACACAATTATCAAATTTATCTGGAGGGGTAAGAGGCCCCCAATAGCCAGAAACATCTTAAAAAGGAAAAGTGAAGTTGGAGGACTCTCACTTCCAGACTTTAAATCATATTACCTAGCTACAATGGTAACAGCATGGTACTGGCATAAAGACAGACACATAGACCAATGGAACCAAATTGATGGTTCAGAAACAGACTCTCACATCTATGGCCAAGTGATTTTTGACAAGCCTGTCAAGCCCTCCTAGTTGGGGTAGAACAGTTTATTCAACAAATGGTGTTGGGAGAACTGGATATCCATAACCAAAAGAAAGAAAGAAGACCCCTACCTCACACCTTATACAAAAATTAACTCAAAATGGATCAAAGACCTAAATATAAAATCTACAACCATAAAGTTCCTAGAAGAAAATGTAGAGAAACAGCTTCAAGACCTGGTGGTAGGTGGTAGATTCTTTTTTTTTTTTTTAAAAGATTTATTTATTTATTTAACACCCCCCCCCCCCCCGTTGTCTGTTCTTGGTGTCTATTTGCTGCATCTTGTTTCTTTGTCCGCTTCTGTTGTCGTCAGCGGCAGGGGAAGTGTGGGCGGCGCCATTCCTGGGCAGGCTGCTCTTTCTTTTCACGCTGGGCGGCAGGCTGCTCTTTCTTTTCACGCTGGGCGGCTTTCCTCACTGGCGCACTCCTTGCGCGTGGGGCTCCCCCATGCAGGGGACACCCTTGCGTGGCCCGGCACTCCTTGCACGCATCAGCACTGCGCATGGCCAGCTCCACACGGGTCAAGGAGGCCCGGGGTTTGAACCGCGGACCTCCCATATGGTAGACGGACGCCCTAACCACTGGGCCAAAGTCCGTTTCCCAGGTGGTAGATTCTTAAACCTTACACCAAAAGCACAAGCAACAAGAGAAAACATGTACAAATGGGACTTCCTCAAACTTGAACATTTCTATGATTAAGGCAGCCCAGTCAATGGGAGAAAATTTTTGGAAACCACTTATCTGATAAGGGTTGGATTTTCATTCTATGTAAAGAGATCATACAACTCAACAGTAAAAGAGCAAGCAATCGAATTTAAAAATGGGCAAAAGATTTAAATAGACATTTCTCCAAAGAGGAAATATAAATGACCAAAAAGCACATGAAAAAATGTTCCTTATCACTAGCTATTAGGGAAATGTGAATTAAAACAACAATGAGATATCATCTAACACACATAGAATGGCCATTATTTAAAAAACACAACAATAAGTGCTGGAGAGGATGTGGAGATATAGGAACACTCCTTCACTGTTGGTGGGAGTGTAAAAGATGCAGCCTCGGAAGACAGTTTGGCGGTTCCGCAGGAAGCTAAATATAGAACTGCCATATGATCCAGCAATTCCTCTACTAGGAATATATTCAGGGGAACTAAAAACTATGACACAGACAGACATCGGCAGACCAATGTTCATAGTGGCATTGTTCACAATTGCGAAAAGATGGAAACAACCCAAATGTCCATCCACCAATGAATGGATAAACAAAATGTGGTATATACGTACAATGAAATATTATGCTGCAATAAGAAGAACTGAAATTGGGACATATGTGATAACATGGATGAGTCTTGAAGACATTATACTAAGCAAAGTAAGCCAGACACAAAAAGACAAGTATTGCCTGGTCTCATTAATATAAACTAAATACAAATAATAAACACATGGGATTAAAACCTGGAGTATAGGTTATAAGAAGATAAGAGGAAGGTTGGAAAGAACTATGGATGCTTAATGTACGTAGAAGTTTTAATTAACTTGATGGTAAAAGTGTGGAGATGGATAGAGTTGATAGTAACACATTATAGAGAGTAGCAACTGGTTGATAAATGGAATTGTGACTGAAAAAGATAGTCTGGGGAAGTAAATGTCAATAGAAAGAAAGCTAAAGAATATTCTTGGGACTGAATAATACAGTGAACCAGAGGCGGTTGAGATTTGTGGTTAAGGGTACAAATGAAAGAGAGTCCTTCTGTGAGCTAGAGCAGATGTACATCACTCTTGCAGGGTGATGGGAATATGGGGAAACATGGGAAAACTACAATTGGTGTGACCTATAGACTGTGGTTAACAGCAATACTATAATATTCTTGCATCAATGCCAAGCTGTACTGTGTTAATAATGGAGGTGTATGGAAAAGTGTGCCAAATGTATGCTATAGACCATGATTGGTGGTAACAGTCTGATGATATGATCTCATGATCTGTAACAAATGTTCCACCAGGGCGTGGAGTTGTATGGGAAATCTACACATCTGTATGATTGTTTTGCAAGTTCACAATATCTGTAACAAAAATACATATTTTTTAAAAACAGTATGGGTTGGGGGAAAAGTACATCAAATAGAAGATAAGTAATATAGTTGGCAGTAATATTTTGATGATGCTCTTGCATAGTTTGTAACATATGTTTCACCCCTATGCAAAGAGTTGGTGGAGGGGTGATGTATGAGACCCCTGTGTGATGTAATGTATGTTTATCTTGTAAGTTTGTAATCTTTACTATACACTTATTGTTTATGTGTATTCATGTATGAATGACATACTTCAATAAAAATTTAAATTTAAATTTAAAAAGGTAAAAAAAAAAGCAAGTGTGAAGACTTCTTGCTCTCTCTTGCCTTCGCCTTGTCTGGAGCTGGTCTGCGTGCCTGTTCCTGTCCTCTGCGCCCTGCTCTCGCCATTTTTCCCCTGCCATGATGGCCACACAAGTAAAACCTGGGCATTTATAATCTATAATGAGAAATTGTAGTCTGTAAATCAGCCCGCTTTATTACTCTTCAGCCCCTTCCTCTCTACCTAGGACCCATGATCTGTTATTTTCTCCCATCTCTCTTCTCACCATTTCTTAAGAAATTACTGGCCTAACTAACCCAATGTGTTCTTTTTTTTTTTCCTGTCCCCTTCCCCCACCCCCACTGTCTGTTTTCTGTGTCCATCAGTGGCACAGGAAATCTGTGTCTCTTTTTGTTGCATCATCTTGCTGTGTCAGCTCTCCATGTGTGCGATGCCACTCCTGGGCAGGCTGCGCTTTTTTCGCACTGGGCAGCTCTCCTTATGGGCACACTCCTTGAGTGTGGGGCTACCCTACATGGGGGACACCCCTGTGTGGCACGGCACTCCTTGCACGCATCAGCACTGCACATGGGCCAGGTCATAACACGGGTCGGAAGACCCTGGGTTTGAACCCTGGACCTACCATATGATAGGCAGATGCTTTATCCGTGGAGCCAAATCTGCTCCCCCGCAATGTGCTCTTGAAATTCATTTCTGCAGCATAGTCAAGAACCTAGACAAAATCCAGTTACAGTTTGCTGTTCTTCTTCTAGTTTCTCCCATTGATCAGTTAGATCTTTGATTGTAGCCTTTCTTTTTTTAATGTAAGAGTTTAGGGCTATGAATTTCCCTCTCAGCATTGCCTTCACTGTATCCCATAAGTTTTGATGTCGTGTTCTCGTTTTCATTTGTCTCAGTATATTTACTAATTCCACTTCCAGTTTCTTCTTTGATCCATTGATTATTTAGGAGTGTGTTGTTTACCCTCCACACATCCATGAATTTTCCCCTTTCTCATCTATGATTATTTCCAGTTTCATTCCATTATGATCTGAAAAGATGCTTTGTATAATTTCAATCATTTTATATATATATTTTTTTAAGATTTATTTATTTATTTCTCTCCCCTTCCCCCGCCCCAGTTGTCTGTTCTCTGTATCTGTTTGCCGCATCTTCTTCTTTGTCTGCTTCTGTTGTTGTCAGCGGCACAGGAATCTGTGTTGTTTTCTCTTTGTTGCGTCATCTTGTTATGTCAGCTCTCCGTGTGGGCAGCGTCATTCTTAGGCAGGCTGCACTTTCTTTCGCGCTGGGCAGCTCTCCTTACAGGGCACACTCCTTGTGCGTGGGGCTCCCCTACGTGGGGGACACCCCTGCGTGGCTGGGCACTCCTTGCGCGCATCAGTACTGCGCATGGCCAGCTACACATGGGTCAAGGAGGCCCGGGGTTTGAACCGCGGACCTCCCATGTAGTAGACGGACGCCCTAACCACTGGGCCAAGTCCGCTTGCCAAATCATTTTATATTTATTGAGACCTGCCTTGTGACCTAACACGTGGTCTATCCTGGAGAAAGATCCATGAGCACTGAAGAAGAATGTATAACCCACTGATTTGGGATGCAATGTCCTGTATATGTCTGTTAGGTCTAGCTCATTTATCATATTGTTCAATATCTCTGTTTCCTTGTTCATCTTCTGTATACTTGTTCTATCTAATGATGTGAGTGGTGTGTTGAAGTTTCCAACTATTATTGTAGAGATGTCTATTTCTCCCTTTAGTTTTACCAGTGTTTGCCTCATGTATTTTGGGGCACCCTTGTTAGGTGCATAGATTTTTATGACTGTTATTTCTTACTGGTGGATTGTCTGTTTTATTAATATATAATGGCCTTCTGTATCTCATAACTTTTTTTCATTTAAAGTCTGTTTTGTCTGATATTAGTATAGCTACCCCTGCTCTTTTTTGGTTTCTGTTTATGTGGAGTCTCTTTTTCCAGCAAAAGGGGATACAAAGCTGAATCAGCCAGTTTGTATCCCCGGGTCTAAGGTGAGTCTCTTGTAGGCAGCATATGGATGGCTTATGTTCTTGTATCCATTCTGTCAGCCTGTATCTTTTGATTGGAGAGTTTAATCCACTCACATTCAATGATATTATTGTAAATGCATTATTTACTTCCATCATTTTATTCTTTGGTTTTCATATGTCATATCCTATTTTTGTCTTTTTACTCTTTTGATTATCCTTTCTACTATTCTTGCCTTCTACACTTTCCTCCAAGCCTCTCTCCTCCTGTCTTTCCCTTTTGGGGTATAAGGCTCCCTTTAATACTTTCTGCCAAAGTCTAATTCTTTTTTACAAACTCTCTCAGTTTCTTTTTATTTGTGAATATTTTTAACTCATCTTCATATTTGAAGTACAATTTTGCCTGATAAAGAATTCTTGGCTCGCAATTTTTCTTTCAGTATCCTAATTGTATCATACCACTGTCTTCTTGCCTTCATGGTTTCTGATGAGAAATCCACAGTAAGTCTTACTGGGCATCCTTTGTATGTGAAGGTTTGCTTCTCCCTTGTTGCTCTCAGAATTTTCTCTTTGTCTTTGATATGTGTCTTGGAGTAGGTCTATTTGGATTTATTCTGATTTGGATACAGGGGGATTCTTGGACGTGCAAGTTCATTTCTTTTGTGAGAGTTGGGAAATTCTCAACCATTATTTCCTCAAATACTTTTTCTGCCCCTTTCCCTTCTCTTCTCCTTCTGGAACTCCCATGACACGTATGTTGTTGCACTTTGTGTTGTCACTCAAATCCCTGAGCCCCTACTCAATTTTTTCCATTCTTTTCTCTTTCTGTTCTTCTCTCTTCAATTCCAGCTGTTCTGTCTTCTGTATCACTTTTTTTCTATCATGTTGAGTCTGCTGTTGCATGCCTTTAATGTATTTTTTATCCCACCTATCGTGTCTTTCATTCCCATAAACTCTGTTATTTTTCTATTCAGGTTTTCAAATTTTCCTTGTGCTCACTCAGTGTCTTCTTTTTTTTTTAAAAGATTTATTTATTTATTTAATTTCCCCCCCTCCCCTGGTTGTCTGTTCTTGGTGTTTATTTGCTGTGTCTTGTTTCTTTGTCCGCTTCTGTTGTCATCAGCGGCTCGGGAAGTGTGGGCGGCGCCATTCCTGGGCAGGCTGCTCTTTCTTTTCACGCTGGGCGGCTTTCCTCACGGGCACATTCCTTGCGCGTGGGGCTCCCCCACGCGTGGGACACCCTTGCGTGGCACGGCACTCCTTGCACGCATCAGCGCTGCGCATGGCCAGCTCCACACGGGTCAAGGAGGCCCGGGATTTGAACCGCGGACCTCCCATATGGTAGACAGACGCCCTAACCACTGGGCCAAAGTCCGTTTCCCACTCAGTGTCTTCTTGATGTCCTTTATCTCTTGACCCACAATGTCGTTCAACTCATTAATATGATTTTGGAAGTTTGTGTGACTCTCATTGATTTGTTGTCTCAAATCCTATGTCTCATCTGGAGTTTTCATACATTCCTTTGCTTGGACCATTTCTTCCATTTTCTTAAAATTTTTTTAATTTTTATTTTTTAAGATTTATTTTTTATTTATTTCTCTCCCCTTTCCCTCTCCCCACCCAGTTGTCTACAATCTGTGTCCATTTGCTGAGTATTCTTCTGTGATCGTTTCTATCCTCACCAGTGGCACCAGGAATCTGTGTCTCTTTTTTGTTGTGTCATCTTGCTGTGTCAGCTCTCCGTGTGTGCGGTGTCATTCTTGGGCAGGCTGAACTTTCTTTCGCTCTGGGCAGTTCTCCTTACGGGGCACGCTCCTTGCGCATGGGGCTCCCCTACGCGGGGACACCCTGCGTGGCAGGGCACTCCTTGCGCACATCAACATGGCACATGGGCCAGCTCCACTTGGGTCAAGGAGGACCGGGGTTTGAACCTCGAGCCTCCCACGTAGTAGGGGGACGCCCTATCCATTGAGCCAAGTCTGCTTCCCTATGGCCTGTAATTTTTTGCTGATATCTTGGCATCTGATTATGATGGAGGGTTTACTCTGATGCTTAATTTTTCTCTCTTTTGTAGGGATTTAATGGTGGAGGCTGTGTTCTTGCTGTTCTTTGGTTCTTGGTTCAACCTGTTTGAGGTTTTAGGATTGCCCTGCTAGTTGCTCATATCTGGGTCCTGGACCCAGTAACAGGCTGTAGACCCACTTCCCAGGGCCTTGGGAAGGGAGGCTGCAAAGGCTAGAGAAAAGCCTCTCACTTATTTGCTCTCAATTTCGTCACATGCACTTCCTTGTTCGACCAGCAGATGGTGCTCTTTGGCAGGCCTCTCCTTTCAAAGCCGGTCAAATGTTACAGCACAGACTGGGTCAACAGTGATGAGCATCCTGCCTGGAGGCTATTCAGAGCCTGGCCATTCGAACTTTCTCAGATGCTCTTCTCCAGCCTTTGCCGCAGCCTTTTCCTGGGTAAGAAATAATTCCACTTCCCCCCTGTATCCTCAACAACCAGTCCCATCAATAGGGAGGGTGATTGAGAGGGTGGGATCTCTTTCGTCCCAGTGCTGGGTGCCAGGGCAAGCAATGGTGCAGCCCCACTGTTGCTGGATTTTGTCTAGGTTCTGACTGTGCTGCAGAAATGAATTTCAAGAGCACGTTGGGTGAGTTAAGCCAGTAAATTATTACGGTAGGGAGGGAAAAGAAATGGGAGAAAAGAGATCGTGGGTCCCAGGTAGAGAGGAAGGGGCTGGAAAGTGATAAAGCGGGCTGATTTACAGACTACATTTCCCATTATAGATGATAAACACCCAGGTTTTACTTGCATGGCCGTCATGGGAGAGAAAAATGGTGAGAGCGGCGTGCAAAGGGCAGGAACAGGCACACAGACCGGCACTAGGACAGGCACCCGGACAGGGCAAAGGCAAGAGGGTAAAAGAGCTTGATGCTTGCTTTAAATCATTAATTATTCCACCCCTTTGCTAATGGCAGGGGAGGAATTCTAGCTGTTTGATTGTTTTGATTGATTGCCCCCCCCCATCAATCCTCCATGAGGGCCCAATGATGAAGTCCTTGGGGGAATACCTCCTGGTTTCCAGAGGAAATCTTGTTCTGAATGGCAGAATCTTGGGGGGGGTGTCTTCCAGCAGCCGTCTTGTGGGTATCGACGTCCACATGGACTTCTTGCCAGGTTCTAGATCCACCTATTGATTCCCTGTCTTACTAGCCGGCTTCACCTCCTGGCCTGGAAGTGCTCTTGGGACACAGCAGACCAAATCTGTGGGCCAAAACTGAATCAGCCTTAGGTTATGTCCCTCCCTCACCACTTTCCTGGGGAGGTAGATCCTTGAAGCCCCCTTTGTCTGTAGCCACGGGACTGAGGCCAAAGAATTCACAACTGTCTGCTCGTAGGCTGGAGGAGAGATGCCGGCAGCTGCTGCTGCAGCTTCCACTCAGAGTATTTCCATCAAGATTCTTTTTCTGTGCCCCTCTCTCTTCTGGGCAGTGTCCAGTGTTCCCCTGGTGTCCTAAACTCTAAAACATTTTTTTTCCCAGGCCATTTCTGCCTGTCCTTGAGCTATTTTTCTGGGAGAGGAGAGAGTCCCATGTCTTTCTAATCCACCATCTTCTGTTAAGTCTCATGATGAACTTTGCATCTTCATTACAGTGCAATGAGACCGACTCTCTTGCCCACATTTTACAAGTAATAAACTGAGGCTCAGAGAAGTTACAAAAGTTCTGAAAAACAAACCTTTTCAGCTCAGAAGTGGCAGGGTGAGATCATGACTTCTGGCTGGGAAAAATGGGACTACATCCTCAGAGTACCTGGTAGTTTGTGCTCAAAAATTTTCTGTAGTTGGCTAAGAAGGCCCACTTGCCCACACCATCCAGTGCACCTCCACGGCAGTTTCCTCTGGGCTCTGCCTCCTCACAGATGGAGAGGGTAGCCTTGGGGCTGATCTGGACAGTCCCAGGGTCATTCCTAGGAACACAGATTCCACAGACCCCATGAAACACAGAGCCAGAACACTCTTTCTGCCAAATCTACGTCTCTCTGTCCCCTCTTCATTAACTCATTCAATAAATATTTATTGAGAACCTTCTATGTGTCAGACAGTATTCTAGAAGTTTGGGGCAGAGCAATGAACATAACAGAGAAAGATCATGGATCCCTGCTAGTGGGAACCAGGGGGAGAGGGACGTCGGACTATCCACAATTATGATCAATTTCATTTTCTACAGATGGCTGTAACACTACCTCCCACCCCACATGCTTTCTGCAAGATGACCTCGACACACCTCCCATCAAGAAATGGGGCCTAGGGAAACGGACTTGGCCCAGTGGTTAGGGCGTCCGTCTACCATATGGGAGGTCCGCGGTTCAAACCCCGGGCCTCCTTGACCCGTGTGGAGCTGGCCATGCGCAGCGCTGATGCGCGCAAGGAGTGCCGTGCCACGCAAGGGTGTCCCCCGCGTGGGGGAGCCCCACGCGCAAGGAGTGCGCCCGTGAGGAAAGCTGCCCAGCGTGAAAAGAAAGAGCAGCCTGCCCAGGAATGGCGCCGCCCACACTTCCGGTGCCCCTGACGACAACAGAAGCGGACAAAGAAACAAGACGCAGCAAATGGACACCAAGAACAGACAACCAGGATTAAATAAATAAATAATTTAAAAAAAAAAAAAAGAAATGGGGCCTATGTCCCCTCCCCTTGAATCTAGGTGGGCGTATAACTTATTTGTAAGCAACTGGATGTGGCAAAAGTGATGCTGCAGGACTACCATACTGGACTGTGCGAGACCTTGTTCCCTGGACCAGGGTGCCTGGAGCCTCCGGCGGCCGTGTAAGGAGCCCGCCTGCCCTGAGGCTGCCGTGCTGTGGGGAAGCCCGAATCAGCCCACCCAGAGAGCCCACAGGAGGGACCACGAGACCCCACGAGGAGAGGCAGGCGCCTGACCAGCCCCCGCTCTGCAGCCCCCGGCCGCCATCTTACTAAAACCACGTGAGAAACCGAACCAGAACGGCCCAGGGAAGCCCCGCCTGAGTTCCTGACCAGCTGCTCCCATGAGCATAAGAAAACGGTGACCGAAGCCGCTGGGGTTGGGGGTAAATTTTGTGCAGCAAAAGAAACTGGAACAACACATACATTAAATAATGTATATGTGTTACATACATATACATTATACACATTAAAAGGTGGTAAGTGCTATGGGAAAGACCAAGAAAGAACAAGGTAAGGGGGAGCAGGAACGCTGGGGGTGAGGGGTGTTTCTCTTTTAAATAATGTGATCATGAAGGTCTCATTGGGAGGTGACAATGAACAAATCTTGAAGAAGGTTTCCATGGGGCTGAGGGAAGAATGGTTTCCAGGCAGAAGATCTAGCTCAAGGCAAGAGCAACGGGGCCTGACGTGTTTGAGGACCGCGGGGAGGGAGCTGGCCGGCGGCGGTGGCTGAGGCAGCAGATGAGGGCAGAGGGGTAACTGGCCACCGCAGGACTTTGGCTTTTACTCCAAGTGAGACAAAATGCACTCCTTTGCTCCTTTGTGACCAGACGTCCCTTTCAATGCAGAGGTGGCGCAAGCTGTTGAGCACCTGCTTCCCACATAGGAGGTCCCAGGTTTGGTTCCCGGTGCCTCCTAAAAAACAAAAATTTAAAAATAAAAAAACACAAGCAAACAAACAAGAACTCAGGGGAGCCAATGTGGCTCAGTGGTTGAGTCCCGGCTTCCCACATATGAGGTCCTGGGTTCAATCTCCAGCCCTGGTACCGTTAAAAAAACCCCCCCACACACAAAACAAAAACAAACAAACAAACAAAACATCCCTGAGGCTGCTGTTTTGAGAACAGACTCTAGAAGGGGTCCTGGGGTTTCCTAGGGCTGTGACAAAGGACCACCACAAGCTGGGTAGCTGAAAACAACAAAAATTTATTGTCTCACAGTTCTGGGCCAGAGGTTCCAAGGTGCGTGGCCGGGCCGTGCTCCCACTGTCGGCCTGTGGGGGGCGCTGCTCCACTCCAGGCCACTCTCCTGGATCCGGGCGTTCTTGGGCTCGCAGGTGCACCGTCCTGCTCTATCTTTGCACGGCCATCTTCTCTCTGTGTCACATGAGGACCCCATCATAGTGGACTAAGGGCCCACCACACTCCAGGAGGACCTCGTTTTTTGTTTTTTTTTTCTGTTTTTTTTTTAAGATTACTATTTATTTATTTCTCTCCCCTCCCCTCCGCAGTTGTCTGCTCTCTGTTTCCATTCGCTGTGTGTTCTTCTGTATCTGCTTCTATTCTTGTCAGTAGCACCCAGGGTCTGTGTCTCTTTTAGTCGCCTCATCTTGTTGTGTCAGCTCTCCGTGTGTGCGGCGCCACTCCTGGGCAGGCTGTGCTTTTTTCACGCAGGGCGGCTCTCCTTACAGGGCACACTCCTTGAGCATGGGGCTCCCCTACACGGGGGACACCCCTGCATGGCACAGCACTCCTTGTACGCATCAGCACTGTGCATGGGCCAGCTCCACGCAGGTCAGGAGGCCCTGGGATAGAACCCTGGACCCAGGAGGACCCCATTTTAAGTTGCCTAATTCCATCTGTAATGGCTCCACTTCCAAATAAGATCACGTTCTGAGATACCGGGGATTAGGATTTCAACATATTTTGGGGGACATAATTCATAACAAGGGGTGAAGGTGGAAGCAGGGAGACCATTTAGGAGGCTTTTTGGGCAAAGAAAGTTGACAGCCTGGAGGTAAAAAGCAATGGGATATATTTTACAGATAAAGTCAACAGGATTTGCTGTGAAAAAAAAAGGGGGGAGGAATCAGGATAACTATAAACTTTGGGGCCTGAACAAACAGGAAAGAGTGATTTGCCACCGAGAGGGGGAAGCTGAATTGGGAAGTGGAGATCCGTTTTAGAGCCATTGGATGTGAAACACCTGTTGGTCTACTGTGGAGCCAAGAGGTCAAGTAGGCAGTGAGAGACATGAATCTGGATTTCAGAACCAAGTTCTGGGCTGAAAATTCTTTTAAAAGGTGGGAATCATCAGCTTAGAGGTGATACTCAAGCCATAAACCTAGACAGGATCCAGGGAGAGAGAAAAGAGAGGCGAGGACTTCCCCTGAGCCCTGAGATTCCCCGACAATAAGATCAGGGAAAAGCGGAAGAACAAAAAAGGAGCCGGGAATGAGCGGCCAGCCAGGAAGGAGAGAACCCGGGCTGTCCTGGGAGCCAGGTGCTGCCGTGCACCACGGAGGAGGGAGCCCAGGAGGATGAGGACAGCCGGGCAGAGGGTCCAGAAAAAGGAACGGGAGAGGATCCTGGAGGCGGCAAGTGGGTTCAACTATTTCCAGAAGTTTGTTTTGTTTTGTTTTGTTTTGTTTTGTTTTGTTTTGAAGCAAAAGGAACAAATAAATGGGCAGTGGTTAGTTGACCTGGGAGTGGAGTAGGAGACTGAGGAGGATGGGATCAAGGGACAGTTTTGCGACAATGGAGAAATAACTTTATTTGCTAATGGGAATGATTCACTGAAGAGGGCAGTTTTGAGGCCGGAGCTGCCGAGGGAAGAATTGCTGGAGCAATGCCTTAGAGGAGAGCGGAGGGGGGGGTCCCGTGGACCGGGGGAGGGGTGGGCTTTAGATGGGGCATGGGTGGTTCAGCTACAGTCGCCAGGAGGACGCGGCGGTGGGTGAAGATGCCAGGGCGGCTGTGAATGAAGCAGGATGCTGCCGCTGGTGAGGATGGGGTGCCCCGAGGGGGAGGAGAGAAGAGAGGGGGAGAAATCAGTGTCCCGGAGAGATGAATGGAGCCAGGCCAGCAGCGTGAAGGGCTTGGGTTCTGCGGTTGTCAAGTCAAAGTGAGAGCAGGCAGCAGGGTTGCTTCTCTCTCGGCTGTCACATGTCCAGCTGCATGGTGCAGGTAGGAAACGAGTGGAGGGCTGACTTCACCAGGGCTTTTGCAAGTGAGACAAAGCACGAGGACTGTCCTGCCTCTGCATTTAGCTACACCTGAGTGTACCTGTGCAGGTGCCTATGGAAAAGCTCAGAGGGCACTCTCAGGAGAGGTCTGTTCCTCTCTGGGTGGGTCTTGGTATATATTCTAATGCCCTAGATAAGTGTATGCTTGTATCAGGGTTTGTGTGAATGAGTGTAGACGGGTGTCACTCTGTATGGTCTCAGGTGTGTATGCCTGCTTCCAACTCTACATGTATGTGTGTGTGTATAAGAGTGCACATGTGTGTACACAAGTCCATGTATTTGCATGCCTTTGGGTCTCTACGTCTATGGGTGGGTGTTTTTCCACGTGTTCTTGGCGTCATTCCATGTACGTGCGTGTGTTCCTATGTGTAACATGTTTCAGCAAGAGCTCCTGTGTGTGAGCGTGCTTACCTGTGTGTGAGGGGGCCGGTGTCCCTGCACACCTGTGAGTCAACACTGGGTGTCTATCTGCATGTGTGCCTGTGCCTCTCTGACAGTGTGGTCTCTCTGCGTACCTGTGTGCCTTGCCACTGTGCCTCTGTGTAAATCTCCGTGGAAGCGATGGGTCCCTGTGTCCTCTGTGGCTCTCTGTGCCTGTGATGGGGGACTGGCAGGTGCCATCCCAGGGTCCTGTCACCTCCATGCCCACCGTACAGAGTTGGAGCCAAGGAGAGCCCTGGTGGGAGGGAAGGCCCCTCAAGCCAGGGGCTGTGCTCAGGGCTGAGGCCCCTGTGGGGGAGGCGTCTGGGGGAGGTGGAGGGGTGTCTCTCCTCCCAGAATCTCCACGATCCAAGGCCTGGTGAGAAGCCGGGACTCCGATTCTGGGCGCATTGACCACAGGCCCTGCCCTAGAAAACAAAACTAGACGACAGCAAGCTGGGGCGGAGGAAACGAAGCTGTGCTGGGACCTCAGAGGAGCAGTGGCCTTGGGTACTCACGAGCCTCAGGTTCAGAAGGGCGGGGTCAGGGAGGGGTGTTGCCCTGCCCTCGCTGTCCTTCCCTCCAGAAAGCAGGGCTAGCTCCTACCAGAGCCGGCCTGCCCCTAGGAAGAGGCGCTGGGGACACAGTGGCCCCAGGGTCACGAGACCAGGAGTTAATCATCCACTTGGGGTATCCCGGGGCCCCATTGGCTGTCTGGGGACACGGCCCTCTGGCTGAAGCCCAGGGGAGTTGGAAGCAGCCTCCCGGGCAGCGTTGCCACTGGCCCAGGGGGACTGGGGCTGATGCAGTTGTCCCTACTGAGTTGGTGGGCCCTAGTCTGAGGAGGGAGACGCCAGACTTATCCTAAGGGCACTCCAGTGTGAGGGGAGAGGCAATCCTTGCCCTCGCAGAGACCCCAACTTGGCAGGAGGCAGGACTCAGCCTCGGCTGGGGAAAGGCCTGGGAAGGGGAAGGCGTGGAGAGAGGCCTGGCTGGCCTCTCAGGGGCAGAGACCCAGGGCAGCCCAGGAGGGCAGGAGCGAGGAGGAGGAAACCTGGAGGGGGTCGCTCGATGAAGAGCTTGAATGGAAGCCCTGAGGGGGAGCCCCATTTGAGGCTGGGGACTCTGAGGGCGGGGAGGAGCTGGGGGTAGGAGAGCCAGCCCCTCTCCTCTGGTGCATTCTGGGGAGCATGGCTGGGAGAGGGTACCGTAAAGAGGAAAAAGAAAGCAGGCGCTGGAGGCAGCCCCACTGGGAAAGGGCCAGCATCCCCTCCAAAGCGCTTCTTAGGCCTTGGACCTAAGAAAATGGAAGAGTGGGCAGAGGTCAGGGAGAGGGGCACACCTCCCTGCTCCGTGGGGCCTCTGCCTGGAACCATGTGTGCATGTGTGCACCTGTGCCCATGCGGGAGGAGGAGATCCCAGGAAGGGGGCCGTGCACTCACCCAGCATCCTCTGGGATACTCAGAAGAGAAGCCCTGACCCCTGGGCGGGACCCCAGGAGTCCTGACTCCCAGCACAAGGTGCACAAGGGGTGGGTTCTTAGGGTGCCTGGGGTCTCTGGCTGTGATACTGATGGACTGTATGACTTTGGCCAAGTCACCTCCCCTCTACAGTGGAGGTCTCCTCCTCTCTAACCACAGAGGGCTTGACTAGATCAGAGTCCCAGAGCAGGGATTGCGCACACCTGAGGGGCACGAGGTGGCTGGAGGCGGCACAGGTCACAGTGCTGAGGAGCATCGACCCACATCCCGGGAAAGTCTGCTAGTCTTTCAAGTCCTTTACAAATCATGCTTAAGAACAGGGACTCTGGAGCTAAATTGCCTAGGTTCGAGTCCCAGCTCCACTACTTGTTTACTGAGTGACCTTGGCCCTCACACATCTCTGTGCCTCAATTTCCTCCTTGGTAAAATGGGGTTAATAATACTTATCCTGGAGTCACTGTGAGGATTAAATGAGTTAGTGCTGGAGAAGTGCTTAGCTCAGTGTGTGCAGTTCTCGTGTGTCAGCTACTATGCTTCCAAGAAGAAAGCCTCGGGGGCGTATCTTTAAGGCCTGACACTCGCAAACCATCTGTGTTACCAAGAGAGCAAGCAACACTGTCTTGCTGGAAATTTTTTTTTTAAACAAATCAATTTTATTGATACAATTAATAAAGCATATAAAGTATCCAAAGTGAACAATCAGTGCTATTTGGTATAATCACATTGTTGTGCATTCATCACTTTAATCATCATTAAAGAATTTTCATTATTTCAATAATAATAAGCAAAAAGCAGACAAGCAAGCAAACAAGGAAATTCCTCCCTGTCAGTCTCTCTTTTTCCCCCTGCTGTACATTACTGCTATTTCTGGCTATTCTTGCACAATTATTTATTTGTTTATGAAGCAATTTTATTGAGATATATTCACATACCATATGGTCTATACGAAATGTATAATCCATGGCTTTTTTTTAGTTGTTGAAAAGTCCTTCATTGCAAAATTGTAAAATAAATAGAAAAAGAGATTGAAAAAAAAATTATAAATTTTAAACGAGAGTGCAAGGCCAGGTTAGATTTAATATAATCAATTATAAAAATAGATATCTCTTTTTTAAAAATAGAGAAAAAATAATATCTTGCTGGAATTTAATACATTGTTTTGCTCTCATTTTATTCTTAAGGCTTTCTCCTGTTTATGGCAAGTGCTACTAAGCCTTGTAGTTAAAGTCCTGATACAGATAACAATATGTTTCAAAACTTTAAAGAAACACTTGTCTACTAATAAGGGGTGATGGAAGGATATGATGAAATTCTTCAAGGTGGTAGGTGCCCAAGGGCCAGAGATTGGAAACGCTGGTAACCTCTTCATCGACTGCGCTCAGACCTGACCTGCCCCTGTCCCCAGGCAGGGCAGCCACTCCTGCCTCTCTCCCCCCATCTTTCCTTGCCGTCCCTCTCCCCATGCCAATCAGTCCCCTCCCTGAGTCTTGCGGTAGCTGTCAACTGCTGTCCCTTAGTGCCCTAACAGACCCCCCTTTAATCTATCTACCAGCTCCAAGACCCTGCAGATCCCCAAAACCTCCCCGGGCCTGCCAGCCCTTCCTGGAACCGGCCTCGGCAACAGATTAAAGCTGCGCCTCCGCCCTTCATCTCGGTCTCTTGACCCCGGCCAGCCAGTACCTTCCTGCCCAGGGGCGGGGATCCTGGGCGTCCCGCCCCCTGCCCCCGGGCCTGACCCTCTTCAAAAGCGCCCAGAGGCGACTCGGGGTCCCCAGTCCGGGCCCCACCCCGGCCCGGACCAGCCCCACCCCACCGCAGGTTGAGAGGTCCCCCGAGCCGGGCGCTCCCGACAGACGGTCACCTGTGGGGGTGGGGGTGGGGAGGCCATGGCGACCGCGCGGGTGGCCGGGGCCCTGCGGGCCGCCGCTGCGGGCGGGAAGCTGCGCCCTCGAGGCCCTCGGGATGCCCGGAGGCTGAGTAGCAGCGCGCGGAGACGGGCAGCGGGGGGCGCCAGCCCGGGGCGCCGGCTCAGCACGGCCCAGGCGCCCGCTCAGGCCCCCCTGGAGGAGGCCGAAGGCGCAGAGGACAGCACCCAGCCTTCCGCCCCCAAGGAGCCGTCGTGGACACGGTCCCGCACGCCCTCCTCGCTCCCCGAGTCCCTCGAAACCCCGGCCAGTCGCTCGCTGGTGCAGCGAGACATCCAGGCCTTCCTGAACCAGTGCGGGGCCAGCGCGGGCGAGGCGCGCCACTGGCTCACGCAGTTCCAGACCCACCACTGTTCCGCGGACAAGCCCTTCGCCGTCATTGAGGTGAGTGAGCCCGGCGTTGGCTGTGTCACAGCGAAGGGATGGGGGTGGTGTGGCCACATGTCGCCAGGCACGGCAGGACCGGCTGAGGATCCTGGAACCAGGAAGGGGCGCGGCACAGCGCCACGAGTGCCCAGCCCGCCAGAGGAGCCCAGGGACCCCAACCCGCCAGGGGTTGGGGGTTCAGAGGGCTAGTGGGAAATCTGGGTAGGAGCCGCCTGCAGCACCCCTCCCCCAATGTGTCCCAGAGTCCAAGGTCTCGGGGAGGAATGGAGGGAGGAACACTGGTGTGAGATAAGGAGGTGGCCGAACTCAAGGGGTCAAAGGGCAGAGCTGGTGGACACCGGTGGCCAGAAGTGGGGGCTGACAGCTCCTGGCGGGGTGGGGTGCACAGACGTCCCTGAGGGCAGTGTGGAGCTGTAGGGGCCAGCGCCTTGGTGGGAAGTAGCACAGCACAGCCCCTGAGCGCGCCTCCTCCGCAGGTGGACGAGGAGGTGCTCAAGTGCCGGCAGGCCGTGTCCAGCCTGGCCTTCGCCTTGGCCTTCCTGCAGCGCATGGACATGAAGCCGCTGGTGGTCCTGGGGCTCCCTGCGCCCACGGCGCCTTCGGGCTGTCTCTCCTTCTGGGAGGCCAAGGCCCAGCTCGCCCAGAGCTGCAAAGTGCTGGCGGACGCGCTGCGGCACAACGCCGCCACAGCCGTGCCCTTCTTTGGCGGCGGGTCAGTGCTGGGCGCCGCCGAGCCAGCCCCCCATGCCAGGTTAGTGCCGGCCCTGCCCGCCCCGGTGGCCTTAGAGCGCCCCTCGGCCGGCGCTGCCCTGCCGCGGCCAGCCAGTGGGGAGCCTCTCGAGCACCCCCTGTGGCCCACAGCTACGGCGGCGTGGTCTCGGTGGAGACGGACTTACTGCAGTGGTGCCTGGAGTCTGGCAGCATCCCCATTCTGTGCCCCATCGGGGAGACGGCCGCGCGCCGCTCGGTGCTCCTCGACTCGCTGGAGGTGACGGCGGCGCTGGCCAAGGCGCTGCAGCCCACCAAAATCATCTTCCTCAACGCCACAGGCGGCCTGCGCGACACCAGCCACAAGGTAGGCCTCCCTCCTTCCGTGCCCCTCTCCCCGCGCCCCCTCGCCGCGCGGCCGAGCCGAGCCCTCCCTTCTCCTGCGTCCCCTACGCGCCTCTCTGGTCGAGCCCGAGACCTTCTCAAGCCGGTTGGGGCCGAGAGGCTTAATGGAGTGTCAGACAGGGCCTGGGCCCAGACCTGAGCCCTCCCTGGGCGGGGACTGAGCCGCGGTAGAGGGGTAGAGAGGTCGGTGAGGAGGGGACCGTGGCGCAGGGGCGCATCTGGGCGTCAGGGGAGCGGTGGGCGGCGGGCTGGGGGCGGGAGGTTCACCCCTCTCGGCGGATGCAGGTCCTGAGTAACGTGAACCTGCCCGCCGACCTGGACCTGGTGAGCAACGCCGAGTGGGTGAGCACCAAAGAACGGCAGCAGATGCGGCTCATCGTGGACGTGCTCAGCCGCCTGCCCCACCGCTCCTCGGCGGTCATCACGGCCGCCGGCACGCTGCTCACCGAGCTCTTCAGCAACAAGGGTGCGAGCGGCGGCGGGGCCTGGGTCCCCGCAGGGAGCTCCGGCCCGGCCTGGGGGGCTGGGGGGCTGGAGAAGCGGGAGCCATCGGGGGGTACCACAGCGATGCCTTCTTGCCCTGGCCAAAACCTGGGGGAGGTGGGCCAGGAGAAGGACGCGACTTGGAGGAAGCTTGACTGGAACTAGGAACGGCCGGGTGGGCGGAACCAAGTGGGAGGGGCTGGACTGGGCCAGGTGGGCGGGACCGGGGGAGGGGAAGTGGGTGGGACTACGGGCGATGGGCGGGACCTGGGGGACAGACTGGCAGAGAAGATCATCTCCTAGTGTGAAAATCATATATAAATCTATGCAGATGAGCCAGACCATTTCATTGTGCAGAACCTCAAAAATGGGTAAATATTCCAACAGCGCCTGCCCTTCCTGGAATCCGCCACCTGGCTGCAAAGACCCAGGGGTGGGTGGTGCCGGCCTTAACCAACCCCTCCGTTTCCGTGCCATCGCCAGGGTCCGGGACTCTGTTCAAGAACGCCGAGCGCATGCTTAGAGTGCGGAGCCTGGACAGCCTGGAGCAGGGACGCCTGGTGGCCCTGGTCAATGCCAGCTTCGGCAAGACGCTCCGGGAGGACTACCTGGCCTCGCTGCGCCCGCGGCTGCACTCCATCTACGTCTCTGAGGGGTGAGCCTGAGAGCCCGGGGAGCAGGGACCGAGGGACAGAGCCCGGCAGCCCCGGGCCAAGGCGAGGTTCCAGCCTGCTTCTCCCCCGCTGCTCCAGGTACAACGCGGCTGCCATTCTGACCACGGAGCCGGTGCTGGGGGGCACCCCGTACCTGGACAAGTTCGTGGTGAGCTCCAGCCGCCAGGGCCAGGGCTCGGGCCAGATGCTGTGGGAGTGCCTGCGGCGGGACTTGCAGACGCTTTTCTGGCGCTCGCGTGTTACCAACCCCATCAACCCCTGGTAGGTCCCGCCCCTCCCTCCCTCTCCTCTCTAGCCTTGCCCGACGCCAGGGGCCCACCAGCCTGGAAGGGCGGGCTCCCCCTTCTTCGTCTGGCCTCCCTTCCGCAGGGAAGGAAAGGACCAGCAAGGCTGACATTCCCCGGGGGACAGACCACACACGGAGTTGAGCGTCCTTTGCAGCCAAGCACAGGGAGCCCCGCTGCACCCTGCTTCAGTGCATTCCTTGACGCCAGTGGCAGCCCCCACACAGCGCCTCGCGCAGGGCCCCAAGAGGTCCTGATCACTTCAGCCTCTATTCCAGACCCAGTTGCCAAGCCCTCGACCGCCAGCAGAACTGCCCTTTCTCTCCTTCCTTCAGCAATTTCCCCCTCATCCCTACTCCCCTACTCTGTAGACATCAAGAGACCAATAAGACCCCTCCCCATCGTGGTAAGGCCAAGGCAGTGTGGGAAGAGCAAGGGACATCCTCATTGTACCTTCCTAGCTGCGTGACCCTAACGTCTCTGAGCCTTAGCTGCTCTTCTGTGAAATGAGCTTAACAGTACTAAGCTCAGGCAGGCACAGTCAGATACAGATAGCAGATCCGAGAAGGGTGTCTAGCATGTAGTAGGTCTTCAATAAATGCTCTTGGAAAAAAGAACCAGTGCATGAGCACTGGCCATGTCTTAAAAGCCACCCCACTCCTCTTGCTCCCCCCCACACACCCCTCCCCACCCCCGCCCCAGGTACTTCAAGCACTGTGACGGCAGCTTCTCCAACAAGCAGTGGATCTTCTTCTGGTTCGGCCTGGCTGATATCCGGGACTCCTATGAACTGGTCAACCATGCCAAGGGGCTGCCAGACTCCTTCTGCAAGCCAGCTTCTGACCCAGGCAGCTGACCCTCACTGCGGGCCCTGTAGGCCCTGGGACAGCTGGGGTGGATGGAAAGCCATACCTGCTGGGGGTGGCCCCAGGCAGCCTCCGGCAGGACCCGGCTTGTTGGCGAAGTAATCTGCAGAAGAGGAAGCAGCCCTGATTCGACTCTGTCCAGAAGGGGGCGCCGAAGGGACAAGCCTACCAAAAGGAGGGGAACCTGCCCAAGATCCCCACTTGCTCCAGGGCCCCAACCCAACCAGATGACCTTCAATTTTCAGCCTAGGGACTGGGGGGTTGTTGGGAAATTGCCTCAAGTTCTCTACTGAGGGCTAACCATAAGACTGGGCCAGTTTCTGTGGCCTCAGGGCTGTGTTTTGAGGCCCTTTTGTCCCATATTTCACCCCCACCTGCCTGATAATCCACCACTGGTTTTAATTCCTTTGGGTTTTGCAGATTTTCAAAAGGCTTTTATTAAAACACAAATATTTGTCTGAGAGTTAGCTTTCACTTTATTTATTTATTTTTATGTGAAGGTCATTTATTAACAGAAAATTATTGTGGAGTCCTGTTCACAGATGACAACCACGGCAACCACCCTTCCTGCAGGTGCTGTCTGAGGGGATGGCGGTGACATCCTCAATCCATCCGATCTTCATTCCTGAACATGCAAGGGCTCTAAGGGCTGACGGGCCCTAGGTCTTCGGGTCTTGGTCCTATTTCCTCCTGTTTGAGTTTGATGTGTAAGGCAGTGACACCCAGCTCCTTGCACCTTTGGGCCACATCTTGGGCAGCCAACATGGCAGCATAAGGCGAGGACTCATCTCGGTCAGCCTTCACCTTCATCCCACCAGTCACATGGCAGATGGTTTCCTTGCCAGAGAGATCAGTGACATGGACAAAAGTGTCATTAAAGGATGCAAAAATGTGACAGACACCAAATACCACAAGGATGAACACTGTGGCCATGTCCCTCCCTACCCCTAAGTTAGGAAACATTCTCCAGTCCACAGACCAGGCCAATAGCAGCCCAGCTCCCTTTCCCCATGGGTGCTCCCACTCACAGCTCCCTTCCAGGCTGGGCTCAGAGCCAATCCCAGAAAGATGTGGCTTATTTTTTAACCTCCCTGAGTCTAGAGGCGAACCATGACAAGATGGCTTTGGTTGAAAAAACCTAGATTTGAATTTTTCCCCCTAGGCCCCACTGGAGGTTGCGTCTCAGTCCCTGCGGGCCGAGAACGCTTCCGAGCGGCAGGAGTCCAAAGCCCAGGGGTTTCATTTGACATTTTTTGAGCCCCACATGTTTATCGGGCACACATCAGGGCATTAGACAGACCTGACCTGGAATCTAGGCACCAATTTGCTCCGTAGCTTTAGGTAAGCTGCTTACCTTCTCTGAGCCGCCATTTCTGTAATGGGGATAATACTTGGCCTCAAAGAAGACATTTAATGTCTTTCCCTCTAGTTGCCCTCAGCTGAAGATTTCTTCAAGAAGAGCTGGCACCAAATGGGGAGAAAAAAAGACAAGCTACATCAAGAGGGACTACGGCTAGATATTTAAAGTATATACTAGGGAAGCGGATTTGGCTCAACGGATACAGTGTCTGCCTACCACATGGGAGGTCCTTGGTTCACACCCAGGGCCTCCTGACTCGTGTGGTGAGCTGGCAAATGCGCAGCGCTGCCGCGCGCAAGGAATGCTGTGCCACGCAGGGGTGTCCCCTGCATAGGGGTGCCCCATGTGCAAGGAGCGCACCCCGCAAGGAGAGCCGCCCTCTGTGAAAAAAGCGCAGCCTGCCCAGGAGTGCCACCGCACACACGGAGAGCTGACACAGCAAGATGAAGCAACAAAAAGAGGCACAGATTACTGGTGCCACTGACAAGAATACAAGCAGACACAGAAGAACACACAGCAAATGGACACAGAGAGCAGACAACTGGGGCAGGAGGGAAGGGGAGAGAGAGAAATAAATAAAAATAAATCCAAAAAAAAAAAAGTATATACTACAGGAAGGATTATGAGATTCTTGAAAAGAGAGCCAGAGATGCGGAAACTCCCAGAACAGGGAAAAGGTTATGGGAGGACCGATGTGGGGTTTAAGTAGACGTGGTCTTTCAAGAAGCTCAGGATCAATCCCAGCCAATGGTAATGTGCCCGTTGGGGAGAACAGGGAGAACAGAGAAGCAAAGCCAAATGTCTATATAAAATGTTTATTTTTGGAGGACTCTGAGGTCTGGAGTTTGGGAAGGCACTCCACCCCCACCAGGCCAACCACACAGATGGAAACAGACAGCAGGAGGCAGGAAGCTGGCTACTGCCCTCCCCTCCCCTGCACACCCCAGAGCAGCCTGGGGCCTGCTCTGCCCTCAAAGTGGGCAATAGAGAGCTGGCACTGTCTTTGCCCCTGGCATGCCCTGAGAACTCACATGACTACTGTGGTGCCCAGTCCCTTTGCTCCTCCCAGGCCTGACAGACATACGTCAACACACACATTCATTCTCAGTCTCCAAAAACCACTGCGGGGCCAGGCTGAATCCACTAGTTCAAAAAGGAATTTTTCACATCCAGTTCTGTCTTCCTTCATCTGTCTCCACTGACCACTGCCTCCATTTCAGACCTGCCTTACTCCCTTCTCAGGGACAAGAGGCCCAGGGAGCAGCTGGCCCTCAGCTCTTCTTCAAATGAATAGGAACAAACCTGTAAGGCATCAGTATCAGGGCTCCCACCCTCCCAGGAGCCAAGCCCAGGAACTTGGGGAACAAACCTATCTCCTACCAAAGCAAAAAATTAAAATTAAAAAAAAAAAAAATCAAAGTATCAAACAGACCAAAAAGCATAAATAAACAGTGACTGAGCCAGCAAGGAAGAAGGCAAGGCAGCCCTCCGTGGTTCCCTACACCCGTCTCGGCATCTCGCCGTGCAGCTCAGCCGTCAGTGGCCAGGATGATGGCAGCCCCGAAGATGCCCACGCTCTCTCCAAGGAGCTTCATCTGGTTCCAGAACTCGACGCGCCGTGTGTGGTGCCAGTAGGCAACATTGCCGTCAATGAGCAGCATGACCGGGGGCAGCAGCACCGCCAGGATCTGAGCAGCCAAGGTCACGTAGTAGCCTGACAGGAAGGCCAGGGCCAGGATGCCATACAGCACGAAGAACAGCTGGATCATCAGCTCCCCACCAGGGAGGTGGTTCAGATACGCCAGCCGGTCCTCCTTGCTGTGCTGCAGCGAGTAGGCCTAAAGACATACCACTCTCTTAAATTTAAGACTCTCCAGAGGCTGAGCCGCCCATCTGGGGAAGCCACCCCTGAGACAGCCCCTGCCAGCCAGTCCTTTCAAGGTGGCTTTCTGACTTCCCTCTCAGACTTGGGGAGCTCTGACAATAGGGCTTGTGTCTCCCCCTCAAACCAGGGAGCTCCATGAGGTCAGGGCCTATGTCTTCCTGACCCTGGGGACTATGAAGAGCAAAGGTGTGTTTCCAGCCTCTGAATATTCCACGGGAGCCCACACTGAGCTCTGTACATAGGATATGGTGCTATAGCTAAGATGGGGCAAGTGGCCTGGGGCCTATCCATGTCCTTATCCACCCTGGCCTCCCTTAGCACCAGGAAGGACCACAACTAGTTACCCCAGGCCACCCCCGTCAGCTCTGATGGTGGAATCCCATTTGGGGTCTGCACCCCTTCAAACATCTCCTTTGTCCCCTCGCCCAGTTCTCTGGGGGACGGAGTCATGAGACAATTAGCCTATCTTGTTCTGGCTCACGGGGTAGAGACTGAACGGTCAGTCCAGCCTCTTCCTGTCCTGGCAGCAGTAATGTTGGGTGAAGGGACAACCAGCCAGGCATCAGGCACTTGGAGGTCCCCGAGCCCAGAAGGCTGAGCAGTTCCTGGGGACCAGGCCATCAGGGACCGCATGCAAGGCCTTGCTCTGCCCATCTCCTGAGTTCACATTTCACTCCCAGCCAGGCGCCTCTAGTCATCAGTCCCCAACCTACCACACAGATGAGGTAGATGCCCAGGAACACCTGGCCGGTGGACTGCAGAGAGCGGCTGCGGGGTTTCTGGCGGTACAGCTCCCCAGCACCGCTGGCCAGCACGAGAAAGCCGCCGATGATGGCAACTGTGCGCGAGTACATACGGACCTAGGCCAGGGAGAGGGGACCCCAGTCAGAAAACGCAACCACCACGGTTCCCCTGGCTGTCTCAAAGGGCAGAACTGCCCATCTACACAGCCCTTGCCATCTGATGAACTGTCTTACCATCTCCAAGCATGTGGGCAGGTATGGCAGGGACAGATCATTCTTTTTGCAGAAGTGGAAACTGAAGCCCACAGGGGTTCAGATAATTGCCCAAAGTTCTATAGAAAGTGGCAGAACCTGGACACCACATGTTGCTCCCCAGCCCACCCCAGGTCTTCCAGACTAATCCCAACGTTCTTTTCTCTCTAGAATAGTCTATTCCATGAAAAGCCCCATTAATTGCACTGTCCTGTAGCTAGCTGCTCAAACACCTGCCTTCCCTACTGGACTGAGAGTTTGTTCCCTGAGGACAGTTCTTTTGTCCAGGCTTAGCTCTAAGTCTGCAGTACCTGGCACAGGTGCTGGTGCTTACAGGTTTAAATGCCGCCTAAGATTAATTACATTTCATAAAATCTGATGGCTGGACCAGGTACTCTCCAGGGTCCCTTTCACTCTATGTGTCTGGGATTGCTAAACAAATAGTAATAAAAGGCTCTGAAAACCTCGTGACCTGGGTTAAGGTCCCACCTATGATGCTAACTTATGGTGTGATTTTGAGAAAGTCCCCTTTCCATCTCTGGGCCTGAGCTTCCACACTCCTAAAGGGAAGCTTGTGGGCTCTCTAAGGTCCTTCCATTCCCAGTGCACTGTAATAATCTCTACAAACTGAGGGTTCTGCCCTTCCAGCCTTCAGACTGTACACCTAGCTAACATCATGCACTCCCCACCAACTGCCCGGGGCACCGCCCCCCACCCCCCCCACCCCGCTCCTGTCTTGCCAAGCTGCTCCTAAGGTGGAGGCGCTCACCTTAAGCCAGTCCCCGTAGTGGACGTAGCCTCCGATGTAGGCGGCATAGGTGCTAACAGCCAGCTGGAGCGCAGCCCCCAGAGCGAACCACCGCCGCTTCACCCCAAAGGACATGAAGCTAGCGCACAGCACGGCCGCCCCCATGTCAAAGTACAGGTAGGGCACTGGAATGTCGGGCTTCCTGCGAGCCGGGAGGAGGTAAGTGACGAGGACAGAATGAAAGGGGGAACGGGGCTTGGAAATGCCTTTAGGCCCCACAACTCCACTGCTCCCCGAAACCGGAATGCATCCCCCCGAGTCCCCACCCCTGCGACCAGGACCTTGCACCTTGGTCAATGCCCACCTCGCTCCGGACCAGACCCCTCCCAATACGTCCGATTCCCAATTTCTCAGTCCAGGGATCCCAACTTCTGGGACCCAACTTCTTTCCCACCCACGGTACCCAATTCCCAGACGAACTGTACCGCCCCCCCATCGCATTCGGAGGTTGCATGGGCCCGCTCACCGGCGCGCCTCGGCCCTCTCGGCGTACAGCATGAGCTGGCTGAAGCAGCCCCAGAAGGGGCAGCGTGTAAGCAGCACGGAACCCAACTGCATGATAAGCTGCAGCGTCCACCTTCGCGAACCCATCTTCAGCGCCATCTTGGAAAAGGGCAGTCCGCTGTAGCCTCACCACCCGCCCCCAACCCCCGCAAAGAGGCCGGCGCGGAGATTGGACACGCCACTTCCGGGTCTCCCGCTTCTCTCTCCGTCGGGGAACACCACTTTCGCTCTCTAGTTCCCAACCAAAGAAGGTGCTTTAGCTGCGGCGTTCAGCCTTCTCCCAAGCGGGAGGAGGACCTAAGGCCCCCCTTCTTGTAGCTGCAAAATTGAAAACCAAACTAGAGAAAGGAACAGTGGATTCAGGCTATCAGAAGCCCTGGACCGTAGCTTGATGTATTGAAGTGAACAAGTCAGGCCTGCAGCCAGACTTGGGCTCCAATCCTAATTCCAACTCTATGACTTTGTGCATTTCGCCTAAACTTTCGAAGACTCATCTGTGAAATGGGGTAATGACACTCACCTCACAAGGTTGTTGTGAGGTTTAAATGTGACATTGTAAGGGTGCAGTGAATGGTACACACACACACACACTGGAGGAAATCCCTGTTTCTGTTTAAACCCCAAGTAAGGGACTCTCCTAAAATGTCACTTGTAGAGAAATTTGGTCTAGGATATGGACATATGGAATATCACAAATCAGTTCATTTTCTCCAGCTCCAACGCTCCCACTTTAGCCCAAACTACCATATTCTTTTGTCCGTTTAAGTTGGAGGTCCAACTGGTCTCCATCATACTTGCACTCTGGCCCCCTTCAGTTCATGCTTAGCTACCGTGTATGTTCTCATAACATCAGGTACCCTTCCTTTCATACACTTAATACAGTGACAATTATATATTGTGATTGTTTGAGCAATAACCATCTTTCCCTGTCAGACTATGAGCTCCATGAGGGGAAGGATTCTGTCTGGTTACTGTTTGCTATTACATCTTCAGGACCTTTTACACAGGAGGCACTCAGGAAAAATGTGAAGATAAATAAATGAACATGCCTTGATCATAGTAGGTGCTCAGTAAATATTTGCCAAAGAAATAGGCAAACATTACTGGTGCTCTAGGGTTGCTACCATGACGTGTCCACCCCACCTCCCCAACATAGAATTAATCTTCTAGTGAAGTAAAGATCCTGCAAGTACCCCAAATAGGCCATTTAATGAGGGAGGTCTGTTTCCAGTTCCCTGGGGAGGGGCAAGGAAGCTCATTATCTAAACAGCATGTCTGACACTGTGAATTATAAATTCCCTATCAGCCATTGGAAAGCTAAACAACAGAACATTATTTTATAATATCTCATTGTTTAACAAAGTCACTAGCATATAGTCTGGGCATAGTAGGAAGAACATGAGAGGGATGTGTCCACACAAAGAACTAGGGAATGGTATTGTGTAAGTGTATGTTGAGGGTAGGGAGATAACCAAGTAACGGCAATGAGAGAAACCCTGGCTTAAAGGTCATTTGGCCTACCTCACATGTTGGGTAGTGGGAACACACAGGGACTTTTATCCTCATTTTACAGATAAGGAAACCAAGGCCTGACAAGGCTAGCTAAGTGGCCAATTCATACTGTTAATCAAGTAGCAGGGCTGAAATCTGACGAACTCAGGTCTGTCTGAATCCAAAGTCATGCTCTTAACCTCTAAGCAAAGTGCCCCCAAAGACTGGGCCCCTGTCCCTGTGCAGCCAAACACTCCTTTAGGAAGTCAAGGTCTGCTAGATAGAGCAAATGGGTGAACAATAGAGATGACCCTGTTTTAGTTTCCTAGGCAGCTGAAAGTAGATACCATGAAATAGGTTGGCTTAACAATGGGAATTTATTAGCTTACAATTTTGAAGCTGAGAAAATGTTCAAATCAAGGCATCATTCAAGGCAATGCTTTTTTCCCGAAAATTGGCTGCTGCTGATCCTTGACCCCTCTGCCACATGGTAAGACACATGGCACCATCTGCTGGCCTCTTCATTCCCTATTGGGTTTCGTTGCTTTCAGCTTGTTTTCCTGGCTTTCTCTCTATTCATTCAGTTTATAATGGACTCCAGGTAAGATTAAGACCCATCCTGAGTGAATTACGGGACCTTAACTGAAAGATCTTATTGTACTATTTGCCACATGAATGGATTCAATTTAAGACAATTCCTTCTGGGGTACATACAGCTTCAAACCATCACACCCCTAAATGGGAAGATCAGCTGAGCTACCACAAACCTAGGGCACAAGTCTAAGCCTTTGGTTGATTTCAAACCCCTCTGAATTCAAGTGATCTGGCTCAAGCAAATTATTCAGGGAAACCTTGAGGCCTCACTGTCAATTACCTTTGAGAAAATATTACGAACAGAAGGTTGCCAGAACCTCACAAAAATTTCAATATTTTACGTAGACAAATATGTGTAACAGCTAATGAAATTGAAAAAGGGCTTAGTGAACGTTTTGTCCAAGCAGTTACCTAAAACAAGAGCATCACTAAGTGCTCACATGGTTTCCCTAAAAGTAAGTTATATCTTAAGAACTTTATTTCCATTTTTGGTAGGTTGATAGGGCTAAGATAGACAAACATCTGGATTTTCATTAAAGTCTCTCATGATATCCCTTTGAATAAGATGGAAACAGAAGGCAGTTTATCAAAATTAGAAATAACACTACATTGGGATAACTTGTATATTAGATATATCCCTTAGAAGGTTGGAGTAATTAGCTAAAAATATTACACCTAATAATGATAAATGTAAACTTCTATATTTAGGATTTTTAAATCGATATTAGACAAACTGGAGAACTGAGCAAAACAGCTCTTCCTTTGAATAAATGTGGGCAGTTTTTGCTAATCACAATGTTGATCTGAGTTGATGGCATGATTTCTGCCTAAGCTGCAGCCCTTCAGTGATCATGTTCAGCCTCCCAGTCACATCTGCCTGTTTAGCAATGCCTGTGCCCCTCATCCAAGTACTTACAGGAAAAGGAAAAATCCTAAAGAGCAAGGATTAGCATGCAGACCTGAGTCCAAGCCTCAGTAAGCTGCTGCTTGGAGGACAAAAAAGCACGGTGCACGTACTACGTTTCTTCCCAAAGTAAAGAATTCCTCATTAATGAACAGGTTCAAGCAAAGGCAGTCTGTCAAGGATGCTATAGAGGGGTTATTTAAACTGGTTGGGAGGCTATACTACACTGTATGAACACTAAGATCACTGGCATTTCTAAATGCTAGGAAATCTGGTCCAAGTTTCCAATACCACATCTGGCCCCTCTTGGCACTGGAAGCACCTTGAATTGGCACTGTCCACACACACACTGAGTTCTGGAGTTACACAGCTGCCTACTCTTCCTGTATCCAGAACAGGGAGGTGACAGCAAGGCACTTTCTGAAAATGCTAACCTGACCAAGAACTGAATTGTATTTGATGACACCATTAATCTGTAGGAATGAAGAGTCTATTATGATCACTCCCTTCCAAATCTCAGCTCCATTCCTCTTCCCCTCCCTAGTATTGACCTGGTCAATCTCCAACCCTGGTTTTCCCCATCTACCCACCTTTTCTGTGTCTGCACTAAATCATACAATGAGTGCTGGGTTCCCTGCTAAATGCACGAGAACACTCCTCTAAGAGACACTCAATAGTCTTAGCACACTCCCCTCGTAGGTTACTAAATCATTAGACAGTAACTCCTTCACCCTCTTCTTCTTGCCAAATCTAAAGATTCACCTACAACTATATCGTCTTCCTCCTTCCTTATAAGAGTGCAAGTGTTCCCTTCTATGTCAGTCCGATCCACTGAGGCCAAAGCCCCCCACCTTAAGAGTTCATAATAAGAAATGACTCTTTTAAAAGTCTATCTCCAGCCTAGTCCTCTCCTCTGAACTCCAGCTGCCCACTTGCCATCTACTCTTCAGTGTTTCATGGGCAAGACAAACTTAAAGAGGCAAATCAGAACTTCCTCCCCAACTATTCGCCATCTCAATAAAAGGCCCCACCACCGGAAGAAGTCATTCTTAGCTCCTCCCTTTCCCTCACCATCTTGCCCTCCCAGCCAGTCCCACCAGTTCTGAAATCATTTCTTTCTCATTAACCTCTCTTGCCTTAGACTTTTGGAACAGCCTCACAACAGTCCTTCTGTTTCCACTATTGCTACCTAACTTTACATCACATAGTCATCACTACCTTCAGTCTTATCTCAATAGCTAGGGGCTAAAGAATAAAAAATAATTTAAAAATAAGTCAAAATGATGAATGCATAACTATGTGATTATACCAAATACCATTAATTATGCACCTTGGACGACTGCTTTATTAATATGTATCAATAAAATTTATTTTTTCTAAATGGTAAAAAATTTTTGATTAAAAAGTCATCCTTGCTTTGAAGGATCCTCAAAACTCCCCGTTAAGAGGACTAAGGATAAACCTAAACAAATAACTACAATCAAGCCATATATGCCATAACACAAGTCTTATAAACAAACTATTAAATAGATCTTTTTTGGGAAGCGGACTTGGCCCAGTAGTTAGGGCATCCGTCTACCACATGGGAGGTCCGCGCTTCAAACCCCGGGCCTCCTTGACCCACGTGGAGCTGGCCCACACGCAGTGCTGATGCACTCAAGGAGTGCCCTGCCACACAGGGGTGTCCTCCGCATAGGGGAGCCCCACGCGCAAGTAGTGTGCCCCTTAAGGAGAGCCGCCCAGCGCGAAAGAAAGTGCAGCCTGTCCAGGAATGGCGCCACCCACTCGGAGAGCTGACACAACAAGATGACACAACAAAAAGAAACACAGATTCCCGTGCCGCTGACAACAGAAGCGGACAAAGAAGAATACGCAGCAAATAGACACACAGAACAGAAAACTGGGGCGGGAGGGGGGAAGGGGTGAGAAATAAATCAATCTTAAAAAAAAAAAAATAGATCTTTTTCATTTTAATTTTCAAGATGGCTTCACAAGTAGCTTTGAAGCAGGGCACTGTAGGATAAGAAAACAGACTGACTGCTGAGGTTGAGGAAGCAATCTAAGAGATCACCTATGGGAAGTAGATGTGGCTCAAGTGATTGGGTTTCTGCCTACCACATGGGAGGTTCTGGGTTTGGTTCCCAGTGCCTCCAGGAGAAGGTGAGCTGGCACAGTGGGGAGGCATGGCAAGCTGACACAGCAAGATGATGCAACAAGAGAGATTCAAAGAGGAAAGACAATAAGAGACACAACAAACCATGTAGCTGAGGTGGCTCAGGTGATTAAGCGCCTCTCTTTCACATGTGAGGTCCCGGATTCAGTTCCCGGTGCCTCCTAAACAGAAGACGAGCAGACACAGAGAGCACATAGTAAATGGACACTGTGAGCAGACAGCAACTGCAAACAATGAGAGGGCAGGGATAAATAAAGTAAATCTTAAAAAAAAAAAAAAAAGATCACCTAGTCATACACCTTTTATCTACATCAATTTTAAGAAGCCAACAAATTGTACAGTATACCATCAATAAATCTAATGAGGGAAGCAGATGTCGCTCAACTGATAAAGAGCATCTGCCTACCATATAGGAGATCCAGGGTTCAAACCCAGGGCATCCTGGCCTATGTTCAGGTGAGCTGGCCCACGCGCAGTGCTGCTACACACAAGGAGTGCCACGCCACACAGGGGTGTATCCCGCGTAGGGGAGCCCCAAGTGCAAGGGGTATGCCCTGCAAGGAGAGCTACCTCGTGCAAAAAGCACAGCCTACCCAGGAGCGGTGCCACACACACACAGAGCTGATCCAAGATGATGCAACAGAGACACAGATTCCCAGTGCTGCCGAGAACACAAGCGGACACAGAACGCCACACAGCAAAAGGACACAAGAGAGCAGACAAGGGAGGGGAAGGGGAGAGAGATAAAAAATAAATCTTGAAAAAAAAAAAAAAAAGAGTAAGTCTAATAACTTTTTGAGCCAGGGATGAGGGAATTAGTTGGCAAATTTAACTTTAATTGTAAAGTGTATAGCATTTTCATAAATCCAAGGGGCAGGGAGAAGTGTCTTAGAATCTAGAAAATATGATTTGTATAGTAAAAGATCTTAAAGGTTTTAAAGATACTTAAAATGTTTTGGGAGGTAGAAATGGGAAAATGTTCGTCTTTTATTTTTCTGTAATGAGACATGTAAGATTTATAAACCCCTTAGAGAACACCTAAAAGAACATGCATTTTTTTAAACTTTATTAACCAGTAATGTCTTTCCCAGTGGATGGCAGCCCTTCTTCACTGGTAAGGTACTGCATGCTGTGTTTATCCGATTGTTACATTATGCCCCTGAAATTTAAGCAGTATGTGCTAATGATTTCAAGTTTCTTAAAGGGAAATTCTCTAGCACCAGTGATGGTACAACCATCCTCCAACCCAGATGGCCATCTCTGGCTCCCAAAACTCTTACCCCCTTCACTGTCCCGCCACTTATCCTATGCAGTTCAGCCTCCAGTATTACACATTTTCACAATACCCTCTGTGCTGTATACTCCATTATAAGGCAAGACAGTGGATTTGACTAACTCTGTGTATGACTGAAATCCCTCTATTCCTTCCTTTACCACGATGTCTTATGGGAAAACAGATTTTGACACACTTTCTTACCTTCAAGAATGTCAAGAGACATATACCCTGAATTTGTGGTTTCCAGGCTGGAACTCCTGAATTAGTGATATTTTAAGTGCTTGAGCAGTTTTCAGAATTTCAAAGCACCAAAGAAATCAGAAATAAGCTGCTCAGACTCATGCAGCCCAGACTCAATATGAACCCACCTTGGTAGAACTGTTTATACCACACTGACTGGATGCTCCAAATAGCCCAAAGCCATGTGTGCACAGCAGTGTGGGGAAAGCAAGTGCTAGGGTGTGGTGGTGGTGTGTGCGCGCGCACGTGTGTGTATCTGGGGAGAAGGGAAAACACCCCAAGTCAAGGAAAACACTGCAAAATGATCTGTACATGTTCTGTCATACATGCAAGCCTTCTGTACCACACTTAAAACAGTTCAATGTTCTTTTTTGGTCAAGCAGTACAATTTCTGCCACAACTCTCACCACAGCATCCTGTGTGTTCCATCCTAAATCTGACAAGTAAAACTGATTAATACACATGCCATGAGTCTGGAAAGGCACAAAAGCAGCATTAGGAGCCCACAAGTAGGTAAGTCCTAGGCTCTTGGTCCAGCTCTGCCACCACCAGAGGTAGATGTGCTGCTCTGGACAAGTCACTTGGCCTCACTTTCCTTGTTATTCACTCACTCACTCACTCACTCACTCACTCTCCTTGTCTATAATATAAGTGTTTTCAAACTATGACCAAAGACATTCCTTAGGAATGCCAGAAAAAGGGAAAGGGTGATATCTGTTGAGAGAATAAAGGGTGCCACTCTGAAACCCCTACCCCTGCCTGAACCAGACTTAATGTTTTACACATTAGTCTCACTTAAAATTTCATCTAATCAAAGGCTTTTAAAATCCAAACTCATCTCCAGATTTAACCATCCCAGGACCAAGTTAATATTTATATTACCATTTATGAAGCATCTTCTAAATGCCAGGTATTAAAAATATCTTATTTGACCCTTCAAATCAATCCAAGGAGATGAGTATTATTTTTATTTTTACTGTTGGGGACACTAAGGCTCAGAAAGGTAAAATGACTTACCCATAGTCACAAAGTGAGGAAATGGAAGTGTGAGAATTTGAACCCATCTATGGTCACCAAAGTTCTTGTTCTTTCTGCTATTCTTCACTGCCTGCTTTTCTAACCATATTAACTCCACCTCTTGAACACCTTCAAGTTCCCCCATACCACTTCAGAAACTAAAACTAAACAGTCAAAAGTGCTTCCAGCCAGAATCAGCTAGAACCAATTTTACCTCGTCCAGACCTACACACTAATGGGGAGGGACACTGATGATGTGGGACACATCAACACAAGGGTTTCCTCCCAGTGTGCTATTTCTCACTAACTAAAAATTCCCTTCACTCTTTTAAACTCATCTCTCAGGTTTTCTAGATCTTGCAAGCTCTCTCCTCTTCTCCCTCTTATACCATCTCCAAAAATCTACATTTCCATGCAGACTTAATCAGAGGCTCTGTACTTTGAATCAAGTTCAGATCAGTGGAAGGTAGATGTGGAAGTGTACTTCTGAGCTCTTCTGTCATTTATGCCTCTAATTATAGTGCTGTAACAAATGGTCTTATCCATGTACACACCCTCTTCTTCCCCTTATACAGACCTCTTATACAGAACTCTGAGCCCTGAATCCCTTACAATTATATACTTTGCACTGTATTTCTGGATGAATTCTGAGGTGAAATAAGAGAGGGTAAAGAGTAGGAAGCAGAGAATCTAAAGCCAAGAGGGAAAGGCCAAACCAAACACACATACCCTTGGATCCCACCGTTGAATCTATAAAGTACGCACAAACCCAAGACATGAATGATGGTTAAAAAAATTTGGGTTTTATTGTTTTTGCTAAACAATACTAAAAAAAAAAAAAAAAAAAAAAAAATTCATTTTGAAGGCAGGGCTTGAATTATTTAATTTTGATCCATTTATTTAATTAAAAAAAAAAGGAAAGGGAAAGTGATCATGGCCAAAAAAATAGTACTTAACCTCCCCCATGCCCAGAGCTCTAGCCAGTCACATGAGCATCAACCACATACCACTCACTCCTTGATATTCAGATGGTGGCACACACTGCCCCACATGACCTCTGCACAAGGGAGATGGGTGCCAGTTTTACCTCTCAGCAGGTTAGTTAAAACCAAAGAAACGGGTGGGCTAAAGTCCAGAAACTCCAGGTTTTCTGCCCATTGGCTGAGAGCACATACAAACTGTCATAAGCTTGTAAAATTTAAGGGAAGGGGGGACACACACATACACACACATATACACACACACAGGAGCAGGAGGCTGGCTGAAGAGACACAATAGGTCCCCCCAGCTTTTTCCTGGGCTAGTGGCTCAATATAAAGAGAGATCAGGTGGGTGAACTCCAGGTTTCTGGAGTCGTCCCTTGAGGAGGAGGAGCTGAGATGTTTCATGTGAAACAGTTCTTCCTGTAGAGGGCACAGGAGAAAGGACAGATGACTCTCCCACCAAAGACAGAGTGGTGAGGAGATTCTTCTAGTACCATGAAGATAAAAGGCAGAGGGAGAATCCTGAGGTTTTAGCCAAATGTGAGACTGGTACACACACAGTTAAAGACTAAAAGCCATCAGGAACCCTCAAACCCCAAATGCCAACTGCACACACTGGCTCTACAAAGTGCTGCAGGAGATTTTTGCCGTGAACTAAGTCAAGTTAGGTGCCTGACTATGGATAGTGGGGAGGGCAATATATTTATATTGTTGAAGAGATGAGGTGGGAAAAATGGCCATGATCTAGTAAAAAGAGGCCTGCAAGAAGCAGAAAATACTTAGAGAACATTTTAATATATATTTTCATATATATATTTAAAGTTAAGAAAAATAAAACTAATTCAAGCCATGCCCTGTGCAAAAAAAAAAAAAAAAAAAAAGGAAGTAAAAGGAAAAAAAAAAAGAAAATTTTAAATTGAGACCTCTGTCTGCTGCTTTGGTCTCAACTTAAGTATCACAGTCAGCTTGTTACTTTTATTTTAGAAGAAAAGATGTAAAAGTTTCTTTCTATCACTCAGAAGGCAAGTGTATCCACTTATAAAAACAGAATGGCAGGGAACAGAGAAGAAAAGGTAAGTCAGAGGTGAAAAGGGCAGAGCAGGAGAGGAAGAGAATTTTCAAAAATAAAATTAACAAGGTGACTGCTCCAGAGGGGGGCTGTGAAAAGGATATGGGTGGACCAAAGTCTGTTAGTCAAGTAATGATTCAACTTTTAAATTATTCTCTTGTTCTTTTTTGTTGTTTTGTTTGTTCAAGTCTAAGATTTGGAAATGCTGACCCTTTGTTAACAAGAGCCAACAGGAATTATAGGATCCCTTCCCTCCCCCGGCCTGCCTCCGCTGAAGCCATCGTCGCCTCCTTGGCTGGATGCTGGAAGAGTCCTCTGTGTATATGGACTCAGGATGACAGGGCAGCTTCCTTCTGTGGTTGCTGGGCTTGTGAACGCTGCAGTATCTTTTGGCTTTCCACGTCTCTAAAATGTTTTTCAACCTGAAAGAGACCGGACAGGCAGTCAGAAAAGGACAGGCAAACAAGGTCTTCCAAACAGTCCCTCCGGCTTCAACAGCCCTATCCTGCCATCCAGCCCTGAACTACTCTGGCACCTATGTCCTTGCTTGTCTATTGGGCATTTCCAACACAAGACAGGCAGGGCGCTCTGGTTTCAGCCACATTTTTAGCAGCTTCAGCTAAGATTAACAAGAGGAAGTTGAATCCATAAGCTAAAATATAAAATAAAATAAGGGGAGATTATTATGACCCAAACTCCCTCTCTCCTCTTCACAGAAGTGCAGAATGAAAAGCTGGTAGGGAACCGTCTTATCACACTCTGACATCCACGATATTGGTCTCTCGATGTTCCTCAGAGAATAAAAGAGCAGGAGTATTTGGGTTAGTTTTTATTTACGAATGCTGTAACTCAGTTTAGAGAATCAGGTGATATACACATGGTCACAGAGATGCCAATAACAATCGATTTATACCAATTTTCCCTTCCTAAAAGGCCCTTGCAGCTGAGAAGAACCCAACCTGGAATGACAGGAATTACGCAGGTCCAATACCTTGCAATGGTCTAATTCCAAGAGGCCATGCTGCAGAGGACATGGGCTGACCGCTTGCTTTATTCCACAACGGCCAGTGGTCCCATCCCCACAGGAGTATCTAAGCCATAGGTGCAGAGCTCCAAGAGGTGAGAGGCATGGAGGATGGGCAGTAATGCTAGCAGGCCAGCTATGTCACAGGAGGCAGGGATTGGAGAATCTTGTTCTGTTCTGACGCTGGAGTGGTGAAAGCCAAGGATTCACCCTCTCTCTAAAATCTCATGGCTCCTTTACTTACTATTTTGCGTACATGGCTCAGTGCACTCCCTTCTTTGCCTTTACAGTTTTCCACTTGATATGGGGGTGCAATAACAACTTCTTCCATGACTACAATGTTTTTTTCTTGCCATTTACAGTCTTTAATGCTGGAAGGAGAAGAGAACAGGTGAAATATTACCTCTTGTGGACATCCCACACCTGCTCCCTGATGAATAAATAACTTTGAAAGCTACCCCCAGTTCCCAGCTCACCACTGAGTCAACAAGTAGATGTCTATGGGTTGGAGAACCATAGCACTCTTAACCAATTTGAGTCACAAATAAACCACTAGGTTCAGGCTATTAGACTCAACTTAGCAGCCCAGAGCAGAGATCAGCTAATTTTTTCTATAACGTGTCAGATAGTAAATATTTAGGCTTTGTGAGCCATACTATCTCTGCCCCAACTACTTAACTCTGCAGCTGTTATACAAAGGCAGCCAAAGACAATACATAAGCAAAAGTGCTTTATTCCAATAAAATCTTACGTATGAAAATAGGAGCAAGCCAGATTTGACCCACTGGCCATAGTTTACCAATCCTCAGGGTGGGAGGAAATGGCACCTTTAGAAAGACAGGAGAACAAACTATCTTATCATGAGCTGTACTCTGCCCCCTAATGCTGGAAGTGTAAGCTGCTCCACAAACCAGCCCCTCTCAATTATCAGACAGTTGGGCACTTGCCAGATTGGGAAAACCCATTCCCATTCACACATGGGGAAATCCAGAGCAGCTGATGCTACTAATAGAGTTCCTCTACATACCTGTAAATGTTCAGACACTCACACCATGGCCTCAAACAGCTCTGATGCCAGCTGCCATCTGCGCACCAGACCCAGGTGGTTAAATAGGGTAACAGAAGGCAGCAAGGGGAGGTGGGGGTGGGGAGTGTCAAATGTTTCAGTTTTTCAGCAGCTAGAGAAGCCAATAAAGAGTCAAAATGACTTCTGTTGTAACAAAATGTCTTTTAGAAGGTGGTAAGAAGGTGGCCTTCTACACTCCATATCTCCCTATATTCACCCCAATGTATAGCTGGGAAGAGTAAGTAGCTTTAACTTTCCCTTAATAAAACAACATCAGCTTTTTTTTGAGTAAAACTGACATTTTAATGATATTTATACTTCCAACCCATGAACATGGAATACCTTATATTTATTTTTGCAACAAATCAATTTTATTGATACATATTAATAAGGCATAAATGATGACATCAGCTTTTGAAGAAAGGGACAATAACAAAATAATAAAAAGAAATGGCTAGTTCTAAATTATGAAATAGTAGGTTTAGAGGGAACTTTAAGGATAATCTAATCCAAAATTAAGTTTCACAAATAAGTAGTATATTTAAAATGGCAAATTTTAAGTCTATCAGACAGCACAACCAGGCAGCACCACCCCCAGAGCAAGGGAACCCTGTGTACCCCACCCCCAACTCACGTCTTATGAATGGTCTGGAAGAGCTGCTGGCCCTCTAGGGAGACACCAGCACTGATTGCATAGGCCTGGCTCAGCTTCTCCTCCTTCTCTGTCCGTGCTTTGCTGGCAAGCTAGGGTGGAGGAGAAGAAAGAGATTCAGAAAACCATTTGCCTTCATTCTTCCCAATAGTGAGGACCTAAGCTGACAAAAGGAAGCCAGAAAAGACTGGTTTGGTGGGTTCATTTTACCTAGAGGACAAAAATGAGGGTGGGGTGAGGCAACAGCAGTTATCTACTAATTCTGGCAAACATTTCTTCCTTCCAATATTACTGAGTGCCTATCATGTGCCAGACATTCATTGTGCCAGGCAAGATAAATAGCACTGAAAGGAGGAAATGAAAGGCAGAGGGGAAGACAGACTATAAACAAGTAAACAAAAACATAAACAAGATAACTTGGTAAGTACCAGGCAGAAAAAGCAGGGGAATGTGATAGAGTGTGAATGGGGGGCTAGTTTAGATGAGATGGTCAGAGATAAAGGTAATGCACACACTTCTGTTTAAAGGAAAAAATTAAAGAGTTCTTACCAGCTACTGTGCTAAAGCTAAAGCCCCAAGTCTAGAAATGAATGAATTTCACATCTTCATAGACAAGAATTTGAGGCTATAAAGTCTCTATCTTTCCAGCACCAATATCTGTGCTCACATGAGGAGCCAAAACTCAAATAAATCTAACCATGGATACTGTCCACCTTCACCTGAACTGAAGGCAACCCTGTCCTGCCCTTCAAAAAAAAGAAATAGTCTTTTATAACTCATGTCCATTCCTTGACTGCCCTCTGGTGGAACAATTACAAACTGACTAAAAGAAAAAAAGCTCTAGTAAATCCCTCCCAACAGATTCCTATCACTCACCCCAACACATTTCTGGTCTCTAGCACATACTACTGGTTGTTACAGACTATAGAAGTACAAATTTATTTGCATGTAAGACAAAACAAATCTGCTGGACAAGACAGTAAAAACAAAAGACAGATAATGCATTCAAAGTCAAACAAAAGATTTAGAGACTTTCAGACCCTACCTTCCTCCATTAACATAAACAGCTGACTGTATTGATACACTGCAGTACATTAAACACACACAAACATACATGTGTGAACACATGTGTTGCCAACATTAACTCTTTAAATACTAAGAGGGATTGTACCTCCAGCATGTTCTAAAAATGTTTGGAATCATTAAATATTTATAATTCCTACTACACTTTTACTATAAACCAAATATAGTTCTACAGGGGAAATAGCAAGCAAAGTATCTAATTCTTTGTTGGTAAAATAACACACTTTATTAAGGCTTAGATTTGACTATGAAAAAAAGAGGAAGTCTTTAACTGGGTTATAGTTATGGGTACTAGGTAGTCTCATCCCAGCTGCTGAGTTTCAAAGACTGCTACTCCAAATGAGCGGAGGGGAGCGGGTGTGAGCACAGAACTGAGCTCATAGATGCTGTCATTTCAACCTCTCAAGGTAAAAGAGGGAAGATCAAACTCTGCAGTGATTTGAAGCCACAGCTCTTTTTTCACAGGGTTCCCAGACTTGGAGAAAGAGAGATGCATCAGCAGTAAGTAAATAATCTTTCAAGCCTGGTCCTGCTATTTGTCCCCACCAGACTACAACTTTCCAGAGAAATAAATGCTCAGGGTTAACAGCACTCCACAGAGCCTTGGCAATTCCAACTGTAGCAAGAAAGTTTCAACTCTTGAAAACACACAATTTCTATAGAAAGAGAACTGCTGGTGGTTTCAGCAGAAACAAAACTTAGTTACCAAGAAAACCCTGGTTACAAAGAGGAGTTTCCTTGAGTCTCACTTCCCATACAATCCCTCAGAATCTGAAGTCTCCAAGAAAGGAAAGGAAAAAACTGGAGAGGAGCAGCACTTCCTTGGATTAACCAAGCTCCCAGAGACCCTGGGAAGCAGCTAGCGAAAAGTGGTCAACAGATGTTTACCCCATGAGCAGGGCAGGAGAGTCTCACTTTGAAGTCTCAATCCCTTTGAAAAATATTTATCGCTGAACATCAAAACCATCTCCAATGTTGGATCAGACAAAGCTGCTTCTATAAAGCTTGTGTTGATGAGATAATCTTAGTGCTCAACGAGTAAAATACCCTTGTCATCTATATACTAAGTTAAAAACATATCATCCTGTTCAATAAAAGAGAAGAGCTGGTTCAGGGAAACCAGGTGTCTTTGCAGACTGCTTAAGAATGAAACTTGACTGACAATTTAAGGGGGGGAGGTGCTGAGAGAGGAGCCACTTGTGAATTTTTACCAGAGGCAGAAGAGAATGGATATAAATCTCAGCCAAAAGTGATTAATTTGGTCAGCATGAATAACAATGATGGGTTATAGAATATTTACTTCAAAAATATACTCCGCCCCCCCCCCAATTGTACAATCTCCTCTAAAGATTCTTAAAGCAAAGGAGAATGGACTAGATGATTCTCCATTTCAATTCTGGCGCGAACAGATCTAAATGCTAAGTGATGTAAGGGGGAGCCATGTAACAGTAAGAAGAAATGAATGAAGCTGACTGTATTTCAATTCACCACCAATATCCTCAACTCCCTCCTTGTACCTGCAATTATGATTTAGGGATGTGGACTCACCACAGACCCTGAAACCTCATCTGTGATTTTACAGACTATATTTTCATGGCACATAAATCTTCTATAGGGATCTATTTTCACAAGGAAGTGTACAAGTGGGGCAAATTTCTTCCACAGAAGACCGCACCAATTAGACATAACCTTGAGGTCTTTTCATGACCTCATAAAAAGAACCTAAAAGTGTTTCCTCTCCTTAAAACTAGAAGAGGAGGAGGGGGATTACTTTGCTTTTTTGGTCTGTCCCTGAAAATTCATGTTACAGAACTTTGATCTTTGTACACTAATAATATAATAAGCCTTCTTTTGTAAAGCAAGTGATATTGCTCTATTTCAACTTAGCTGTTGTACAAATCTAAATTTTTCTACATTTTTGTAAATGAATGTATACTCATAAATGATCCTATTATTCTAAGTTATTAAGTTTATGGTTACTATCAAAGTACTGGAGAGAACCAATAAAAGCTATCTTCAGTAAAGAAGATACAGGGTGTGCCTTTTAGGCTTGGGAGGGTCATGAGGATTGCAACTTCCTAAATTCAATTACTATCACCCTTTCTATCCCCATTTTCAATACCAACCTGCTACCTGTCAGCCTCTCCACCAAATCAATACTAAAGCACTCACTGGTTAGCATCTCAAAGAATAAAAGGCACCAACTTTGAGACCACACCATTTGGAGAAGCACAAACCAATAAATATGTGTTACCAATATGCATGAGGCTAAACTGAAACGACTACACAAGACAGCTTACAGCTTACCTGCCTCTACTTTCATTTTGCAGGATTCCCTGTAAAAAAAGAGTCACTCCTTATCTACTAACCAGTGCCACCTCCTGTGGCCGTTTTATATACAGTCCCTTGATGTGGGCGAAGGAGAAACATGTAAGAATTTACTACCAAAGCTCTTGAATATTAAAAGGCTTCTAGACATGCTGCTCTGGGTAACCCTTGGTGAGTGACTTAAACACCTCTCCCTTCCTATACTCCATGATATGGAGGGGAAGAGGAAACAGCCATAACAAAAAAAACCTAAACAGTATGCACTTCATTTTGCTATTCAGTCACCAGCTGGGCCATCTTGTTTCCACACAGCTAGATCAGGAAAGCACAGATGCTGTGGGGAATCCAGAGGGATTCCTACTGCAAGTATTTAACAGGACATGACAGCTGATACAAGGGAAGCAGAAAGGCCAGAGAGGAGCCTGCTGGGTGTGACCTACTGACTCCAATGAGCCACTCTCAGTTTGTCCTCTCTGTGGATTCAGGTCTTCCAACCAGCTGCCCTCAGAGAGGCGTTAGGAAGCTTTGCAGCTGCTGCCCTGAAACTGCTGACAGTAAACCTAAGAACAACTGCCATCCTAAGGGCCCATGCTTGCTCCTGCCGTTTCAATTCTGGGGCAGGCTCTTGGAAAGCTCATTCTTAGCTAGCAACAACAAAAAGGCTCTCAAAAATACTTCTTCCAGGGAAGCAGATGTGGCTCAAGTGACTGAGCGCCTGCTTCCCAAATGGGAAGTCCTGGGTTCAGTCCCCAGTGCCTCCTAAAAATAAACAGACAAAAAAAACCAAGCTAACAAAAAAACAAAAACAAAACAAAACAAAAAAAGAAAATCGGGGAAGCCAATGTGGCTCAGTGGCTGAATGCCAGCTTCCCATATAAGAGGTCCCAGGTTCAATCCCTGGCCCCAGTCCCTTAAAAAAATTTTTTTTTCTTCTTTTAAAGACCAATATCCCCAAGGCTCCCAGTTCCCTAGCTGAAAGCTCTTGCATAAAATTTTCTAATATAATATTTTTTACTACCACACATAGTAGGAAACTCAGAAAAAAATACAATAACCCACTTGAAGGTGTGTCCTGTATACATAAAGATGAATGAAAACAACAAATCCAAATAATAGAGGTAAGGTATAGCACAGAGGTCTCGCAGTGAACACACAAGCCTGAGAGCTAACTTTTGCTGAGCGAGAAGTTATTCTATGACAGGCAGCAAGTTACACAATTTACATGCATTAAACATTTCATCCTCACAACAACCCTATAAAACAGGGACTAAAGTTATTCCCATTTGATAGATGGAGAAATTAAGGCACACCTGTTATGAAACCTGCCCATGTTTAGCAAGCCACAGGTGATAAGAGTACAGATTTGAAATGAGTCAGTCTGACTCCAGAGCTTGTGGCCTCTTTTTTTTAAGATTTATTTATTTATCCCCCCCCCCCCCCGTCGGCTTTCTATGTCGGCTTGCTTTCTCTTTACAGGGAACCAATCCTGGGACCTTCCAGAGTGGGAGAGAGGTGCTCAATCTCTTGCACCACCTCAGTTCCCTATCTGCTGAGTCTCTTACTGTCTCTCCTCTGTGTCTCTTTTTATTGCATCACCTTGCTGTGCCAGCTCTCCACTCAGGACAGCATTCCTGCACAGGCCAACACTCCACGTGGGCCAGTTCACCACACAGGCCAAACTGCCTTCACTGGGAGGCCCCAGGAATCAAACCCTGGACCTCCCACATGATAGACAGGAGCCCAATCACTTGAGCCACATCCAATTCTTTTTTTCTTTTTTAAAGATTTATTTTTTATTTATTTCTCTCCCCTTCCGCCCCCCCTCCCCCATTCGTCTGCTCTCTATGTCCATTCAATGTGTATTTTTCTGTGTCTGCTTGTATTCTTGTCAGCGGCACCAGGAATCTGTGTCTCTTTTTGTTGTGTCACCTTGCTGCATCAGCTCTCCATGTGTGCAGTGCCCTTCCTGGGCAGGCTACACTTTTTTCGTGCTGGGCAGCTCTCCTTACGGGGCACACTCCTTACGCATGGGGCTACCCTACGTGGGGGACACCCCTGCGTGGCACGACACTCCTTGTGTGCATCAGCACTGCACATGGGCCAGCTCATCACACTGGTCAGGAGGCCCTGGGTTTGAACCCTGGACCTCCCATGTGGTAGGTGGACACTCTATCCATTGTGCCAAATCCGCTTCCTTCCACTTCCCTCCTGTGGTCTTCTTAACCACAGCACCACGCTTAGATAGTTCCACCTAAGGCAACTAAGTCTAAATTACTGTTAAAAATTTAGTAACAAATATGAATGCAAAATAAAATAAGATTATTAAAAAGGGAAACTATTTTAAGACTCAGATGCTACCTTCTTTCATAGCATTTCTGTAATTTCTACCAATGTCCCCAGTACAGAACACAATTGTCTACCTCATTTCTTTTCCAAAAAGTGGCCATAGGTCCCACGCTAAACCTCAAGAATATCCTTTATTAATTTAAAGGTAATTCAGAGGGATGCTTAGCAGACATAATTTTCTCATATACCAAGTCTAAAGAAGATTGTCAAGCAAGGCTCTTTACCTGTGAGACTGGAGTCAGAAAAAGGCAATTAGCTTATGTTTTCATCTGAATCACAGGTGTGTGTGTATGTTGAGCTATAGAAATGATCTTAGTATGAACAAGATAGGCTTTTGTTCTTTAGAAAGAAAATTCTCCCATCCCTGGACAATATACCCACAAATGTCAAATAGATGAGTCAAAGATGGTTTAGCAATTATTAAATCCACAACCAGATTCTCTATGCAGCCCAATGGTTAAGAGGATGAAGGATGAGGAAATCTGTTTTGTCTCAGCCCAAACCTGTGAGATCCTGAAGAGATTTCTTAACTTCTGTGGGTCTCAATTTCTCTATTTATGAAAAAAAATTATCTATCCTCTATTTACTTCCCAAGAATGTTAAAATAATATGAATACACCAGTGCTTTGATCTGTGATGAAAAAAACACCTTACAAATCCAGGGTGGTCTTATGATCACCTCAATCTCTGAGTATCTACACGTAAATACTACCATGTTGCTACCATGAAATCAGAACCACATTCAAATCAAAATCAACACACATTACAAGCAGTTTTATTTTCACCTAGTATAAAGCAAAAACTGTATGTCAGCAGTCAATAGTTTTTGTTATTTGTAATTATGTCACAACACACTATTCATAAAAAATTCCAAATTTTTTTGTGGTAAATGCACAACATTGTGATTATACTAAAATCCATTGATTTTACACTTTAGAGTTCATATGGTATGTGAATATATCTCAATAAAACTGCTTATAAATTTTTGTTAAAACCCACTATTCATAGATACAGCAGGTAACTAAACTTCCTGGGCACCAATCGACTAACTTCCAAGTCCTGAAACCCTGAAACACAGTACTGCTCTCTGCAATCGACCATGTGACCTGCCAGCGAGTAACTGGCTGGGATACAAGCTGAAATTTGACCTCAACATCCTAACTCTGAGAGATATGCTCAAAGGTGCAGTCTCACAGCGTGGCTGTCAGGATTAAGGGAGAAAACATAGATGAAAAGCACTAGGTGAGCTATTAAAGCACTATACAAATTTAGCTACTACTATTATTTTTAGCACAGACAAGGTGGCTTGAAGGTCATGTCAGAGAAATCAAATAATAATCCAACCTTTCCTATAGCCAATAAGTTCAGTGCTCTCTCCCAGTGGTTTCTGTTAGAGATGCTAGCAAGACCTTAAAGTCCTAAAGAGAATGTCTTCCAAAACATGGGTGGAATAATATGTTGGAAAATGCCTTTAATTTTATCTGCCAAAACAGCAGGGAGCTCCACCTGTCAAATAAAAGAGTTGACTTTATTCAGTGAGAGTGAAAGAGATGCTACGCTGCTGTTTCCTAGGCTCAGACCCCCCATTAACACTGATCTTGCCATACTGTTATCACTAAGTTAAATGCTACGGCTGTTCAATACGCTCAACAAAACTGAGATTCTTGGGCAAGAGTAGTATCTTAATTTCCTGATTAAGGTGAATAAAAGGAAAAGAAACCTTGATGATTATTAGAGTTCACAGAACCAATCCAAGAACAGTTCCCAGAGATCAAGTGACCAACAGAGTCACATAATTCATTAGCAGTTGCTAGTTGCTAGCAGTAAAAAGAACCCAGTCCTTCAAACTTCCAGCATTCTACCATACCATGTTGTTAACTTTTAACATAATGTGTAGATTCTTTAATTTTCCAGTCCAGATCCAATTTGCTTCATTCTCCAGGGCAGTTTCTGGTATTTACCTAAGCTAGACTCAAAATTCAAGTATACTAGCTTTAGTTCCCAAGACTGTTCTCTGCCAGGAAAATTACAACAGTTAGAATGCCCTTTCTTAACACTAGAGAAGATGGTATCACTAATCCACCAAATAAGGTCCTTATTTTGAATTGTCTACAGGGTGTGGAGATGGCTGCCACGACACAGCCACGGCTCAACTGTGCCAGACAGTCACTCAGCATCTTGTCTTTTCAAGTGGTAAGATTCCCTGCACACCTCCATGATGCTAACAAGGCTCCCTTGGGAATCAAATCCTTGGCCTAAAGACAGCCCCACTGAGTCAGCTGGCCAATATGCACTATAGCCTGAAGTGAGACAAGAGCCCCAGTCCTAAAACCAGGGGCGCTGTACTGCCCCCATCATGGCTCTGTCAGGTGACTCCAAAGTTTAAATGCCACTAAATCTGACCTACTTCAAAAGACCAGTGATTTTTAAAATGCCAGTCACTACCTCCTTGATCTCATCCACCACCACTCTCTACCCAGTATGCCCCCTGCCACTCAGCAGTAATCTCTCTTCCACCCCTACCCCACACCTGCATCTTCACAACACATCTGTGAGGAAACTGTCTGCTAAGAGCCAGGTGCAAAACCTACTGGTGGACTTTAATCTGGAAACGAGTCTTTGACAACATATTCTAACCAAGTGAGCCCAGTAGGTTATATCCTCTAGGAGCCAGAAAAATTACATTTATCTAACGAACTTTTGCTTGCCCTAGGCAACTGTTTATTTCCCTTCCCATGGTTACACACAATACGAACACCTTCTACCTTCTACTCAAATATACACACCTAAACAGACAGTGGCCAGGCCACCTATGACCATACCTCAACACTTTGAAGTCAAGACGTATCAACTAGTATGCCAAGTGCCTTGCTAACACACTAGGTCCATGGACAATGCAGTTGCTATAAACTACCCCAGGAATTTACTCACACTTCGGGATTCATCTTCAAATAACTACAACTTCGTAAGGTTATGGTGAATTTTAGCTCAAAACAAAAAAAAAAAGTCAGAAAATGGGTAAAGGACTTAAGTAGATATTTCTCCAAAGAAGATAAATAAATGGCCAAAAACACATGAAAAGAACCTCAACATCATTAGCCATTAGGGAAATGCACATCAAAACCAAAATGACTTATCACTTCAAAGCCACAAGGATGGCTATTAAAAAATAGAAAATAACAAGTGTTAGAGAGGATGCAGAGAAACTGGAACTCTAGTGCACTGTTGGTGGGAATGCAAAATGGTGCAGCTACTGTGAAAAGCAACAGAGGAGTTAAATACAAATTTACTATATAATCCAGGAAGTCCACTTCTAGGCATATACCAAAAGAAAGTGAAAACAGGGTCCCAAACAGATACTTACAACACCAATGTTTTTAGTAGCATAATTCACAATGGCTAAAAGACAGAAACAACCCAAGTGTTCATCAACAAATAAATGGATAAACAAACATACACACAATGGAATATTATTCGGTCATGAGAAAGAATAAAGTTATGAGACATGTTGCAACATGAAAGAACTGTGAAAACATGCTCAGTGAAGTAAGCAAGGACAAAATTTGTATGACAGCACTTATAAGAGAAGACAAGAAATAGCAATATTCACAAATCAGAGGGAATATATTCTTCAGATTAGAGGTGGGGGTAGAGGTGAGGGAGAGGAAGTGAAAAAAAAAAGACAAACAACAAAAACTCATTATACAAGTGAAGTGGGGGGGCAACAGAGAAGCAGAGAAATTCCCTTCTTTAATGAAGTACATAGAACAATGCAATGCAGGTAGGAAACGTACAACAAATAAGGTCAAGTAAGGATAACTACGCTAAAGAAAACTAAAGTAGGCTAAGGGATACAGAGTATCTGGGGAAGGGGACCCTTTTTAGTAGAATGATTAAGGAAGACCCCTCTCAAAAGATGCCTTTGAGTGAAAAACTGAGAAAAGACTCAGCTTTGTTGACATCTAGAGCAAAACCATCCCAAATAAAAAGGGAGCAACTTTAGGATCCCTAAAAGAAAAAGAAAAGCCAATTCTTCCCTTAACATGGCATCATAAACAAAGGGAAGCATCTAAGTTTCTCTTAAAAATAAAATATTGTGACTCTTCCACCTTAGAGGCCTCACCCTCAGATCAATCTCTAAATACCTTTTTTTTTTTTTTAAGGAGGTACCAGGGACTGAACTCAGAACCTCCTACATGGGAGGCAGGCACTCAAACCAGTGAGCTACACCCGCTCCCTAAATATCATTTTTATTCAAAGGTAGCCACCTTGTTCTCCACTGCCAGAGGCAAATGATAAGCTCTTTGAATCTCTTCCTGGTTCCATCTGATTACTCACTGCTTGTTAGTAATGGATAAACGGATAAAAGCTGCTGACTAAGCAGTCAATTGTTGGGTAAGGGAGGTGGTCACCTAAATTCTGTATTACTTGTATATTTCAATTTTCCATGCTGTGTCCTTTTCCTGCCTACCCCCCTACCCGTGCCACCCTACCAATATCTGTTCCAGAAAGTATTTTCCAACTCAGCAATGCAGTGTTATGTATTTATCTAAACAAATACACAACACTGGCCTTGGGTGTGTCAACAAATCCTTTAACAAGAGTCTCGGAGAGAGAAAGCACAGGCTCCTATGTTATGTGACTGCTAACTCCAGTCCTCAGGTAAGTGTTCCCTCTACTATGCCTCCTGGTAATAGTAACTTGGAAATTTAAGTTAATTCTGGTCACTGACAAGCAGTCTCTTAAAACATCATTTACATATAAGGTATCACATACTAATGGCATCCAATACAATTTTGATTTTTCCCAGTCTTGGGCTGGCAAGTTCTGATCTCTGAGTTAAAGTCAGCTGCCTTCTCTCAGTTACACTAACACCCCCCACACCTCATCCCAGCCATCCCACAATTCAAGAAGCATCAGTTGAGGGAAAGGAATGTAGCTCAAGTGATAAGGCCTTTGCCTACCATATGCGAGGACCCAGCTTCCATCCTGGGGACCTCTGGTGAAAAAGAGAAAGTGTGCCTGTGTGGCAAGCCAGTGCCCACACGATGAGCCGAGTGCCTGCATGAGTGCCCACGTGGTAAGCCAGTGCCCACGCAAGTGAGTCATGCAGCAAGATGATGATGCAACAAAAGAGAAGAAGGGTAGAGTCAAAGTAAAAGTAAAAGGGCAGAGTCAAAGCGTGGCAGAGACCAGGAACTGAGGTGGTGCAACTGACAAGGAACCTCTCTCCACATCAGAGGTCCCCAGGGTCGAATCCCTCTAAATCCTAGAGGAGAAAGATAGAAGACAAAAAGAGCAATAGGTACAGAAGATCACACAGCGAATGGACACAGATAGCAAAAACAGCAGGGTGGGGAAAAAAATAATAAATCTTTAAAAATAAAAGCAGCATCAGTTGGCTACACAAAACTAACACAAGAGAACAGAACATCTGTTGACTTCAGCTACCTTCACATAATCCTCCTAATAATGGTATGAGCTAGGTACCAACATTACCACCCTTTTTACAGTTGAGGAAATAGATGCTCAGTAAGGTTAAGTGGTGAAGTAACAAAGACAGATATGCTTAGGTCGTTTCTAGGTTCCTCCCACTGGACCACACTACCCCCAAGTGTAACAACAAATGTACCAACATAGGTATTTCTCTTTACTTAGAAACATTATTTAGTACTATAGACATCTGGGTTCTCATTTCACTTTTTTTTTTTTTTTCTTTGATGTTCTAGGGCCAGGAATTGAAACCAGGACCTCATATGTGGGAAGCCAACACTCAACCACTGAGCCACATCAGCTCCCCTGAGTTGGTTGTTTCATTTGTTTGCTTGCTGTTTTGCTTTTTTTGTTTTTAGGAGACCCTGGGAGCAAACCCAGGACCTACCATGTGGGGAACAGGCACTCAATCACTTGAGTCACATCCACTCCCATTTCACTTTGCCAAAGTACTTTATAATCTCCTTAGACATAAAGGTAGAAAAAAAACATGGAACTTGGGATAAAAATACCAAACCTCAATTCAAAACCCACTGTGTGTTACTTTATTTGTTGTGGGACCTTAAACTAGTAGTGACTCGTTTACTCTGAGCTTCAGTTTACTCATCTGTAAGACGGTGATGATACCCATACCATAAGAACTGTTGTTAAGGGTTAAATATCTACTGATGACTAATTCCAAGGATGGTAACAAGTATTAGTTCTCACACTACTAGCCAGGCAACCTTGAACAAGCCATTTAAACTGATAAGCGTGTTTTCTCATCTGTTAAACTAAAAGAAAAAGAAAAAGGGGAAGTGGATGTTGCTCAACTGACAGAGCGTCCACCTACCAAATAGGAGATCCAGGGTTCAAACTTGGAGCCTCCTGGCCCATGTGGTGAGCTGGCCCACGCACAGTGCTGCTGCACACAAGGAGTGCCATGGCAGGAGTATCCCCTGTGTAGGGGAGCCCCACACAAGGACTGTGCCCCACAAGGAGAGCCATCCTGCATGAAAAAAGTGCAGCCCGCCCAGGAATGGTGCTGCCACACGGACAGTTGATGAAGCAAGAGACACACAGATTCCTGGTGCTGCCAAGAATGCAAACGGACACAGAACACACAGAGAACGGACACAACAGAGCAGACAATGGGGGGGGAGGGGAGAAATTAAAAAAACTTAAAAAAAAAAAGGTGGGGGGACCCAACCCCCTAAATTTCACACAGGGTGGTTGTGAGGATGAAATGAGTGAGGTGTGTCCTCATTTCTTTGTAAACCCTAAGGCCCTACAAAAATAAAAGGTATGGTCGCCAGCTAAGCTTACCTTAGCACCTTGCACAAATTAGATTTTCAGTAAGTGTTTGATAAATGCTACATGAAAAAGGTCTTATTAATGCTGACATGTCCCAAATCATCTCCTCAGAGTACTACTAACCCACAAGCAATCTTCATCCTAAGAGAAGAGGATGCTGAGTCAAGTTAAAAAATAAATAAAACTTGTTGGAGCGGATGTAGCTCAGTGGCTGAATGCCTGCATTTTACATTCAAGGTCCCAGGTTCAATCCCTGGTACCTCTTTTCTAAGTTAAAAAACAACAAAATCAATAACAACAACAACAGGGGAGCTATGTAGCTCAAGTGGTTGAGTGCCTGCTTCCCATAGATGGGGTCCAGGTTCAATCTCCCAAACCTCCTAAAAACCAAACAAACGAAAAAAACCAACTCTCATTGGGGAGCGGATATAACTTGGTGGTTAAGTGCCTGTTTCCCATGTACAGATCCTGGGTTCAATACCTGGGACCTCCTAAAAAGAAAAAGAAAGAAAAGTAACTTGTTAAGAAACACCCTACCTTCACCCTACCATGAGGTTCCTAGGGTTCTCGTCCTCAAGCAGTAAGTCTTCCTCTATGACAGGGTAAGCTAAGAATAATCCACAAAAGTGAATAATCTGAACATCACATATGGTTGGTTTTCATATGCTTTTGTACTTTTTATCTGACTGCTTCGGTTTTATAGTCGAGAATTTCAGAATACTTTAACAGGGTACAATGTTACTAAGAAGATAAAACTTCCTCCTTCTGCAACCTCATTGTCCTTCCCAATGTTCTATCCCAATGCTGGGGATAGATATGACTTTAGCCTGCAGGAAACTGGCAGTCAAAGCAAGACAGGCTCTTCTTCAGGAAGTTGCTGTTCATACCGTCCCTAATGGGTTAGAATTAAGAATTTCTTTTAAAAGTTCCTCTTTTCTATTTCCTGCTGGGTCAAGGTAAATAAATATGCAGTTTATATTAACAAGTTTAACAGATCACTTACAGTGTCAGCGAGGTGAGCCGTGCGATGGTATCATCCCCCTGGAGGCTAGCAGTGCAGAGATAACACTCTCCCAGACTGTGAGCATCAGAAGAACTACACACTTCAGGTATTCTCCCAGGGATCTCAGAACACTTTAGTTCCCTCCCACATGCTCAAACGATCCTCCCTCTTCAGAAAACCCCAAGTCTATGCTTTTAAATGAGTTGAATTTTTTGTATTGTTCAATCAACATGTAAATATGGCTGTCCAGATTCATTGTTTTCAGTAATAGCCCAGCAGGCTCCCTGTAATTCTAAATGAATCAAAGGAGGAATAGCAATGCATCCTAAAAGGTTGGTTTCAAGGGAAAACTAATATAGCTTATTCATAAACATCTCTGCAAATGGAAGAATGAATAAATGAAATCCAAAGATAACCCTCCAACCTAATTTTAGTTTTTAGTTTCTGCCTCCTCTTCCCAGCAAGTCTTTTTTAAGAACTGGCAAACGGGCTACAAAATAAGAAAAGTAAAGATTTCTGGTATTCCCCAATTTATTGCTTTCCTGCTGCTCTTTTGAAAGAGTGGGTAAACCACTAGTTTATAATAATGCTAGTAAACAATTAAAATGTGACCAGCAGGAAGCAAAACTAAAGGCAAACATAATCCACAAACTAAATAACCAAGAACTTCTTAACAGCTCTCATTTAACAGTCCCACTGGCACCACTCCAGCCCCTCTCTAAGAAATGGTGGCACCAGCTGGTCACAAGAGCAGAAACCGATTATCCTTTAAATTTGATAAAATCAACCTGCTTTCAGATAATCTTTCCTCTACTACTCACTAAAGGTCCAGTTATAGAGTGACAGACTTCTTATACCCTATAAACACCAAAGGATAATTTAGAGCTTATCTTCTTTTTAGCATACTAGGAATCAAACTATCTCACTCAGATCTTTTAAAATATCTAGAGCTAATTCAAGACCCAAAGAGCACCTATTAGTAGGAGATATCTGACTAGCCAGGGCTTCAAAAACCTAGGTTTCTAAGAATGGGACATCCTGTAAGCAATAAGAGACTTTAATATGAAATCTAAGACTCTTCTGAATCTGTCCTCAGCCATCACTAAAGAACGTGTGGCATTTTAAAGGAATCTGGCAAGAAGGGGGCTCCAGATCTGAGGTAACTCCATTCTACCAGCCTCAGTTATCCTTCATTGTTTCAGCTTCCTGAGGGTTTCCTTGCTTTGCTGAATTGTAGCAAATATGCTACATACCAAAGAGACGCCATGAGAATATACATTATTACAAAACACCTCTTAAGAGGAAAACTTACCACACTAATTCAAGAAATTTAAGGAGAGGCAACAGCTGCTACTAAAATCTAAGGCATAACTTATTCATTCAACAAATATTTATTAAGCACTACTCTGTACAAGGCACTGTGTATTCAATGGTGAACAAAATAGGTATGGTTCCCATCCTTCCTGGAACAAAATTCGGTGCAGACAGACATTAAACAAGTAAACAATTATGTCATTAGAACTATGAAACAGCAACAAACAGGAGTTGTCATTGAAGTCCTGATGGACAAGGCTCCAGTCTGGAAGGATGAGTGTTTCAAGTACAAAGGACAGTACAGGATACAACAGGGCTTTGGACATTATTATTATTGATCAACATGAGCTTTGGGTGATCTAACTGAAGAGTCAAAGTGATTTAGAGGTTCATAGAGATCACAATTTGTATATCCAAGATTAAAATACCCTAAACACAGGGGAGCAGCAATGGCTCGAGCCATTGGGTATATCCCTCCCACATGGGATGCCCCGGGTTTGCTTCCCAGTGCCTCCTAAAAAGAAGACAATGAGACAGCAAGTACAAACAAGGGGGGGACAGAGAAATAAACAAAATAAAACTTAAAAAAAAATTCCCTAAATATCTAAATTTGTTAAACTTCAAAATTCAACCATAAAGACACAAATGAAGCTCTATGGCAGTGGTTTTCAAACTTTTGTAGTTCACAAATCTGAGAATCTAAAATTCTCCAGATCCTCACCCAGGAAACACATATTCATGTGTGCATACAGACATACACAATATTTTAAGAGGCTCACAGGCAATATCCCCACCCCCACCTCCACTAGAAGTTTATGCATGGACTCCAGATTTTAAAAAAAATAGCCCTCTTTCACATAGGAAAAAGCAAGCTCTCAACTCTATTTGAAACAGGAAGATTTTCTTAAGATCTGTTTAAGATATCCAGGAATAAAAAGAAAAACCGAATGATATTATAGGGGAAAAAAAAGAACAAGAAATGTTAAGTAATGAAAAAAAATGAAATGAAAACAGACAAAAATGTACATATCATAAGGAGTCAATTAGACTCATTTTCCCCACCATTTTGGTGAGGTAGACCTGTCCTCCAGACCTTACCTTACTAACATTGAGTGAAGCTAGGGGAGGAGGGGTTTCTGTTCGGTCATTAATTATTTCCACTTCTGAAACATACTGTAAGTTTATGAGCAAGATGTCTGCATGGTTAGGCTTTCCACTGGAAGAGGGACATTCTGGTGAGAAAATGAAGTTAAGGAAAACAGGGGCAAGCAGAGGCACAGACGCATCCCAAAAGGAGCATGGAAAACATGATTCACACATCTCGTGTGAAAGATACCCCATGACCAAAATGCTCATGTAAAAAGGTATGTCACATATAAGACGGGTAACCTCACAAGAATCACAATTCTCAGGAAATCTCTGCCTGTCACTTTCCTCCCACCCCCATAACCAAAAGATTTCAAGCTTCACAAACCCAAATGTGGCCAAAAATTAGAAGCCTCAAAGGGTTTCTGTCATCTTCTCTCAACCTGTTTTATGAAGAGAAGTACAATTCAGTTGTAAAGACTTACGTATAATGTTTGTTTTGAACCTTTACTCACACAACAGCAGAGCCAGTATTTTCTGCTTGTGACATAAAACTTGCTGCATCTATATAGTACTCTTTTCATTTTTTTAGATTTGAGGTATCCCATTTTGTAGAGGAGAATCTATATAGCACTGGAAAGGAAACTCATCCAAGATGACCCAGCTAGTTAATCCAATCATTCATTCATTTGTTCACTCATGCTCCAAAAATTTACCAAGTACCTACTGTATGCCAATTAAAAGAAGTAATTACTCATTCCAAAGACCTTGCCAATGAAACCACTAATGTAAAAGGTCTTAAGGCCAGGTATGATTTCTTGTTTAAAAAAGAAAAAAAAATTATTGCTAATAATTGCTGTAATCAGTCTCAGAGGACATCTCTCTGAGCTAGAAATCTATAACTAGTGGTTAACTGAATTAAAATACTTGCTCATAAGCAGCAGACTCAGTAGGCAACTTCATTTTGAAAGATGCCACAATAGATTACCGCCCCCCTCCCCAAATATCCAAATAAACCCGCCTGTAGCTCAAATAAAAGGGGAAGGGATGACACATTTATTCCAACCAGGAAGTATTTTATTTCTAAGACCGAGTTTCCTGGAGTAATTCAGAGTTCATTTTCACCCCAAAGAAGCAGGCCACTTTTTCTCACTTTGTTTAACACCGCCACTTTCAAAAGGGGAGGCTACTACTACTACGGAAAAGTCAGGACTCCATGTGCTGGGCTAAGCAAGAGAAGATGAGAACTTGCTTTTTCACCTGTAACTCACACATCCCTACATAAGTTCCTGAGAAACGTGACAAGCCCTTTCTGGATCAGGTTTCCAATGCGCACATTCCAAAAAGAGCAATTTCCAAATGACCGACAAACCTAAAAGTCAGCAAACCCCACCCCCAACCACCTCAGCGGCACCACACACACACATGCACCAGCAAACCGAGCCCTATCCCCAATTCAGATAAAAACTCTCCTACTCGCTCCCAAAATGGGCAAGACCCATTTGGTCACTACCCCACCGCCCCTTCCTCAGGACCAAATCCCAAGAGTAGCCTACCCTCCTAAACTCAGGGCCATATCCTTGCCTTACGAGCAGTTCCTCACTCTACACGACCCCTCCCTACGTGATTTTACCTGCCCCCCTTCCATCCGGGCTCCAATTCACCAGCCCTCTCTCCCACCCCTCCCCTGAACATGGCATACCCTCTCAGCGTTCCCCCTAAAAGCCGTCCGCGTGTCAAGCCCCCTTCCACCCACCGACCCTCCCTCGGGACCCAATTTCCACATGTGGTGGGAGACAGGGTCCCCAAAGCAGACCGAGGGGCCCGCGGGAGGGGGAGGGGCGTTCAGGGCCGTGCGCATGCGCCCGGGGCACCGTGGTAGCCGGTCGCCCCTGGGCCCGGAGAGGGCCCCAGCCGCCGCTGTCGTCCCCCACCCCCCCACCACCGCACGTACACGCCGGCCCGGCCTCGGGCTCCGCTTAGGGAAGGATACTTAAAGCCAGCATTTTGGACTGGTAGTCGAAGGCTACCACCTCGCCCTGCAGCCGCTGCTCCTGGCACGTCCGGCACGACACCTGGCTCCCGACGCTGAAGTACTCGCCCGGAGGAGCCGCCATCTTGGGAAAGCAGCCGCGGCCGGCGGCGGCGGCGGCGGCAGCAGTGGGCGAAAGCCGGGCCCCCAGTGAGCGCCGCGACGCGACGCGACGCACGGGCGTGCTGACGTTACGCGTTAGGGCGTGGCCTGGCGTTGGGTGGGGCGGGAGTCAAGGTAGAAGAGGAAATAAAGGGGAGTGTGGAGAGGGTTTGTACTGCGGCGCCCGCTTTGTAAAGTACTTGTAGACCTGCGTGGAAGGAAAAGCGGAAAGAGGAGGGAGCTGCACTCTCGGTTATGTGCACACCTTGCACATGACAAGAGTTTAATGAATGAACTACATGTACTATCCTCATCTTATATAGGAAGAATCCTATGTCCAGGAGACTTAATGAAAACGCTTGCCAAATGATTAAACCTATTTACAAAAAGTGGTAGAGGAAAGAAAAATGAGTTAGGTAAACCGTAATCAGAATCCCAGGTTTGCCACACACTAGCTATGTGACCTTGAGCAAATTACTAAACCCATATGAACCTGTTCATTTGCATCTATATTATCACTTATTGAACATCCAACAACCCTTTGAGGTAGGAATCAATATCGCCATTTTATAGATGAAGAAAGCAAGTCTTAGACTAAACATGTCCAAGGTCACACAACTAGCAAGTGGCAGAACTCAGTCTGCCTGTTTCCAAAGATAGTGCTATTTACTGCTATACTATGCTTGATAATAATACCTACCTCATAAAGTAGTTAGGTTTAAATGAAATAGCGTGTATAAATGCTTGGCACATAGTAAAAGTCTTCAATAGATGTTACCCTATAATTGCCCATTGCCTTTGGAACTCAAGATGCTTCCCCATCTCTCCCTTGTCTTCCTTCCTCAGCAAGCCAGGCAAAGCACTGTGGAGTGAGAAGCAGTGACAGTAACAAGAGGAACCTTAGGGGTGCACTCCCACCTTCAGTTTCCGTTATGTAGGTTGCTGTACAGGTGTATTTTCTCTAGTCCAGAAGGAGTTAGAGGGCCATTAGTTAACCTGAACAAAGATCAAACATTTTTCCTAGCCCTGCAAGAGGCATCAACTCCCAGTGAGAGAGATATTGGTAAAATCATTCTAATAGAAATAAAAATATTACGCCCCATTTGTGTTCAGAGAACTTTCATGTCTCTCATCCTTGTTCTCTGGCCCCCATGGCAAGTCATAGGTAATGATCACTCCACATTTTACATGGTTATTTTGATATAGAGTTTCATATATGACTTCCAGGTGCAATTAGAAAAGGCTTCCTGGTAAAAATGAAAAATCTAAGCTGAGTCCTGAAAGATGAGCAGGGAAAGAGGAGAGTTCTATTGCAGGCAGAAGGAACTGCATGTGCCAAGAATCCTTAAAGGAGAGTTTGGTGATTTCAAGGAACCAAAAGTAGCTCAGAAATATTATGAAGGGGTGTGTGGGCAACAGCTGATTAAAGTTGAGGCTAGAGCCAGGCAAACTTTCAAAGACTTTGAAAAAAATTTAGATTTTCTCCTGGGGGCAGTGGAAAAACATTTACCAAGGAAGTGATGAGATTCAAATCTAAGCCTCCCTTCCCCATACCTTTTTAATTAGTGAAATTTAATCTTTCCAAGAGGAAACCAAATTTTTTTTTTCTGAGTTAGGCTGCTAGTAATTTATTCCGGTAGGGAGGGAAGAGAAATGGGAGAAAATAACAGAGCAGGGGTCCCAGGTAGAGAGTAAGGAGCTGAAAAGTGATAAAGAGGGCTGATTTACAGGCTACAATTTCCCATTATAGGTTATCAATGCCGAGGTTTTACTTGCGTGGTGATCCAAGCAGGGGAGAAAACAGCTGGAGTCTGGGTCTAGAGACTCTGAGAGCACACGAGAGAGAGCTGAAACCAGATTTAAATTCTCATTTTCATTCACCCATTCGAAAATCATCCAAGAACAAAGTTGTCTAAGAAGGAACCAAGGTGTCAATTCAAGTCTCCTCCCAACCCCACCTCTGCCTCGAGGCAATACCTAGAATAGCTGAGATTTTTATTTTCTGTGTGTTCTTTGGAGGATTATCCCAAACCCTGTTATAAGTGTGTATGCCTTCCCTCCCCTCCCCATGTCAACACTACAGCTCTCTCAAGGTTCAACTGCCCAGCAGTTTTTCATGTCGGAAGGTATATAATGGAAGGAGGGGTCAAGACAAGACTAGAACTGGGAGGATGTGTGACTTCGTGGCTGTATGTGAAAGTTAGCAGTTTTTAGTAAGGAAGAAGCTTCATCTTCTAGAATCTTATCTATCAGCCTCCAAATCAATAGCCCATGAATTAGTGCGGGAGAGTCTTGGGCTGGGTGAAGAAGGCTTGGAATGACTGGTTATATACAAACGTAGGGTCCCGCTTCAAGATCAACCGGAATGCCTGGCTCGCTGGATGACAGGGTGTCCGTAGTCCTCTCTACAAGAATTTTTTTTTTTTTTTTTTTTAAGGCTAACGATACTGGTGAAGAGATCCGATCTGGAAAGAATCCTGACCCCAGGGATTACACATCCACCTTCGCTGCCGCAGGGCAGGGACGCCAAACGCCCCGCCCAAGCCGCGAGTTAGTCGGCGTCCTAACCCGGAACAGCAGTGGTGCTGCTTCAGCACTCGCTGACCACGTGCCGGCAACAGCGGCCACGTGGGGCCCTGCGGAAACGCCTTGGAAAAGTTTGTCCCCTGCGCTGCCCAGTAGAGAGGAAGCCCAAAGAAGAGCTTAGGAGGAAATGGTACCCGGTAGAGGCCGGACTCGCGCCAGCCTGGGGTTACTGGGGGCGGGGACAGTGGGCGGGGCCTGGGCTCCGGCAGCTGGTGGGAAGGGCGGGGCCTGGGGCTCAGAAGGGTGGGCTTTAGAGAACCACCGGTCAGCAGCACCTTCTTTGTCGCCCGGCCTCTTCTCCTTCCACTCCTGAGCAAACCCCGGCCCAGCCGGCCCCAGGGTCGCCATGGAGTCCACGCTGGGCGCGGGCATCGCGGTAGCTGAGGCGCTGCAGAACCATCTGCCCTGGCTGGAGAACCTATGGCTCTGGGTCACCTTTCTGGGTGATCCCAAGAGCCTCTTCCTGTTCTTCTTCCCCGCGGCCTACTACGCCTCTCGCCGCGTGGGCATCGCGGTTCTCTGGATCAGCCTCATCACCGAGTGGCTCAACCTCGTCTTCAAGTGGTGAGACAGCGAAGCCCTCCGGCGACTAGTCCCCTACCCCGGCCCAGAATCCTGTGCCAAGCCCCGACCTTTCTCAGCCAGTGCCTCAAAGGCTTGGACCTTAGAATGAACCCACGGTTTTAACAGCCCCACCCCTACCTGGTGGCTCCTGACTTTTCTCCTTTGAGTATCTTTGTGCATCTTTGTGACCTCAGGGTCCACCCATTCCATCCACCTGTCCTGATCAGGAAAATCACCTAACGCCTGTGTTACAAATGCAAATACCCCATCCCCATTTCACACCCACTGATTTAGAAACTATAGGGAAGGGGCTGGGAGTCGGTACTTTAATAAGCATCTATGGTGATTTTTAGGTAGCAGAAAATCCTGCTTTCAACTCACTTTTTTATTCATCTACTCGTTCATTTATTTGACAGCTTTTTAAAAAAAATTCTGTATTTTTTTTAAGGTACATAGATCACACAAAATGTTACATTAAAAAATACAAGAGGTTCCCATATACCCCATTCCCCACACCCCCCACTCCTCCCATATCAAGAACTTCTTTCATTAGTGTAATAGCTTTTTTTTTTTTTTAAGAAGCATGCTTTGTGCCATGTATCATACTAGCTACTAAAGACAGAGAAGGCTAGAGCCTTACAAATCAAGGTGTGGTCCCTGGATCATGCAGAACTAGCAGCATAGGCCTTACTCGAGGGCTTGCTACAAATGCGGGCCTGGGGAAGGGATGGGAGGCTCATAGGAGACACTTGAATGGACTGGAATGGCTTTCTGAAAAGACAAAAAACAGAGTTACCTTCCCTTCTACTCTTCTCTGCAAGGGCTTCATCCTTAACTCTGAACGGAAAAAACTGTTGTCTAATAATTTCCTTCTTGCCTAATTGCCTATTGCTTTGTGCTCTCTTCTTCAGAGTCTGTTTAAGCCGCTGCCACTCATCTGGTTCCCCCAAGCATCAGACTGTCCAAACCCTCCTCAGTAGATAGCCCCTCCCCACAACAAAGCCCCTATTCATTCTCTAAGTATGTACTGAGCATCTGGTGTGTGAAGCAGGGTGAGTTTTTGGTGGGAAAAATCAAGGTTCCTCCAATACCTCCCTCCCGTGCACACGGCTTCTTGCCATCATTTTTCTGCTCTCCCACCTTTTCTGTCTCTGGCTACATCCCAGCTCTATATTGTATGCTTTCCCAGGGCCCAATCAAGCACCTGCTAGGTCAGGAGATTTTGAACTTTCTGTTCTCCTTATTCTTTCTCAGCCTTCTCTGTCTATTTCCCTCTGCCATTTTCAGACATGACATGCTCACCCAAGTAATTCAGGTATGTGTAATTCAGGATGAAATTTGGGAAATGGAGAGGGGAATTGGCACCAAGGAAAACAAGAAGCAGGAAAGTCAGTGAGGGCCTGGAGGTGAGGGAGGGAGAGGGCCAGGTCTTGGGCTCTCTGTAGATGTGAAGAGAAGAGGTGGCCTTGTAGTGGGAGGGGTAAGAGTGGGTCCTCAAAGTGTCTCAGAGCATTTACACACAAACACACTCTTCTTTGGCCTCCTTTGAGCTTTTTAAAAAATAGTGCGCTTTCTCCTGTCCTCAGGAAGAAAACCATGGCAGGGTAATGGCACTGACTCTGCGCCCCTTTCTGACTCTATCCCTTGGGCCACCCTCCTGAGTACTCCCGGGTGTTCCCCCACCCCCAACCCCATCCCCATGCTCCAGGAGTCAGACATAATGTCTGGCATCTGTTCTCTTCCAGGCTCCTGTTTGGAGACAGACCCTTCTGGTGGATCCATGAATCGGGGTATTACAGCCAGGCCCCGGCCCAGGTTCACCAGTTCCCCTCTTCTTGTGAAACTGGTCCAGGTGGGAAGCCTCAAACCTTCTCGGATGAGCATTTTAGAGTACTTTCCAGCCAGGGTAACCCAATCAGAGGCCCACCCTCTCAGGTACTGACCCAGGCAATAAAGGAACCTCAGGAGGACTGAATTGTAGGAGTCGATCCAAGAGACACAGGCCAAGGCAGAAGCCTGAGCACAGTTGTTAAAAAAAAAGGTGTGGGGCACAGAGGGACAGAGGGAGCTATGGACTAGTACTGGGGGAAGGTTTTCTTTTCAGCTAGGGGGAGGCAGCTGTGTTGCAGTGTCACCAGAGACAGCCCCACCCCCCACCCTCTCACCGCCAGCTTCTGCTTTCCCGGCAGGCAGCCCTTCTGGACACTGCATGATCACAGGAGCAGCCCTCTGGCCTGTAATGACAGCCATCTCCTCCCAAGTGGCCACTCGGACTCGCAGGTATACCCTGGTTTGGCCTACCAATGGGAGAGGGATGATGGCACCCTGACCCCAAAGACCTAACAGGAGGGCAGCCTGGGAGCTGGAGTTCTGGGGATCCTGGGGCATTTGGTCAAACCACAAAGTGCCTGGGTGCTGAGGGAAGCCAAGCTGTGTAGGGACACCTCCCGAGTCATTCACCTCTCTTCTTTCCAGCCGTTGGGTTAGAGTGATGCCTAGCCTGGCTTATTGCACCTTCCTGCTGGCCATCGGTCTGTCACGGGTCTTCATCTTAGCACATTTCCCCCACCAGGTGTTGGCTGGCCTAATTGCTGGTGAGCAACTGGGGAGACACTTGGGCTGAGAGGGTGCTCCTGGTGTGGGGAGGACCAGTCTAGGATCTTCCCATCTTCCTGGGCTTCTCTAGAGCCAACCCCTAAGCCCCCCTTGGTCCTCATTCTGGTCTCCTTCAAGCCCCATCTCAGGGATCTTGTCCTCAAACTTCTTGAAGCTGCTGTCATCCATTCCCCCAGGTGCTGTCCTGGGCTGGGTAATGGCTCCCCGGGTACCCCTGGAGAAGGAGCTAAGCTTCTACGGCTTGACTGCACTGGCTCTCTTGCTGGGTACCAGCCTCATCTACTGGACCCTCTTTACGCTGGGCCTGGATCTTTCTTGGTAAGTCCCACTCAAATCTAGACGGGCTGGGCCCTCGCCCTTCTCACCTGGATCTCACCTGATGGGTCCCTACTTCACTGTAGCTGAAAAAATGATACATCACCTGTTCACAAAGACAGACCCTCCTGGGGTCACAGCAGAACGTGGAGGTGGGCCCCTTGGCTAAGAGCCAAAGGCATTCAAGGTTCCAGGGAAAGATCTCTCCTAGTATGGATTCTTCCTCACCACAGGTCCATCAGCCTCGCCTCCAAGTGGTGTGAGCGGCCTGAGTGGCTGCACATGGACAGCCGGCCCTTCGCCTCCTTGAGCCGTGACTCAGGGACCGCCTTAGGTCTGGGCATTGCCTTGCACTCTCCCTGCTATGCCCAAGTTCGGCGGGCACACCTGGGAATCGGCCAAAGGATAGCCTGCCTCGTGCTGGCCTTGGGGCTTCTGGGCCCCCTGGACTGGTTGGGCCACCCCCCTCAGATCAGCCTCTTCTATATCTTCAATTTCCTTAAGTTCACCCTCTGGCCTTGCCTGGTCCTGGCCCTCGTGCCCTGGGTGGTACACGTGTTCAGTGCCCAGGAAGCACCACCCATCCACTCCTCCTGACATGAAGTGCCTCCTTCCACTGCCCTCCCTCACACAACCCCAACACTCCTTGACCTCCACACTCCAGGAGGCAGCCCCCACCCCTCCTAGGTGTCCATCTCCCAGCAAGCCCTGGTCACCTTGAAGTTCCCCTGCTTCTCCCACCACCTGGTCTGAGCCCTAAAGGGCCTTCTCTCCCTGAGGAGCTGGTCCTCCTCCTGCATTCCCTCCAAGTCCCTAAAAAGCAGGGGTGACAGCAGGTTCCTGCATTACTGTGACGGTGTCTCAAACGGGCCCCAATAAAGTCCTTAAACACTTCCAGATGCCTTTCTTGCTTGTGTGTGCCTCTCCACTGAACTTGCCTGCATGTGCTTGCGTGGGACTTTTGCCAGGCTGCCTGGTCTGCTCCCCCTCCAACCCCGTTTCCAGAGAAGCAGAGTCAAAGGGAAAAGGAGAGCTCTAGGCTCAGTTGCAGCCTCTCAGCCCTGGGCCCCCCTCCCCACTCATCACTGCCTAGGCCACGTGAGGACCCATGAGACGCTGTGGCTATGCTCAGTGGAACCATGTCTTTCATCTAAGGGACATCCCCCACCCCATCCTACCCTCCCAGCCTCTAATTTCCTAAATTGGCTTCTGCTGTAGAAAAGAACACGTATTTTTGGCCAGGAGGGATGAGAAACTACTCCACATGGGAGCCCAGAGAACAGAGACATGGGCCCAGGAAGGCATTGCCAGAAACAAGTTTATTTACACAAGGACACACAATGTAATGGGTTACAAAATACTTAACTGAAATCCATATCCAAGGAGACAAAGCAAGGAGTGGGTTTACACAAGAACCAGACCAGCCACAGGGAGTGGGAGGGTGAAGGGCATGGAGCCTGGGGCTCAGCATGGGGAGGCCTGGCAGACTAGGCCTAGCCCCAACCCCATCCCCCAGAAGGATCTAGAACACACTGACAACAGGTAAGACACACAAGCACTCAAGGAACCCAAGGTGGTATGGCTCCTGCTCCTCCCCTGCTCCCTCAACCATGCTTAGGCCCCCACTAAGCTAATAAATATGTAAACAGACTTGGGAGGAAAGAAAGTTATGTGGTATTTGGGAGGAGAAGGGAGGAAGACTCAGCCCCCCAGGAGCCACTTCCCATCTTTGGTTTCCTTCTGGCTGGACAGTATTTCCCGGGAGCTTTGTAGATACCCCCAACCCCTGGAAACAGAGGGGTCCTGCAGATGTCCTAGGACAGAAAGGGCGGCGCCCTCCTGGTCTTAGCTTCTCTGAGCTGGTGGATAGTGAAGGGAGCCCAGGAGGAAGGGAAGCTCCAGCTGAAGGCAAGACTCCTGCGCTCCTGGGTTCTGGCCCTACCCCTTCTGGAACCGCCACCCTTGCCCAGGCCCAGGCTTCAAAGCAAAAGGCAAAGAAAGGAGGAGATGGGCCGTTGACCTACTTGCACATGCTGGCTGGCTGTGGGAAAGCTGGTCCTGAGCAACAAGGGGGTTCTCACCAGCCTGGAGCCCCCCTGCAGGGACCATCTTCTCCCCCTCCCCAGGCTGTGCCAGCAGAGGGGCAAGGAAGCCAACAGAGTACAGTGTGGAGCAGGCCTGGCCCCTAGGAGCCCGGGAGTCTGGCCCCATCCCTTCCCACACATTCTCACCCTCTCCAGCCCTGGGGAAGGAGGAAAAGGCCCAGAGGAGTGAGGAAAGAGAGCCCTGCCCACAACCGAGAGCTTGGGAGCTCCCCTGGGTGCTGAGGTCAGGGGCCAGGAGGAGAAAGAGCATCTAGGCCAAGATGGCGAGGACAGCAGAGGGGAGGAAGGGGGAGACTCGCAGCCTGGGAGCCCACCTCCCCTCCATGATGGACTGCACGATGAGGAGCTCTCCAGGTCCTCCCGAGGCTGGAAAGGGGAGGAGGTGAAATTAAGGCGTTTCCCTCCCAAACTGGCTGAAGCCAAGGCACCGAACTCACTGCTCCCTCCTCACTCGGGGAGACCACAGAACCTGAGGGTACTATCGCAGCCCCTGGCCCACCTTGAGCTGGCCCAGGCTCCAAGGGGGAAAAGGACAGAATGCAGGAAAGTAGGTGCCGGACACAAGGTAGGGGAGGGGCTGGAAAGTGTGCCCCGCCCCCTCCAGAAGAAACAAACGTCCAGAGCTGAGATGTGTGCCACAGGAGAGGGGGCCGGAAGCAGCCTGGAGGAGCAGGAGAGGCAAGGCTGAGAGACCCACACGGCACACGTGGTTGAATGTGTGACTTTTTGTTTTTAATAGAAAAAATAAACAAAATCACAATGATGAAGCCCAGAAGGATGGGGGCCAGGGCGTCACAGGGCAGGCTCCTGCTCCATGGGCTCCTCTGCTGGCCTGTGGGGACAAGCACAGGGAGGAGCACTGAGTGGGGGGCACCAGCTGTGGGCAAGGGCAGAGAGCTGGGGCGGGGGGGCCTTACCTAGGGCTGTGCTCTTGGCCCGCAGCAGCCTGGGCCTGCTCGGCCCCCACCGACAGCAAGGCCATGGCGCTCACAGTCTCGGCCTCCTCTGTCTCTCCAGCCTGGGCCTCCCGCAAGGAGCAGCCCAGACCAGCGGCAAAACTCTGCACGCAGCTCCAGTGTTTGCCTGTGGAAGAGGGGCGGGGTCAGGGGGGGTGGGCAGCCCCAGCCGAGGGGCCCCCACCAGCTCCGTGCCCCGGGCAGGCTGAGGTCTGAGCCTCCCCCACGCACTCTGGATCTCGATGACTTTCTCTAGTGTGGCCACTGCGTTGATGTTGGGTTTTTGCTGCAAAACTGCCTCGTCCAAGGGCTGCAGCTGGTGAAGGAAGAAGAGAAGGCTTAGGGTGGGGAGCAGGTAAGGACACCTGCTCCTCGAATCACCCCATCCAGAATCGCTCTCGGCAGGGGCAAAGCCCTTCCTTTCGGAGGTAGGCCCTGCTCAGAAACCCTTCCCTGGCCACCAGCAGTCTGTAGGCCCCAGGAGAACCTTTCCTAAGGTGCCCTCTCTGTTACGTGGCCCAGGGAAGGGGACATCCCTTGCTGGCCCCTCGCCCTCCCGCCCCGGCTGCTCTCCCACCTCTCCCAGCCCCCCTGCAGCCCTCACCTCCACGCTGAGCAGAGCCGAGACGCAGGCCTCAGAAGCATCACAGATGGCGGTCAAGTCGTGGCCTCCCTCCAGGGCCAGCACCACCCGGCCCCCTGCCAATGTCATCAGCTGCCTGGTTAAGTGGCCGAAACCTTTAGGGATGGTTGGAGGAAGGGTGGTAAAAAAAAAAAAAAAAATCAATCCAAAGAAGGCAAGAAAGGTGAGAGGGGGAGAAAAAAGCAAAAACACCACATGAGATGGGACAAGTAGCACAAAATAAGATGGTGGATGATGGATTTAAAGCCAAACGTATCTGTAATAAAATCCAATACCAACAAAATAAACGTTTCATTACAGACAAAATGCAACAGATTGGCAAAAAAATAAATTGCTGCCTTATAAGTAGCATCACTACAACATCAGGTATCACCAAGCTCCATTGCTAAGGCTCCAGCAGGAGACACCTTTGCTACTGCACTCCTGTTTGTCCCCCAAAGCCAGGGTTGTCAGGTGCAGTGTAGGGGTAGCTACTGGGATAAGCTGAGACCTAGAACTGCCCAGCTCTCCTCCCCCCAACCTCCGCAATACCACCCATCAGCCCAGTCCCTGCCCCTCACCCCTCCTCAATCCCCCAGCAGGCTCACATCTGGCGGTGACAGAGTAGCCACCCAGCGGAGACAGGTGTCCCTCGACAGCATCAAACCCGGCAGAGACTAGGACCATGTCAGGGGAGAACTCGTGGGCAATGGGCATCACCACTGTCCTACAAAGGGATGGCCCAAGCTGACCCCACAGATGGCTGGGCCAAACTCCACCCCCACCCTGTCCTCTTCCCAGAGACAAGCCCCCTCCACCCATGCAAAGCGAGTGCCTTCTGCCCCTCCCACTGCAGGGCAGGGGTCCCCACCCCTCCATGGCCCTTCTCAGCCCCACCTGAAGGCCGTCAGGTACTCCACGTCTCCGATGGGGGGGTCCACACCTCCCGTCCATGCCACGTTCACATTGTACCCCACGCCCGGCCCTCCGCCAACCTGGCACCAGAGTGAGGGAGGGGATTATTCTCACTGCCTGGACACTGTCCCCTCCATCACTGCTGCCTCCTGTCCTCACTCCACTGACCTCTCTGCTCTGCCCAGAGGGGCAGTCGGGCCCCTGGTCCTCCCGCTAGGAGCCCAGGCTCCCCTGGAACCAGCCCCAGCACAGGCTTCCGGGGCTCCCTGCCAGGTCCTACTCTGCTGCCTCCCCGAGGGGCCCAGAGCTGTACCTCTTCAGGAGCCCCGCTGCCTGGAAAGAAGTTCCCGTTGTCATAGCGATGCAGGGAGATGTAGAGCACAGAGGGGTCATTGTAGAAGGCCTGCTGGGTCCCATTGCCATGGTGAATGTCCTGGGGGCAGGCGTGGAGGCGTCAGAACAGCCCAGGCTCTGATCCAAGGTCAAAATCCCACTTGTCTTCCGCGTCACAGTGAGCTCTGGGGCCCAGGCCACCACTAGCTAGAGGGCCTTCGAGTTCCGTTCACGACATCGCCCCACACTTCTCTAACCAGGATTTGTGGGTACAGACTGGCCCCGTGCTGGGGACAGACAAAACTGTGGGAGAAATGCAGCCTAGTTCTCTGCAGAGTCAATTCTACTTAACAATCTGGAGGGACACCTCAAGGCAAATTAACTAGTAAGGAGTTTAAAACAAACAGGTAAGTTTGAAGAATCCAATATTTACAGGAATTTGTAAGCCAGAGTTGGACTTCGAGGTTTCATCCTCGCTAAGGGTAGCCCCTGGCTCCTTTCCAGCTCACAGGAGTGCTGGGTGCCTTTCCCTCTGTCATTAGAGGCAGGATTTATGAAGCCTCAGGTAACAGAACACAAGTGTTGGGGTCTAAAGGCCTGACCGGAAACCCAGTGTCAGCATCCCAAGCTAAGAGACCTTGGGTAAGTCACCCAACATGTCAGTCTTCATTTTTAGAAAGACACTGTAATTCCCACCACACAAAGTAGCTGTCGTGCCGATCGGGTCCCTGGTGCCCTGCAACCCCCTGTTGAGTGTGGCCACTGCCGGTACTTGTCTCGACCATTCATGGAATGCAATCCCCTTATAGCTTCAGGGAGGGATCAAGACGGAAGAGGGGCAAAAACCACCTCGAGTCCCTCATGGGGAGGGGGAGCCCTCCCGGGAAGCGCGAGGGCTGGGCGGATGCTCCAACAGGAGGAATGGAAGGGAAGTCCTCTGGATGAGAGCCCAAGGCCCAGCGCCGAGCCCGGGGCGGGTGGGCAGCCTGGCTCGGCGGCAGTGTTGGGGAGGGGGCTTCCCGCAGGCTGGCCCTGGGAGCAGTCCCTCCGCCCGCCCCGCCCAGCCCACTGCCTACCCAGTCCACGATGAGGACCTTGCCCACGTTCAGCTTCTGCTGCAGGAGTTTCGCTGTGATGGCGACAGAGTTGAAGAAGCAGAATCCCCTGGGGGGGTGGGGAGAAGAGGGTGGCGAGGTCAGCCTTGGCAAGGTGTCTGTTCCCTGAGCAGAGGCTATGGGCAACACCTTGGCCGAGACTGAGAAGGGGTGAGGGCGGAGGGTCTCGCTTAGGGATGGGGCGGTACTCACATGGCCGTCGATTCCTCAGCGTGGTGTCCTGGAGGCCGGATGATAGCAAATCCATTCTAATGAGGTGGCAGAAGGAGGGACAGACAGGGACGGAGATGAGAGACAGAGAGGAAGGTGGCGTGGCCACACAGAGACAACAAAGCCAAGCAGGGAACACAACACAGATCAGAAAAGCTTACATTCAACCCGGCACCGGGAGTGCCCAATGCCAACCACAGGCCTCACGGGCGGGCAGGCGCCAGCTCTGCCCTCGAAACACCCCCAAGAGCACCAGATGCCGGGGCCTCTCTGTTGGTCGGTCCCTCCTTACCCGACCCCCCAGCTGTTCCCAGAGCCATCGCTTCCTCCCCACCCTGGCACCTGAGGGTTGAGGCTGCCGCAGTCCTCTACTCCTGAGGACGCAGGACGAAGCGAAAGGGCACCCAGACCACCAGGACACACTCACCTTGAGCTCTCCTGCAGCCACCTTGAAGGCCAGCTCCACCAGGCAGCCCACCGCCATGCGCACGGCACTGGACGAGTGCATCTCATTCCACACGGTGTCACTGTCCACCTGCGGGGGCCCCAGACAGCAGAGTGGGCCAACAGCCACAGTGGGGGTGCAGGAGGGGCCAAGGCAGAGAGAGTCGCCCGCCCACCCCCACTGGCAGTCACCCTACTCACCCCAATGCCCCCACAAGGCAGCATGGCATACATCTTCTGGCTGATGGGGCCTGCAGGGAAGAGGGACAAAGCTACTCTGCAGGTTGCCTCAACTGCCAGGGCTATAGAGTGGGGTCTGCAGAGCGCAGTGAGCTCAGCCACAGAAAAAGGTCCAAACCCACGCACAGGCAGGCCTCTGCAGCCCATGCCAGTTCCCTGTTCTGGCATGGGAAGAGGGGCATCCTACTTCTGGGAACAGAAGACTCTTCCAGCACCAAGACTGACCCTGCCACTTTCCACCCTTCTGCACTGCATACCACGAGCATGCTCTGTTCAGGTCGTTTTCTCTGTGAGTGATGCCCCCAGAGGTGTGCAACACAGCAGCCATGCCAACTCTGCCAAGGGGCTGACCTGTGCTCCTGGGGACCCACCTATCTACTCTGATGGAGCAGTCTACCTGACGGCACACCGTGCCCTGGCCCAAGCCCCACCCACCACCCAGCCAGCTCACCAAGAAGCTTCTTGCTGTCCAGCTTCTGCCGGTTGAGGGGACTGGTCCCATAGAGCAGGGTGTGGTACTCAGAGTGCACTGTCTGGATCTCGTCCAGCGTAGCCTTGCGGCCCCGGATCCGCTGCCAGCGGGGGGGCAGGAGGGCCAGTGAGCAGGGCCACACTGCAGGCCCAGCTCTCCCTGATGCTCATACCCACCCCACCCCCACCAGCTTGGGGCTCCAAGAGAACCAAAGATTTTGGAGAAAGTCTGCTCTGCCCGCCTCCCCCCGCCCCACCTGAAGCCTTCTTCAGAATCCTCCTCCACCCAGCTGGGGACCATGGAGAGGAAACAGGCTGCAAAGGGTGAACAGGGGGTGGCTGGCGGATGAGGCCCGATCAGTGGTTGAAGAGAGGCTGAGCAAGAGCCTGGGGAGAGGCTTCCACTGGATCTGAGTTGGGGGCTGGAGGGGAGCCTCACTCACCTCACACTTGCTAAGCAGGCCCGTCTCCTGCAGCCGGGACCAGATGCTCTGGATGCGGCCGGCATGCTCGGGGTGCACGTGGGTGTTTCCGCACATGCACTGGTGCTTCAGCATGAACGTGTCGTAGACCACACCTGGGGAAAAGAGGTAGGCGTGTTGGCCTGGCCGGGCCCAGGGCCACGATCCTCAGGACCTCCAGCAGGGCTCACCCAGCTCTTCCCCACCCACCCCCAGGCCAAACATCTTCTCAAGGCCACCCTCCCACACCCCTGCCCCATCTCTATGGCTTTTGCCCCGTGTTTGCTCCCAAAATTCCCTTCCTCCGTTATAGCCTATCAAAAGCTCCTCCCCGCACCCCCACTCCTCGAGCTGCAACAAGGCTGCCTCAGGTACCCCCACCGGCTTTGCTCTCTGCCTGCTGTACCCACAGCACTGCACACACGCTGCAGCCCACCACTGTCCTCCTTTCCCACCAGTCTCGGCCCCATCTGCACGCTTCTCCCCCCACACCCCACTCCTCATCCTTGGCACATCTGAATCCTCAGTCTGGACTTCACAGGGAGAGAGGAGGGAAGCTAGAAGGTCAGGACCCAACTGAAACAGTGGGCTCTCTGCATTCGGGGCTCTAGGGCTTGGGGTTGCTGGTGCCAAGTCAGGGGTCCCCTCAGTGGTGGGGGGGATGTGGGTAGGGCACACACCATCCTCCTGGCTGGGACAGAGGCTGCCGCAGGATGCCCTGGCTGCTGTGGCCACAGGGAGAGAATGGAGGCTGAAGGTTCTCTCTCCCTCCTGGCAGGCCCTTCAGGGCAGGGGTTGTACCTCTTCATGCTGCCCTCGGGGCCAGATGCCATGCACAGGCCTCCGGGCTCCTGGCAGAAGGACAAAACAGGCGGTGGTGGAGCTCACCTGTGGTGAAGAGGTGCTTGGTCGGCTGGTCTGGGGGGCTCTTTCTGCCCCCAGGGGCAGCAGGTGAGGACTGGGTGCGGCCCAGGGCCTGGTGGGGCACAGTGGCCAGGCTGAGGGGTGCCTGGTACACCTGCAGCGGCTGCAGCTGCTGGGCATCTGAGAACACCTGGGAAGGGGGAGTGTGGGAGGGAGGCTGGGTGAGGCTTGGCTGGAGCTGGCAGAGAGGGCAGGTGCCCTGAGGGCCTCCAAAGGGGGCCCAGAGCCAGCCCCTCTATTCCAAGCCTCCTCCTTCCTCCACCTCCTCCCACTTTCTCCCTCCAGGCACGGGAGACACTCCAGCCTTTAGAAGATGGTGAGGGATGGGGGACGTGGTGAGTCACACCACAGAGTAGCATTGAGGTAAGAGGCTGAAAGGGGCGGGAGCGCTGCGGGGGCCCGGATGAGTCAGGCCTGAGGGCTATGTCCGCAATGAATGGAGTTGGGCGCAAGCAGACTGTAGTAACCGCGGGGGAGTGTGTGTACACACACGCACATGCGTGCAGGGGGGCCAACGCACAAGCGGCCCGACAGCAGCAGGCAGAAACGCAGATACACAGGCCACGTGTATACATGCACACAAAGCGTGCACGCGCTAGCACAAGCAGAGAGGCGCATGAGCAGGGAGGGTGCTGGCAGACTGGGACACAGCCAGCTCTGGGTCCGACACAAGCAGCTCCCTCCCTCTCCCTCCCTCCCCCCTCTCCTCTCCCCCCACTTCCCCTCTTCAGAAAGCAGGCCCAGCGCAGCCTGGCAACTGTGTACCCTGGGGAGAGGGAAGGCAAGGGTGGAAAGAGGGGCAGAAGGTGGAGGGGCGGGGGCTGAGGACTAGCCCAGGAGGGGCAGGTACCTTTTTGTAAGCAGCACTGGGCTCCTCCAAGTCGGGCCCTTCCTCAGCACCACTCTCTTCCTCCACGTCCCTGACCTGGATGCAATCCTCCTCGTCCTCCTCTTCCTCCTCCTCCTCCTCCTCCTCGCCCTCCTCCTCCAGGTCTTCCTGAGTGCTCTCACTCTCCGTAGAGCCTTCCCGTGGCACAGGCAGGGCGCCCTCCCCCAGCAACACCTCCTGCTGCTCCGTCAGCTCCTCCTCTGTCTCCTCGGGGTGGGTGGTGGGCTGCCGTGGCAGCTCCCCAGTCTTGGTGAGGATCTGTAAGCACAGCAGAGGGAGCCACAGAAGATGGAGGGGGATCCATCATGCAGCCCATGGCCCCGGATGGCAGATCCTTCTCTTCCCTCTACCCCGGGGCTGCCGCCAGACCAGAAGGCACCTCTGTGTGGATTAGAGGAAGTCCAGGCAGCACTTCAGAGCAGATGCAGTCCAGGAGACAACCTGGGTTTAAGCCCCCAGCCTCCTGCCAGCTTGGCACCCCCATGGGTCCTGCCCCTCTCCCAGCTTACCTTGCCCAGCTGCAGCTGCTGCTGCTTCTGCTTCTCCAGGAACTGCTGGTGCTGCTGCTGCATGACCAGCTGCTGCAGGGCCTGGGGGCTCTGGGGCAGCGGTGAGGACTGTGTGCGGCTCAGGGGCCGGTGCCTCGGGAGTTTGCCCACTGTCCGCATGCTGGTGGCTGCACGCTCGCCCGTCACCAGCGGAGACTGCCCGTGGAGTGGCACTGTGGGGGGTTTCACCGTTAGGGTACCAGGCGCCCCAACCTACCCTGGGACTCTCCCCCTCCTGGAACACAGCTACCCACACACACTGAGGAAAAACCATCATGAGGCCTGGGGCATCCTGTCCCCAAATCTGAGCCCCAGTCTTCCTCCTCCCCATACCCAGCTCAGAGCCACCACCTCTAGCAAGCCTGTCTGGATTTACCATTCTTTCCCTTTAATTTGCTTAATCAACTGCACATATGGTTTCAGGACCTCCTGGTGAGCAATGACTAGTTATCCCCACCTGGAACAAGACCTCCTGATCGTGGACTGCCCCTGGATCCCAACGAGCTGGGAGGCATGACCCCTTCTGATGCCAACACGCATTCAAGAACTAAGTGTCTGAAGTTCTGCTCTCCAATCCCACAGCTACTAGCCACATGTGCCTACTAAGTACTTGAAATGCGGCAAGTCTGCACTGGGATGTGCTGTTAAGTTGTGCAATACAAACAGGATTTTCAAGGCTTAGTATGAAAAAAAAGTAAAATACCTCACTGATAACTCTTTACACTGATTATACATCGAAATGGTATTTTGGATACATAGGATTAAATAGAGACTCCTAAAACTCACTTTCCCTATTTATTGGTACATTTTTTAAATGTGGCTACTAGAAAATTTCTACTGACCTACATGGCCTGCATTATATTTCTACTGGACAGAACTGCTCTAGAATGGGGCTCCCTGATGGCAGCAAATTTTGTTGAGAACCAGGCCAAACACCCTGTAGGTGCTCAATAAATGTTTGCAGGAGGCAGAAGAAACAGTGATGCTGTTGTGGGGAGCTGTGACAGGGCTGGAAAGTATCCCTGATTGCTTCTCCATGATGGCCAGTCCTGCCTTTGGTCCCCAAAAAGGGGACCAGGTTGCCCACTCCCCCAGGCATGGCTGCCACCCACTCACCCGCGATGAGGGTGCTCTGCTGCCGGGCCTGCTCCAGCAGCAGCACGTGCTGCAGGAGGGAGGCATGCCCGTGGGGGCTGGTGTCGCCCTCCAGTGCCACACCCAACAGGCAGCCAGGGATGGAGGATGTGCTCATGAACTTGCCGGTCAGCGCACCTCCCTGCCGCAGGGACTGGAGGGCCTGCCTCTCGGCCTCCTGCTGCGTCGACAGCTTTGGGGAGGCCTGGGGGGAGGGGGGAAGTGAAGGACGGGCTGATACTGCCCCAGTCTTGACAGCACCCCTCATCCACCCACTGTCCACCCCCAGCTCTGGGTAGGACCATTTGCTCTCCATCAGCAGCCCCAGCTGGGGGCACCCAGGACCCTCAGGACCAAGGACCTCAACACCAGAGGGTGGATGGGGCTGCACCTTGTACTTACGGTGAGGTGCGAATTGGTGACAGTGACCGTGGCCTGCAGCCCTAGGGAGATGTTGGGCAGAGAGGGGGACGTGTAGAGGCTGAACTGGTTGGGGGAGCTGTCCAGAGGGAGGGCCCGGTGCTGGGGAAGCATCTGGGGAGCAGTCGGGAGAGACAGGCATAAGAGAGCTAGCAAAGGGGAGCCAGCAAGGGAGGGCAACGGGGGGCCAAGGCCAAGGTCTCTGGATGGTGCCTCCTCCCCTGACCCTGAGCCTCCACAGGGGGTGACTGAGAGACCAGGGCCCTGCATGGACCTGAAGGACGAATTCCCGGGCAGGGAAACAAGTCCAGACAAGGCCCCTGCAGCCTATCCATGCAGGCAGAGAGGTCTCTGCTGGGCACGCTTGGCAAGGCAGACTGGCAGAAGCGGCATTCTTCCATGGGAAAGAAAGCAGCCTTGTCCCCCGCCCCGCCCAGCCCTCGGCCGGGCCTTTACCTCGGTGGGGATGTTGGGGACCGAGCCAGTAAAGCCGTTCTCAGCGATGGTGCTGTGGGAGCTGTTGGGAGAGCTGGGGCCGGAGCCTGGCGCACTATTACACACAGATGACACTGCCGGAGAAGAGGGAGAAGCAGCTGTCACCTGGGTCTGTTCTTAGCCGCTCCCCACTCCCCGGCCCTCCCAACAGGGACAGGGGAAAAGCCCTTACCCCCAGGCCCAGCGCCCGTGATCTCAACTGCTCTCTTCTTAAAGGTGCTAATGACGGTCCCATCCTTGCGACGCAGAAGGGGACTGCTTCTCCGCTCAGCCACCTTCTGCTTTAGCCTCGAACGTACTTTCAAGTTGGGTTCCGAGGCTGAGGAGAAGGCAGCTGTGGTTCAGACACACCTGCACACACGGGCAGGTGCCTGCAGCCCAGGAGCCCTGCCCTCTCCAAATTCCCACCCCCACCATAGAGGAGCCATATTCTCGGAGGCCAGGAAGGCTAATCACCTGTTTTGCGGAGGGGGAAGTCATCGCGGCTGTCATAGGGTCCAAGCAAAGGCAGTTTGTAGGAGGGAGGTGTCCCAGGGGGGCCACTCTGGGGAGGGGAACTCTGGTCCAAAGAAGCATGATGGGCTCCCCTGGAGTAGGGAGGGTGAAGGATGAAGCAGATCTAGGTTATCTACCAGTTGGCTGGACCAGTCACCTGCCGATCTAAATTTATGAACATATGAAGGGATAGGAAACGGATCCTAGGGAGGGAAACAAGGGGAGAGACCAGGGTGGGGTTTCATCTTCCAGGAGAGATCAGCCACATACATATGGCCACAGGGCAGGAGCCCCTTGCCATCCTGTAGCCAGGCAGCCCCTGAGCACCTCTGCCCACCCATGTCTGCCCAGCCCCATTACCAGCATTTGGGGTGCTGCGGGAGGGAATGGTTGAGGCCGCCCGGCGTGGGCTCCTTTGACTTTGACAAGAGGAATTCCTGGAGCCTCAGCTTCACCTCAGTGCTGGCAATGGCACCTGCAGGACAGGGCACAGCTGACCTGGGTGCTTAGGGCCAGGCCCTCAAGGCAGAAGGGCAGGCAGCAGTCCCAGCTGGCCCCAGGAGGCCTCAGGCCTTACTCTCTTTGCTCTTCTCCTTGTTTCGCAGAATAAGCAGCTGCTGCTCCAGTCGCTGCTTCTCTAGCTCCTCCTGCCGCTGCTGTTCCCGCTGCCGCTGCTGCTCCAGCTCCTGTTGCCTCTTGGCTGCCAGCATCTCCTGCTGCTGCTGCAGGGGTGCAATGGGAGGGAGGCAGTTGGTGAGCCAGGTCCGGGTGGGGGTTGGAGGTCTGCATAACCCCCCCGGACCTCCCCTGCTCACCTTGAGGTGCTTCTGCAGCTGGACCTCGTGCTGCCGCGTCAGGTGGTCGTGCTGTTTCTGGAACTCAGCAAACAGAAGTTGCTTCTGCAGCTGCTGCTGCTGCTTGAGCGCCAGAAGCTCTTGCTGCAGTTGCTGCTCCCGCAGCACGGGGTCCACAGGGCCTGCCAGAGCCCCCCGCAACTCCACAGGGCTGGGGCTGCCTCCGCCCCCACCCCCCATGGAGCTGGGCATGGCTCCTGGCAGCACCGGCTTCACCTCCACTGTGGGGAGAGGAGACACCACAGGGTCAGTGGGCACAGTCCTGGGCTGTTTGAGCCCCTGGCAGCCCTCAGCCTGGGGCTACCAGGCAGGACTACAAGATCCCAAGCGAAGAGAGAGAGAGGGGCCAGTCAAATCCCTCCACTCCATGGGCGGCAGCTTTGCGCCTCAATTAAGTGATGAAGCCGTGAGCTTCAATAAGAGAATATGCAGAAGCACGAAGCACAGAGCCCTTGCGAGTACGCAACACGTGGTAACTGTTATTGAAAGCGAATGCCACTGTGCCAGCATTTTACATGAATTACTCATTTAAACCTCACAGTTGGGAACCTATGTGGCTCAGTGGTTGAGCACTGGCTTCCCACATAAGAGGTCCCAGGTTCAATCCCCAGCCCTGGTACCTTAAAAAATTTTAAAAATTTTCAAATAATTTTAAAAACTTCATAGTTACCTATGATTTAGGTGCTATTGTGACACCACTTTACTTAGAGGGAAACAGGTTTAGAAAGTGTTAAGTACCTTCACAAAGACACAGCAGCCAGGGGATCACAGAACCAGGATGTATATTCAAATCCTTTCTAATTTTTTATTTTTTTCAAATCCTATACTTTTAACCATTGTCCTAGTCCTCCTCCCCCACCTCTCAACACCATACTCCCCCACCCCCCAAAAAAGCCTATACCAGAAGAGAAACTGAGGCACAGAAGTTGGTGCTAGAACTGATGAGCTGGCAGCCAGGGCCCTCAGTAAACCCAGCAGAGACCTGTGGAGACCCTCCAGACACCCCTACCTTCTCCTCTGTCTTTTGCCCCATATCTAGTTGGGGCAGACTGAGTGGGAAGGAGAGGCTGTGGGAAGAGGGATGCAAGCAAAAGACCTCAGGGAAACGGGGTGCAGGGCTGCACCAAGCCAGGGACAGGAGGGGGGCTGGGAGGCAGACTCGCTTCCTTTGCTGGATTATCTCCTTTCAACAGTTTTATTGTAATTACCCTGAAAATGCCTCTATATATAGAGTGAGCCAAACAGCAGCTGTGCCTAAGGGGGGAGGGGGAACGAGCGAAGGGGCCGGCTGGGCTGGCGGGAGGGAGGCGGTGGGTGGAGGAGACAGGAAAGGAAAGGGAATCAGACGGGAAGAGGGTGAGGGCAGAGGGGAGGGCTGGAGCCGGGGCCGGGAGAGCCTGCGGGGAAGGGGAGAGGTGTGGAAGGGCCTGCCAGGTCCCCAGACAGGGTCCAGGCCCGGTGGGGACAACGGGCCGAGGAGCCCGGGAGTGGAAAAAGATCCAGTGGGCTTATGAGAAGGCTGGGTCTTGACCTCTCGATGCCTACACCCTGTCCTCTGTCACTGAACGTTACTGCCCACCACTGCCCTGTGGTTGCCGGGGCAACTGGGCAAATACCACGCCAGCAGAGAGCCCCAAGCCCAGCCCACACCCCACAAAGCCTCCTGACGCCAGCAGGAAGGGGAAGGCAGGCTATCCACTGCCTGGGAAGGAGGAAATGAAAGAGGCAGGACTGACCCCAGCTTGTTTCTTTCTTTTCTACTTCTTTCTCCAAAGAAAGTCCTCACTTCCCTTGCTTCAGCCCAGGGAGGCCATGGGGAGCTGGGATGACCCACTCCAGGCCAGGCCTAGAGAAAGATGGATGCCAACATCCTACTGGCTGCCAGTGTCTGCCAGGCTGTAAAAAAGCCCTGCCCGGGCCCCTCACTGGCCCCCCACTCTGGAATAGAGAGGGAGTTGGGGAGGGGGAGGGTGGACTGAGGACTGAGACCCCCGCCCACTATCCAGTCTAGGGGCCTGGGTCTCTCCAGGGACCCCAGTACTAAACAGAGGTCACCAAAAAGGCCCAAAGGCCAAAGTCATGCCACCTCATGCCTCTCTGAGGCCTCTGGGACCCAGTGGAGTAGAGGGAGAGGGGGAAAGGGAGGTAAACGCTGAGCAGGATGTCCCTGTCCCCACCAGCCTCCTCTTCCCCCAGCACTGCTAGGCACATTCCTCTGTGGTTTGCCCGCCAGCCGCACTGACGACTCTGCGGCCACGAGGCCAGAGCCACATCTGCAGGAGTGGCCCGATATGGCCAGAAGGGTGGGGTTACACACACACACACACACACACACATTCACTCACTCACTTTCCCTCCCGCCCAATGTCCTGCTCCAGCACCAGGAGGAAGGGCCCCTGGAAACTGCAGCAGGCCTTTCTGGAGATGGCAGGTCCCAGGGCAGGGTGCAAAGCAGGAAGGTCTCCCCAGGCCTGAGGCGTAGGGCAAGGCCCCAGACTGGCTGGAGGGTTCTCTGTTCCTAGGCAGGGCTGGCTTGGCCCTGGACACTGATCACTCAGCCAAGAGTGGACAGGCTTCAACCCGCTGCTCCCAGCAGTGCCGGGGCTGCAGGAGGCGGATGCCAGCCCGCCTGCCTGCCCAGAGAAAGGCAGGGGTCCAAGCGGTCCTGGCTCCCAGCAGATAACCCGGCCTCAGGCTGAACTGCTGCCAGCACTGCTGGCTTCCCCTGCGGGAGCCCTGAGGAAAGGGCACGGACTCCCACCAGGCTGCCGCTGGGAGCAGCGGCCCCATTGGTATGCAGGTGGTGAGGTGGCCGGCGGGCTCCACCACACGGCCTTGTTCCCACGCAAGCAGGAAGTGTGGGCGGCTGGAGAATATTAATCCACAGGCTCCACGGAGCCTGGGCAGCATGCAGCTCCCAAGGATTGGCCAGGTAGCAACCCGGCTCCACCCGAGATGGCCAGGGCTGTGGCCGGGAAAGGGCAAGGTGAGGGGGCGTGGGGCCCCTGAATACAGTGTGCTGGGCCCAGGACCTAAGCCTGGCTGACCTTGCAGCCCCTCAAGTGTCTGTGGCCTCTGCCATCTTGGCATGAGCAGAGGTGGCACAGCTGCCATCAGAACCAAGCACCTGGAAGGGGAAGTGGTTGTGTCATGGCAGGAGACTCTTGGCCGCCTCCTGGTGGACCAAGGGAGGTTGGAGGACCTCTGGAAAAGGAAGAGGGCAGGAGGGGGCACTGCTCCCTAAGGGGACTAGGTGGAAGCTCTGGTTGGCAAGAGCCCTGCTGAAAGGCCACGAGGCAGAATGTGGGGGGCCAAGGCCCTAGGCTCTGCCCCACCCCTCCCCATTCATGCCTCACTCTGACAGAGAGGGCGGACCAGGGCGCCAGCAGAGGTTAGGGGCCTTGGAGGAGGGGTCCAGAGGCAGGCCCTTGGTTCCTCCTATCCTGCCTCTGCTCAACACTCTTCTTCCGGAGACTCAACCTTCCTGGTGAGAGTGGCGGCTCCAGGAACAAGAGCCAGCACCATCCTGTCCTCTGAACTGCCACTGCCACCATAAAGAAGCCCCGGCCCAGACCACACGGTCCAGCCGTGGGAGCAGCCCCACACATAGCCAGGCTCTGGCTCAGACAGGACCACCTGGCCAGTTCACAGGTACAGCGTGAGACCACCTTCCCATCCAGCTGGGCCCCCCTCCTCTCCATGAGCCTCATCAGCTCAGGGAGCCTCCACGGAGCACAAGGGATAGTCTGTTCTCTCTGGGGAAGACGACATGGGTATTGAAAGGGCAACTTCTGGGGCCTTAGAAGAGAAAGAGGATATCTACACAAAAAGGGACACTGTCTCCAAGCAGACAAGGGGCTCTGGGACATGAGGAACAGGTTTTAGCAGTGCTTCTGGGGACAAGAACTCAAAAGGAAAAACAGATCTTGCTGCCCAAAAGCCAAGGCACTCCCACTCTGAACACATGAAAATCCATGCCCTACCCCTCCACTAGACCTCTCTCAGAGATGCCACCACCAACCCCAGAATCACTGGCCAGCGGGAAAATGGGACCTTTAGTTCCTCCTGGAGAAACCCTGGAGGGAGGGGGGTAGCAAGAAGTAAGGACCCGTGTGGCAGACATGAGCATGTGGCATCTGGCTCTCTCAGGTCCTTTTGCTCCCAAGAGCCGCCAGCCCTGGAAGGCCAGGGAGGGGGCCCAGAGTACACAGAGCACAAAGTAGGGTGCATTAAGCTGTTTGGAATGCCCAAAATGAGGCCCCTGCAGATGACCCCTGGATCTGAAGAGCTGTCCTAGAAAGGGGCATGGGGACGACAGAGACCTTTCAGATCCTCTCCTTCAGGCCCGTCGTTACACAGATAAGGAAACCAAGCCTAGACAGGCTGCTCTGCGGAAGGTGTCTCAAGCTCAGCCGCAGCACAGCAGGGATTTGAACTTGGGCATCCTGACTCCCAGTGCAGGTAGGTTCCCTCTGAGCATAAACGGGTCAGCACAGCTCTGGGGAGGCAGCCTCAGCTGCACAGGGCAAGCCAGCCTGGACTACAGCTCCTCTGAGGAGCAAGGGGCTAGCACCCCACCCAGAGGGCAGCATCTTGCACCAGCACCCATGCCCTCAGGTCCTCCCTCGCCAGGCTGGGGAGTCAGCAGCTTCTTTAGATGTCTAATTACCTGGTTCCTTCCCTCTGGAGACTGGGAAAAGGCTCTTCCCCTCCGTGGGGTAGGGAGGTGGAAGAAGGCGGGGAACAGCATTGCAAACGCCTCGCTGATGATGAGGATGGCCCCACCCACCAAGGATTTTCCCATGATCTATTTCTGGGCTCTTACAGGACGGGCGAGGTCAATTTAGGCTCAACAGGTTCTGCCACAATTTAGACAGACATTCCCACACGTGCAAGCTGAGTATGACTCTCACCTAGCAATTTTCGAGACTCCTCATTTAACGTAAGCGAACACACGTCATGTAATGGTTAAGAGCAAGGGCTCTGAGAACAGCACAGTTCAAGGCAGCCTCCGCCGCTGGCCAGGGCAATACACCGAGCACCTCCCCGTGCTCCATCCGGGTATCTGGGAAATGGGAGTAACAATAGCACCTATCTCCCAGAGTTGTTAGGCTCAAGAAAGAAAATACATGCAGAGAAGCATGGCACAGGGCCTGGTGAGGGAGAGATGCTAGTCAGGGCTAGTAGTCATGTGTTAATCTCTGGAATTACTGAAGGCTCCCTGTAGCAGGGACTCAACATTTTTGTGTCCTGGACCTCTCTGGCAGTCTAATGACGTCTATGGGCCGCTTCTCAGAATAACACTTCGAAAATGCAAAAAATGAAATACTGAGAATTACGTGGGGCCAAGTTCACAGACTGTCTGGACACTATCCAAGGATGCCAGGTTGAGCCTCCTGCCAGAGCTGTGTTTCCGACGGTCCTAAGGCTGCTTGGGGTCCTGTGCGACTTGAAGGCCCTCCTGTGGGCCCTACACAACGCAAGTCCGAGGTGTCAGCAGCCAGGTCCCAGGGCAGAGGAAGTTAGCTCTGGGAACAGCCCTCCTCCCAACACCAGCACTTCCTGGCTATCCCACTGCCCGTTACCTCTGAGAAGTGCCACTCTGTCCCTTGGCAGCTCAGCCCACGGCAGTGGGATCTCTCCTGTCCCTCAAAAGCCTGCCTTAGCACAGAGATGAGCATAAGTTTGGCCCCTACTTTTAGGGCTCCTGGCTCCAAGCAGTCAGAAATTCTCCTACGCACTGTGCCCTGCTGCAGGCAAGACCTCTCTCGCCAGTACTGCTCCACATCCTCCAGGGAAAAGGCCTGGGGAAACCCTAAGCCCCCCTCCTCTCAAAACAGAAAGAGCATAAATCTGACTTCAGAGATGTTCAGAATGTCAGTGAAGGAAGGACCCTGCAAGTCATCCACTCTACTCTCCCAGCTGAGAGGAGAAAAGTGAGGCCTGAGTGGGAAGAGATTTGGCCAAGGTCGCCGGGAAAGGAGGTGGCAGAGCCAGGGTTAACCCTGGGTCTTCTGCTCCCTCTCTGCCTCCCACTATGAAACAGAAGGGGAAGTCCTGAGAGCTGCTCCTGAATTGAATGAGAGAAGGGATAAGGAGCCATAGGCTCCTGGGATGTAGACAAGGGCACCAGCTCGGCCTCAGAACAGCAGAGCCAGAGAGCATAGGGGAGAAGGGGGCTAAGAGGAAGACACCCCAGGGACCGTAAAGCAGACTCTGAACCCAGAAGGGATTAAATTTAGGGCATGCACAAATCATCTCTAGCTGGTGACGATAGACTTAAGTCTTCAGTCTGGGATGCTGTTTGAAGGAAAGGCAGACTCTCTTCTCCAGGCCCAGCCCTTTCCAGGAAATACTTGGGCACAAAGCTAGAAGCAATTAAAAGGTGCTTTTAACCATTCCAAGTCCACAGCTGTTGCTGAGACTGTTTGCTCCATACCTGGAGTAGGGCGGCAGGGACCCCAGAGCAGATCTGCCTCCATTCCCCAAGCATAACGTGGCCCTGCACGTCCAGCAGGGGGCCTTGCCCACCTGGCCTCTCACCGTAATCCCCCACCCCAGCTGGGGTTTGGACACCTGCTCCCCGGCATCTCAAGACATTCCCTCCAGACTGCCAGGCTGTTGGGAGCTGGACTGGCCTCTGACTGAGGCCAAAGCTTCCCTCCCTCTGCAGGGAGTACAGTGCCCTCCTCCCAGGAGTCCCAAGGCCCACTGGGACCTTCCAGGGCCGCCGGCAATACCTGTCAGCAGGCTGCCAGGCCCCATGACCCGTCCACACGGTTCACATTTCACGCGTGGTCTGAGTCTACCCACATCAGAATCCCCTGAGATGTGTTAAAAATGCTGGTCCCTGGGCCAACCTCCAGAATCTGAACCTTTGGGAGAAAGGCCTGGGAATCAGCATTTTAACACAGTTCCTTGGCAATTGTGATGAAGGTTTGACAACCACTGCCCACAGGGCTCCCGGGCTGTGGCCTGCACGCCCTTCTGCTGCCAACCTGACAGCTGTTACAGCTGTGTGTGCGGACACGGTTAATCTGATTTCCTGTCTGGCAGCTGCACAGCAGAGAAGGGACAGCTGAGGGCCTCAAAAACAAGAAGAGGGGATGAGGAAAGAGGGGATGGGGGCCAGAGGAGGCTGTCTGTGTGGGAGATGGTATTCAACTTTGGTCCCTGGCCCCCTGCTCTCCTTGGGCAGAAATCCCTGCAGAGAGCGAGATAGCTGAACAAGTGGTCCCAAGTATTTATAGAAAACAAAGCCTCCTCTCAGAAACCTCAATAACTAGCTCCCCCAAGGCCCGGCTGGTCTCTATTCTCTGGGAGCACAAACTTTGAAGACACACAGAAGGGCTGCTGTATAAGGCTGTGCAGCTTGTATAACCACACAAGGGCACCCAACCGAAGGAGCAAGTTGGGGCTGACACTGAGCCTGTGCCCCAATTGCCAAACCATGCACTCCTGGCATGGGATGTATCCATCCAGGAGGGGACCTTTTACAAATTTACACAAAGGAGTTTTTGTGTGGGTTAGCAGGGGTCCTCCACATGCACCTGAGTTCAAATCCCAAATGTTATTCATTCTGTAACTTTGGGCAAGTGCCATAAGCTCTCTGAGTCTTCCTATTTGTAAAATATACCTATTACTACCTTCCTAAACTAGATAAGATGAGGAAAGCACCTGCTACCCTTATCACTTAGTACCTTAACTAGCGTTAGTTCCCTTCCTGTCCGAGCCTTTCCCTTCCTACCTTCCCCACAGCCCCATGCAGCCAAGCTCTGAATGGTCTGAAGAGCACAAATAAGAATATTCAGGGAAAATCCCAATACCTAAACCAAACCCCATGGCACTTCCCAATATCCAAAGCATCCCTTCCTGGCACAAGCAGGACTCAGCCCCTCCCTCGCTGGGAAAAGGGGACCTCCCTCCATTCCTTCCCCTGATAACCTGCCCACTGCCTAAGCCTCAGCTCCACCCAGCTCAGAGCAGAGCGGAATCTGGGGTTCCCAGAAGAGAAGCAGGGATTCCCCAGCTCTGTGTTCTTGGGAATCCCACACTGGAGCCCAAGCTCCCAGGCCCCTGAAGCCAGGACCAGGCCTAAAGGACAGTGGTGTCTGCTGTACACAGGGCTGCTGGGGGGAGCCAGGCAGAGATACAATCCTTCAAGCAGAGACGTCATCTGTCAAGGAGAACCTCTGCCTAGCAGAAGCTGCGGTCTGTCCCCCTCCTCAGGCAGGAATAGTCAAGGGTGGCCCACACCCCTCGGCTGCTCAGGCTCTGCCTCACCCACTGGGGTGTCTCACCCATAGCTGTCTATTCACCCGCAGGGCCAGGCCCCAGGCCTGAACCCAGGAATGCTGCCATCAGCCCTGGGCACCAGGAACATCCATTCACCCCAACCAGGCACTGTGCGAGGTGCTGGGGAGCGAGAAGCTAGCAAGTCAGCCCAGAAAACAAGGGCTGCCCCACAAACAGGGCTCCAAAGACTCGCTGCTGGAGGGGGTGGGTAGCAGCCCCCCTGGAAAGGCCCTTTCCCCAACCCCTTGGGCCAGCACTACAGACACGACCCAAGAAAAGTGTCCCTGGACACCTGCTTTTTCAGCCACAGGCTTCTGCATCCTGTCTGGAGAACGATCAAGATATGGGGGAGGGGGGAGGGAAACACCAGGCTGCCGGGCCCTCATGGCCATGTTTGTCTGGGGTGGATTTTTTTTAACCCAAAGGTTAAAGCGTTTCTATTTGAAACATCTGTTTACATTCCAGAGTCAAAGAAAAAACAACAAGGCAGCCGAGCTCCAGGCCTATATCTGTCCCCAGCCGCGTCACAGACACAGACAGCATCAGAGCTGCGCAGGGGGAACATTCCTTAGCCCTCTCCCCGAGCGGCTGAGGTGACTCATGCCTCCCTCCTGCCAGGATGGACCATGCCACCTCTCGGAGGGCCGCCGGTGTGGTAGGAAGAGATGGGACCTGGAGAAAGGATTGGCCAAGGGTCTGGGGAGGAGCCGGCAGCCTTGGTTAGGGGAGGGATGGACAGGGACCCAGCTTGCAAGGTTTCTGGGGGTCTAACTTGAAAATGTGTATGCACACAAGGCGAGGAGACTTCGGGCCAACAACTGGGTGCTGCTGGGTGACAAAGGACCTGACAGTCAGGAGGGGGAGAGCTGGCCCCAAAAAGATGTTCTGCACAGCCAGCCCTCTGCTTTCCAAGAGATCACTCTGCCTTCCAGAGGCTTTGGGTAGGGGTCAATAGTCGGGACTTTTAGCAAAAGCTGTAGATTCAACTAGACCAGCGCCGGGACCAGCCTTGTAGGTTTAAACCCTCATCTCATGGGACTGTGTGGCGACCTTGCAGGGCTGTCCTCCAGAATTGTACCTACACCCCAGAAGACTATGCGGGAGCCCCCCAGGGTTAGGACCCTCCACTAGGAGCCTGCACAGGCAACCCTGCCCAGGCAGATGGCAGGCTTGTCCCAAGGGTTGTCCCCATCTTCCAAAAACCATCATCATCTGATATATCGCAGCCCAGCTAAATCTTATCCTTGGACAGCTCAGAGCCAAACCATAGTGCGGAGGCCCCCAGGTCCCACCTTCCAATTCAAGGCTTGGGACCCTACCCATGTATCCAGAGGGAAAGGTTCCCCACACACAAAGATACCCATACCCAAGGACCAAGCCACTGCCAGCAAGGGCCAAGTGGGCATGGGTCCAGTAGGCCCCTCCCTGGAGGAAGCATCTTGTGGTGCCGGCCTGGTGAGGAGGCTGTGCCAGGAAGGCCTGATGCTGCCAACAGGTTCCTGGGAATAAGAGAGGGAGTGGCCCAGCTCTGGGTGACCCCACTCCCAGCCAAGAGCCAAAAAAGTTCCTGCAAAGAAGGTGGCAGCAGGTAGGGGATCCTCAAGCCCTTGAACCAGAATAACACACCTTCACCCTTATGAGAGAGATTTAAACTGAGACCGAGAGAGAGAAGAGCTATAGGGGGAGTCCAGGACCCCAACACCCAACTGCTAACCCTCCAACTGCACCCAGCCTCCTCCCCAAGCTTGTCTGATTCTCAGGGGACTTCTCTGACTGGGGACTCACAAGCATCACTGTACTCGATCCCCCACCTCCCCGAACCCCATGCTGAGGCTGGGGCACCCTTTATTCTTGTGGACACCCCAGCTATGGTGCTTTCTCCTGCCCAAACCTGGGGAGCAGGCAGCCTGGAGGCAGGTCACCGACCTACTTCCTCTGCTCCGAGGCTGGTGCCAACTAGGCCAGGATCCTCTGGTAACCCACAGCCCCCACCAGCAGGTGCCGACCCTGCCGGAGGCCAAAGGGCTCGCAGGGGATGCAGCAGAGTGCAGGTGACAGGCTTGTGAGCAGGCAGAGGCATCAGGCAGGGAAGCCAGGCACTCGAGCCCATACTGACACCGCCTCTGTGAGCAGGGCTCCCTACAGCGAATAGATTTTCAACAAAGCTCTCAAGAAAGATCTAAGCAGAAACTCCTCTGGGTAAGGCCCAGAGCCAGACGCTCAGCCCCAAGGACAGGGATGCCCAGCAGAGGGAAGGCGGGGACACCAAGATACTTACCTGCCACAGGGATGCTGTGTAGAGTCCGCGGCAGGATTTCCAAGGATGGTTCCCGGCCTGACATCCCATCTGCTGAGAAACAGGATTCTGTCTCATAGATGGTCTGCAGCATCTCCACGAGCCCCTGAGCCTTGGGCACCAGCAGCATGCCAGGGAGGGGGCCGCCCGAGGCGGGAGCCGGCCAACAGGAAGGTGGTCAGGCGAGTCCCCTGCTGCTCAGGGGCTCCCTCAGGCCACTGCTGCTGGGACCCGCGCAGCGGGGAGGCGCCTCATCCGGCCTGGGTGCTTCTGGGCGCTTCTGGGCGGGAGGAGCCAGGAGGCTCCCAGAGCTGCAGGCCCAGCTCTCCTCTACAGGAGCAGGGACCGCCTGCCTTTCCCCAGCACCCTGGGAGCTGGGGTACCACTGAACACCCAGGGGACAGGAAGAGGAGCTCAGTGGGCAGGCGGGCTCTGTGTTCCCTCCCAGCCCTGGGTGACAGCTCTGGGCCTGGCTCCCTGCTCCTCCTTCCCGAATGAGCCGCCGGCAGCTGGCAGGAGACTGAAATAGCAGTTGGGGGAGGGCCCTGTCTATAAATAGGTGGAGCATGCTCAGGGAGCCGCCGGCCGGCTGCCAGGAGTCCGGGCCTGGCGGAGGCCCCATGGAGGGGAGGCGCCGCGTTCCACCCCAGGAGGAAGCGCCAGGCAAGGGGGATGGGAGCGGGGGAGGGCCTGCACTCAGGGCCAAGGCCACAGAGCTGGGTGGCCAGAGACTGGGCTGGAGAAGGGCACAGCGCAGGGTACCCATACGTCTGGGAGCAGCGCCGGCTACTACTCTTGGCAGGCAAGGTGCTGGAGACCAAGAAGTGAGACTCAACCTCTATTTTCCCTCTTGCCACCCAGAGCAGGTAAAGGAACTGGAAGAGTCTGGGAGAGGTTTGCAGACAGGGCCACCTGGCCTAACCATGCACTTTCCTGGAACCCTTCTAACAGTCAGATAGGAGTTTAGCCTCTGCCCCTCCCCACCCCACCCCTAGCTGGGAGGAGCCTCCCCACCCCCCCCTCAACCAGCAGGGACACCCCTAAGCTGAAGACTTAATTTAATGGGTAAAAGCACTAAATTACCACATGCACCATTTTTTTTCCATAAAACTTAATAAGACTCTTTTTTCAAAAAACACTGTACAAGGGACTGGAAAACAGGCTCCCAACAGCATCAATGAACCTCCTGCTACCCCTTTTATGGTTTGGAACACTCCCCCCCACCTTCCCCATTGCCCAAAGCAGCTAAAGGCAGGTCCCTCCCACCCATTCTGGGGTGTCACTTCCTGAGACTGCTTCCTTCCAGGTGGGGCAGGGAGAGTCTTCCCGGGCAAACCTTGGCTCAGTCCCAGCCCAAGGAAGGGGGCCACATGCTACCTGCCCAGCTTCAGAGCACAGGTAGCTCTTCCCTGGCAATATGCCAGGTGCAATGCTAAGAGCATCATATATGCCATCTCATTTTTCATTCTGCGTGATGATCTCAGGAGACAGGTACAGATGAGGAAACTGAGGCACAGAGAAATAAGCCAGTCACCCTAGGTCACACAGCTTCTTACGTGGTAGGGCTAGGAAGTCTGAGGCTCAAGTCTGAGCTCTGGTCACCATACCCACTGCCTCCTGTGCAAGGGAGTACACATGTCTGCCCCAGGGTTTCCCTTGACAGGCACAGTGACCCCCTGATGCTCAAGACAGAACAGATGAGGTTGGAGCCCCTCTAGGAAGAGTCAAAAGGTCACCAGTCTCAGGTGTAGCAGAGCTGCTCCTGCTTCTTGGCTCGGCTGGGACCTAGGGCTGGTGCCCCATGAGGACTGGAACCCACCCGCCCTCCCTGCCCACCGCTGGCCACCCCCTCCCCTCAGATTGTGACTCCCACTGGTGCAGAAATCCCACTTGGCCCCCTGACCTCACTGGAACCTTTTAATAGCCTGGTTATTCCTGGGTCTGCGCCCCCTCCCCCCTTCCTGATGTCACAGTTGCTATTTCTGGAGCCCCCTCTTTACCCCTCCTTACCCCCCACTCCAGGCATGGAGCCAGGGACACCTGTCCTCTCCCTGGACTGGATGACCTCACTCTCCTGTCGGGAGCCTAGGAGGAGCTGGCCAACCAAGGACACGGTGGCTGTGGGTCCCACAGCCCATCTCCCAGCTGGCTTCTGCACACCAGGAAAGGGGCCTCCTGCCCATAGGTGGGGGAGTACATCAAGAGTGGAGGTGACAGAGGCAGGCTTTCCCAGGCCCTAGGCTGGCTGGTGCAATGTGGATGTTGCAGGACTGGGGAGAGCCGTCTGGAGCCTCAGTTTCTCAGCCAGGGCAGCCCCTAGAAAGAAGGCAATGGAGCAGTGCTCCCCACAGGGCTTGATGTTGGCAGACATCTCAGGGTACATCTGGGGAACCCATTGCCTGCCCTCTGCCCTAGCCCTTCCTCAATCTCATCCTGGTCAAGCAGGTCCTCTCAGGAGGAAGGGCAGGGAAGGCCAAGGTCCCCTCAGCAGGGTGATGGGCAGCAGACTCAAGGGAGCCCAGAAAGCCAGGGGCAGCAGCCCCTCCCAGCCCAGGACTCCACCTACCCACGCTAGCAGCAACCAGAAGGGCTGGCTAGCCTTGTCCTGGCCCTGTGTGCCTGCCTCAGGCACAGGAGAGTGAGGTGGGGGAGCCCTCTTCTGGAAAGGGACTCCATTAGTTACCATGACATGAAAGCAGAGCCTTCAGAATCTGGAGCAGCCAGCAGCCTAAGGAAAGAGGGCTCCCTGCTTGGGGAAGACAGGAGCACCCAGGAGACTAGGCACCCACAGGTAACCAGAGCCAGGGGTTCAGGGCTAGCTCTCAGCAACAGCGTGAAACACAAAGGAAGGTGTCAGACACAGTCAGACAATTCTCAGTGCAATTCCCAGAATCCTCCAGGGGAATAAGAGGGGCCTGGAGTGGAGGTAAGGGTCTTCTCCTGAGATTCAGGTGAACCTACAAGATCCTCCTAACATCTAACCTCAACTCTTTCTGCTCTAGCACTTTCCCTCTTGGCTCTTTTCTCTTCTCCACCCCGACCCCACCCCACCTAGCTCTCCCAAGAGTATCCTGCAAACCCTGCAGAGTACCCACTAAGCATGGAGTACATGAGCCTGGCACAGAGTCAGCACCGTCCTCCCCAGACCGCAAAGACCCCGTCCCCTCCCTCAGAGGTTAGGCTCTGGCCTCCTACCCTATGAACCTGGAGGGGGAAGAGCCCAGTGCTGACTCTTGGACTCTTCCAGGCTCTCATCTCCTGGGCCCAAAAGGCTGGGGTGGGGCCCTGACTGAAAGAAGAGCAAGAGCTGCTTTGTCCGCAAGTACTAAAGAGCTAAGGGCTGGCCCAGAAGCACCCCAGACAGACTCTGGGGTGCCAGATGCCCCAGGGCTCTGGACACAGAATGCCTGCCTGCCCTCCATTTTTCTCCTGCCCTTCCAGCCCAGTCGTGCCAGGGCCCGTCAGCATCATCTGAGAGCTGCCAAGTGCCAGGCCCCATGCTAGGTGCTGGCTGAACCTCTCATTTGAAACCAAGTCCAGGAAAAATGCAAAACCTACTTTGGCATCTTCTATATCCACTCACAGTGACCTTCTCTCATAGTCCCATTCTAAGCCTTCGATTTCTTTGGAATGATGGTGCAGGGCAGGAGGGTGGAGGGCAGACCTCAATCTGTGGTGAGTAAAGAGTTATGCCAGGGCATTCAAGTGGAGAAGGGACAACAGGAGCCCACTTCCCAGACCCCCGCCCCACGCCAGTGCTGACCCACTTTCTCCTCCTCAGGGCGGGCTGCGCGCCTTCCCCAGACTCTGGGAGGCACAGCCCGAGGCTGGGAGGCAGGACGCCGAGGTTCCTGGCTCCACCCCACACCCATGCCCCAGTTTCTCTGGTCACCCAGAAGGGAGGGGGCAAGCTGCCTGCCCTCCCTCCTGGGAAAGGGAAGGAGAGAAAGTGTGGAGGGTGCTGGGAGGCGCTGGGCAGGCAGGTGTTGTCATGAAGACTGTCTCCTCCCACGCTGGGGATGAGGAAGCCAGCTGCCTCCTCCCAGGCCCCGCGGCCTAGACGGGCTCACCTGGAGGCCCTCACGCTCACCCTCACCTCTGGCTGAGGGCACAGAATTCAGCCAAATGACCAGAGTGAGCCAAGGCCCTGAGACGCAGAGAATTCCCCCAACCCGCTGGGCTGAGCCCAGGCAGGGGGCAGATTCTGTTAGTCCCTCGGCCCCACCGCAGGGAACAAGCAGAAAGCCTCAGTTCTGGAAACAGAAGGCAAGCCCTAGGTCCTCCAGCCTCCTTGTGCTTCAAGAGCTGCCAGAGAGCAGGGAATGGCCTCCTCGGGGAAGTCTATGGCCTCTGCCCATCCCCCCACAACTGCAAAAGGGATAAGAAAGGTCAAATGCTGGCATTCGACCCAGCCCAGAGGTAAGGAGATCAGCTCTTATTCCCCAGCACCCAGAAGTAAACTGCTCAGCTCCCCTGGCTGCCCCTCACCTGAAACAGTCCCTTACTAATTTACCTCCTATGAGGACAGGAAAGGGCCAGCTTACATTTTCACCTGTTCCCCCCAGGACCAAGCCCAGAGTTCTGGATGCTGGTAATGCTCAGCGAGGACTGGCCAAATAGAAAAGCTCCTGCACTTGGAGAGAGATTGAGGGTAAACAGCAGGAAATAGCAGAAAACTCCCTGCCTCTGACCCAGCCCTCATTTTCTGTGCTCTAGGGAAAGAGAACTAAGAGTTCAGGGGTGCAGGGAGAGGGTGGGAGGTGTGCAGGGGCTGGGGGACCCAGGCCCTGGGGACTAACCCATTACCATCATTCCCCGCCTCTCTCCCGTGCTCTATGGCCCCACACCCTTCCTTTCTGGGGCTCCAAAAGACCTCTGCGGGATGAGCACAGAGGAAGTAGACTTCCACGTGCTCCAGCTACAATTCACGGTTTCATTTTACTTCCGTGGAGTCCTAAGGCACATGGTTTCTTGGCTTCTGTCAGGCCCCAGGCAACCACAGCGCCAGCCCAGATGCCACCCTGAGCTACAGGTGTAGCAGATGTTGGGCCTCTCGGAGAGGAAGAGCTCTGGAGAGGCTAGCTGCCTGGGCAGTCCTGGGCAGTGGAACCCCACTTGGAAAGGCAATCCCAGAACGCCAGGGAAACTCTGTGGGAAGGGCCTCAGGAGGATGCCCCCAAGCCCTGGTCCCAACCCCTCTTAACTGTCCTGAACTGAGGCTCCCAATCCCAGGCACCCTCCCTCCCAAACACAGAGTAGACAGCATCTCCCCCTGCTGGGGGGAGCTGGAAAGCCAGCCAGGGAGGCCTGAACCCCTGGCCAGGGCCCCTCGGCTGCTCCCAAGCTGCCTGCCTGCTGGGCTGGTGGATACCTCCAGCTACCACCACACTCCTGCCAGCCCCAGCAGAAATGGCTGCAAGGGGAACTCAGACCACCAGCATCTGGAAAGGGAACCCAATAGCCTCATCCATCCTGGGTGGATTATTTCAGCCCTTCACCACAATGCAAGGAAACCCCAAAGCTAGGAAATGCCCTTTCCAAGCCACCGACTACTAAGCTTCCATCCCCTTGGCCAAGGGTCAGACCCCACCCCAGGATGAAGCAGGGACTGGAGGAGGTCCTCTGGCATAGCTCAGAGGAGAGGAGCAGCTGGCACTACCACAGGGCATACTGATCCTGCTAGGTACAAGCAGTGTACAATTGAGATGGGCAAGGAACTGATGAGAACCCACCAGGCCTCTCCATTTCCTTGTGCAACCCAGCCCAAGAGGAGGAAACAGGAAGTTAGATTTCGACAGCCCACCTTTCAGCACCAGAATCACATGGAACTTTCCATGCTGAACACCTGGCACAGCCCCTATAGATCAAAGGAAAGCAAGGACAGAGGCAAGAAAATCTGAGGGGGACCACGAACCCTGCAAGAGAGGGCTCGTTTTACAAAGCTGACGTGCTGTCTCAGGAGCCCAGCCTTCTCTCCAGCTAGTGCTCTACTCTGCCTAGGGCCCAGGCCTAGTGTTACATCATGCTGGAGAGCGAAAAGAAAGAAGGCACAGACTTGATCAAACCAATCCATCCAGCTTCCAGCTTCCCTGGATCTGCTGGGTCAAAGCCGCTGCTGCCTATCACTTGCGCTGGGTTCCCGCAACAGACAGCATCAGGCAGAGCAAACCGATGGTGGAGAATGGGTTGGCAGCGGCCTGCATGCCTCCCTGATGCTGCTTCTTTCTCTACCATCCAGCAAGTTGGTTTTAATCTCTAGGCCCTGGTTTTCCTACCTCTGAAAGAAGGAAAAATTTCCCTTCAGAGAAGGGTAAGGGCCATGACAGGGCATGGGAATTTGAAGTTGAGCAAGACCAACTGTGAACCTTTAAGACTGTGCAAAAGGAGAGGAGACAGCCAAGGAGAGGGCAGTTATTTCTCCAATCACACTGACCCATGACTCTCCCCTGGAAAACTCCCGAGGGTCCAGCTCCAGTCACTTGGACACATGCTCATGGGCACACACCCAGACCCATCCGTACACAAAGCTGCTTGGAGTCCCACCATAGACTATTTCTGGTCATACTGGGCAGGGTCCTATGAATAGAGAGGAATAGGAAATCTCAGGAATCCATCATGTCCTGGGCCCAAGAAGAAGAGAGGTGGTTTACCTGGATTCAGACAATGCCAAGACCCCTCCACAAACATGCCACCCCAACCCAATACCACGCACACACCCCCAACACAGAGGCTAAGGCCTAGGGCTCTGCAAACCTCCACTAAGAAAAAAATATAGAACTCAGAGGAACATTCCACCAAGAAAAGAAGCCGCCACCACAAAAAAGGAAGCTGGGTATTCAGAATATAGTAAGCATATTCTTTCAAAATCATCCATGACTGCCCAGAGAGATTCAGGGACACACACACCCCTCAGGCCTATCTGTCTCAACAAACAGAGCAGGGCAGAGCTAGAATTAAAGGGTCCCGAGTTGAGAGGGTAGGCATGGGGGCAGAGTCCCAGAGTCCCAGGGCCAGGCTAGGCTGTACCCATCAATTCCCAGATCCATCTGCTGGTCAGAAACCTCAGTTTTGCCTCTCCTTTTCTTGCAGCCCTTCTCCACTTCTGCCCTCCTTGGTTCCCTTACAGCTCAGAGACCCTGAAGGTCAGCGGGCCAGAGCCAGAAACCCACGAGCCCATCACACCCAAATATACCCCAGATGCTCTTCTCCAGCCTCCCAGCTCTTACCCGACTCGTTGGGAGAGTTCATGCCGGCTCTGGGCCCGCAGGAAGCTGGCGTTGGGGGCTAGGACGGGAGGGGGTGGAGCTGCGGTGATGTCAAGAGAGACAGACGATAACAGACAGACGGACGACGGGACGGGAGCCCGGGGCCGCCGTGCCTCTAGTGCCCATCCGAGGCCATCCTTCGGGGCGAGGCAGTCAGGCACTCAGAACGGCATCCCTGAGGAGAGACGGAGCAGGGTTAGAGGCCCCCAACTCAGGAGTCTGAGAATCGAAGGAGACCTTGGAGCTCGTCAGTTTAGACCAGGGGAAGGGAAAAGAAGGGCCACCTGCCCAGGGGCACAGAGGATGTCAGCAGAACTGCACCAGGACCCTGGCTCTGCTCTTCCTCGGGGTGAGGCTCCTGGCCCCACTCAAACTCCTTTTCAGGTGCATGTCCACTGCTAGGTAGGGAGAGCTGGTGGACTCCTAAGAGGCCCCAACGTGGGGCTGGGCGTGCACAGAAGGGCAAAGCGCAGGGAGGGTTCTGAACTCAGGCCACGGCTGTGGCAGGACACAGGGCCAAAGTGGGATCCACAGCAGAAGGGAAGGGAGAAACTGGTATCTCAGCCCTAACAGTCTGAGCTGGGACTCCCAGAGAGAGAGTCATTTTCTCCCCACTTTCTGATTCTTGCGTCACCCCAACTCTGAAACATGTATATGCTTCTGTCTTGCTCTCCCCATTTGAAAACAGATCAGGGCAAGGGGGTAACCTACCCCGCTTCTACAATAATCCATGCTGTTTCTAGGGATCTGGAAAGGCACAGACAGCCATCCCAGATCAGCACCCCGTGGACTTGGGGATACAGGGCCCAAGCCCAGGGCTGTAGTACATATCATATGGTTGTGACCCAAGTAAGGAGGCCTGGCCCAGGGAGGCATGGAATCCAGCCCGTGCTCTGCCTGCCAAGCCATGGGCCTGACACAGACTGGGTCCACCCAGAACAAGGGACACTTTTTTTCCCAGACTGCACAAAGGCACCCGAAGACCCAGCAATGGCCCTGCCCAGTCCAATATAATAATGGAGAAAGGCCTAGAACTGGACTATGGGTTTGCCACCCTGTCCCCACTCCTCCAGCTCCTCATCCCCACCTCCAGCCCCATAGCCAGTCCTCAAGCCTTAGACACTATGCACATGTCCACCTGGGCCCATCCTAAATCGCCCACGATCCACCGCAGACATGATCTCATTCGTTTTCTTCTAAATGAAGGCAGGCCTTCCAATACTCAATGGAATCGAGGAAGGAAGAAGTGATCAGATGAGGCTGAGAGAAGCTGGATGGTTAAGCCAATCTGCTCCCCAAGCTTCAAACAAGCAACCAGCTCTGCCCCCAGACAGCCGCGTCTCCCAGCAGGATTAATTCTCAATAAGCTTTGAATTCTCAACGAGGATTCCCAGGGGTGGGCTTCATTTGGAGCCCAGAGGCCACCCAAGGCAGAGAAACAAGAACCACCCCCATCCCCACCCCATACACACACCACATGCTAGGAAGACCCCGGAACTGGGATTCTGCTGCTAGAGGAAGGTGCAGCTAGATGGTCTGGGGAGAGGTGGTGCAGGGCCAAAGGGGCGGGATTGCTCCCAGCAGACAATGCTTCCTGTAAGGACACCTGAGGTAGCACAGGGCTGGGGCCAAGCTCAGGAATGCTGCAGGTGGGGCTGTCGGTGCCCTAGCAGGGCCCTCGTGGACAGGCAGCTCAGCCTGTGCCCACACCAGGGCTGGTGCCCCGTCCTGCTCACACCCTTTCCCGTGGGCTGGGGAACACAGGTTCAGAAATTCCCACGATTCCCAGCAACCCAAATGGCCCAGCCCATCTCCTTAGTGAAAGGCACCTCCACAGCAAGGCACACAGAAAGGGCATAAGCCTCAAGGATATAAAACCAACTCACAATCAGGCCCCCCATCACCCTTACCCCCACCCCATCTGTGGCTATTACAGATGCTGATCCTCACCCACTGGGAAGGAGAAGAAGGGAGGGGATCCCAGAACCCACAGTGGGCTCAGGGCTCCGTGACCCTCCACTTCTCTCCTACCATGCAGGATTCAGCAGGACCCGTGGGTCCTTGTCCTCCTGCAAACCCCTGGAGAGCGCCTGTCAACTCCCCGAGAGCCACGGGCCAGGGCCTCCCTGGGGGATAAAGCAGAGTTCACCTGACCAGACAGGCACAGATTCTCATCTGCGGTAGGGCATGGAGGGCAAGAAGGGCAGCCTGATGGTTAAAACTCGAAATATGTGTCCCGTCCTTTCCCAGAGAAACACACTGACTATTGTTATATGAGGGACTTGGTGGCAGCTGAGGACCAGGAGGCTCCTGGATGACCCAATACTCAGATGTCAAACCAGTGAGCCCTCAGCAGAAGTGGGGCTTCCACCTACCAAAGGCGTTGTAGTAAGGAGGCAGACCCCAGGGCCCTGGCCCCCTGCTGCCAACTCTCCACACAGATCTGAGTCCTCCTCCTACTTCCAGCCAGGACAGCAGGTCAAGTTAGAACAAGAGAAACCACTTCCCCTCCACTTCATGCTAAGCAGGGGGAGGTGGAGCAGAAACCCTAGGGAGACACCCCACTCATGAGCACTAAGGACTGTGGCAGAGGATGGGGGAGAAGGGCAGACAAGCGAGGCAGTCGTGGAGCAACATAATTCCCCAAAGACCTCGTGTTCAGTGTGGCCCTGCAGAGATCTAGTCCCTCTGAATTCCTGCAGGGTTTCTGGGACCTGGGTGCCAGCACCACCATGCGGCCTCCTTCTGGCCAGCTCTGGCCCTGCTAGAGGGAGGCCCACATCCTGAGCACGTCTGGCCAGGGCCCTCCATCCAGGTCACAGGGACCAGGGACCAGCCCTGGGAGAAGAGCAATCTGATCCAAGTCCTGGGAGCCTGAGATTGCCCCAGCAGCTCCATCAAAAGGCTACAAACCCAGACATCCCCTCCCAATGCACTAAGGACCTCTCAACTTGACCCCACCTGACCACAGCAGACCACTTTCCCCAGCCCCCAAGAGCTTCTCTCACCTTCTGCCTAGCCCAAACAGCCAACAGAAGCCTAGGAGGATGAGAGTCATGCGGGGTGGCTATCTTAGATGGACAGGCCCCACAATAGGGGAGGGTGGGCAACAGAGGAGGAAAAAAGGCACCAGGCTGACAAATTCATTTTTGCAATCGGCCCATTTCTGTTTGTCTGCTCAGACGCAGCTCCAGGCATCTGCACAAGCCAGATGGAGGAGGCTGCTATTTCTAGAAAAAAAGGGGGGGGGGGAGGGGGAGAGGGGAGGGAGGAGGCGGAGGGCGGAAGATTGGGCCTGTTTGCCCTAAAACCTCAAGCAGAACGATACCCCCTCCCAGCACTCCCAGCACTACGAGGCAGGGTCCCTATCCAGATGAAAAGGGCTGGGGTGAGGCAGGGTGGGGGGAAAAGAGAAGCAGAGAAAGTTTAATTAAGCCAAAGTCAGCTACAATAGGCCCCCTCACAGGCTGCATCAGGTTTTCATTCATGAGCAAGCGACAGTGCTCCAAAAATGCCAAGAACCGCCCCCCCTCGCTGTCTACCCCACCCCCCCCACCAACAGGAGTGCGTCCTCTAGCAGGCTGGCTGAGCCTGATGCCGTGTTCTAGACATCCCTCCTCAAAGGGGTGTGAGTAGGAAGAATTAATTATTAAAGAGCAGCTGGTACTTTGGCACTGACTACACTCCCCCTAGCTCCTCTTGCCGACCCTTCTCACCCCCACCCCCAGCATCCAGAAACACAAATGACACCCCCCCATTCCCAGGCCCCATTTCTAACACACACAGCTAAGATGCTACCCCTAAGGAAGAAAAGCAAACCTTTGTCTCTGCAGCTACTTAGGGTGGGTGGGGCATGTGATACTGCTGCCTTCCCCCGCCCCCTAAATTACAAGACCAGCCAAAGGAGGAGGAAATAGTAGGGAAGAATGGGTGGCAGGCACAGAGCTAACACTTCCTCCATCCTTGCCCCCAGGAACTTGCACCTGGTACCTGTCTCTCTGGCCCCTGGAGGAGTGGCGATGCTGGGAGAGGGGGCATCCCTCTAACTCAGACCCTTACCTGCTTTGTCAAGACACAGCCCAGATCCAAGTCCAAGGGGACAGTAGGCAAATAGATGGTTCAAGAAAACAAGTGAGCTCTCCCCAAGTCTTGAGTTTAGGGAGGGAGAGGTGGGTGAGAAGATGGGTGCAGAGCTCTCCTGCCATCCCCAGCCCAGTCCAGCATCTCCTCAACCAGCACAGGCTCAGGGCTCCAGGACCCAGAACTTGGAAGACAGAAGACCCTGCCTGGCTACAGCCTCTGAACTGTAAGAGGAGGCCCAGGGCAGGGTGCAGCCCGTCTGCAACCCTCCAAGGCAGTCTGGCCAAGGGTCCCTGAACTTGCTTTCCTACGGTCTGGCTCCAACCCCCCACTCCCAGTCGGACCCTGAACCCCATCACCACCACCTCCCAGCCCCAACCTCCAGAGCTAATTCCAGGTCCCAGGAGCACAGTGGTTCCTGTCAAAGTGGAGGGTCTCTTTAGCACTCCCTCCCGTCACCCCCCCAAAAGGAACTGCAGTTGCCACACTTCCTCTTTAGGGATACCTCATCTCAGAAGGCCACCCCGGGGTATGAGATGGTCACCTCCTCCCCCAATGGGGACCCTCCCCACCTCCTCTCTTCGGGGTCCCCAGGCTCCAGGATTAATTACTTCCCACCCAGGCAGCTCTCCTCCTCTTCAGGGCCCCAGAGAAGGGTGGGATGGAAAGCAGACTCCCCCAAGTTAACAAGGCACTGGAAGTGCCCACCGCCTCCACGAGATACAGACCCAGGATGAAAGATGGGGGGCAGCCACCCCAGACAAGAAAGGGAGGGAGCTCCATTTCACCCCTTAACGCTCTCTCGCTCGCTCGCTCTTTGGCTACAGGGTGTCAGACCGGAGAAGAGGGTGGGAACTAACGCTGGAATGCCTCACGGGGGAGGGGGGTGAGAATATGGAGAAGAGAAAGCAGGGTGGGCTCCGCAGTCCCCACTCTTCATGCACCGAAGTCGAGGACAGAAAATCAAAAATACGTTCTTAGCTGCGGTTAGAAGCGTAGTGGGGCGGCCAGCGCCCCTGGCTTCAGACTACCAAGAAAGGGGTGCCCAGCGAAGAGGGTCTGCACCGAATCCGGGTGCAGGGCTCAAAGCGTTCAGCCACGCAGCCTGTGCCGCCGGGGTGGGGACAGCCAGCCCCGACTCGTCCCCGAGCCTTTTAGGGGCGCGGGTCCCGGGAAAGCAGGCCCCTCCCTTACCTGCAGGGGAGGCGCCCCTGCAGGGGAGGGGCGGGGACGGCGCGCGCCGCCCTGCCCAGGCCCCGCTTCCCGGCCCGCGACGCTCCCAGGGGCCGCCGGCTGGCACCCGGGCGCCGAAGGAAGGAAGGGGGGCGCGGAGCGCGGCTCGCGCGCGGAAAGCTCACGGGCAGCGACGGCGGGAGGCTGGGGCGCCGCCTCGCGCCCGGGAGGCAGGAGGGAGACCGGAATCCGGGGCGGCCCCGCGCGCTCACCCCCTGCGGCTCGAGCTCCGGGTGCGCGGGCGGCGGCGGCAGCAGCGGCGGCGGCAGCAGCGGCAGCGCCTCCTCGACGGCTCCTCCATCTTTGCGGCGGCTCCTCCGGCTCTGCTCGCCGCCGCCACCAACAACAACATTCGGAGACGTCACTCCCGTCACGTGACCCGGCCCGGAGCTAAAAATAGACCCAGCGCCCCCCCCCCCCCGCCCTCCGGGTTTCTGCCGCCACCAACCCCTCCCCTCTTTCTCGGCCCTCCCCGCCGGGCGGGGCCGGCAGCGCCACCGAGACAGCTTCTTAAAGGGCCCGCGCCCAGCAGAGGGCTGGGGAGGGGGTGGGCGTGGAGGGTTGCGAGCCCAGCGAGTACAAGTGGAAGGAGCTGCAGGGGGCCGGCTCCGGGGGCTGGATGCCGGGGCTCGGCCTTTAAGACGCACAACTTTCCTGCCCGTGCTTCCTCGACTTCCTTTTCAAACTGGAGATGGTGCAATCACGGCCGGCCGGAGCTTCTCCCGGACACGCCTGCCCGCAGTGGGGGAAGGGACCTGGGGATGGGTTCCTAGGCGGGGAGGGCCGCCGAGGGAGTCGGACAGGTCTCGAACCCGCCCGCTCTGACCCGACCCTGCGTCCGTGCCAAGGAAAGAAACGCACTGGGAAGGGCCGGGTGTGGTTTTAACAGTCCATAGGCCTTCAAAGTAGCAGAACAGGCGCGGGAAACACTTCCGGTCTCGGATTTTGGTGCCATCCTCCTCCTCTACAACTCCCCGTAGGACACGATACGAGTTATTTATGATTAAGCCTAGACAGTTTGTCAAGGACCCAGCAATTCCACTAACAAAAATGTATGCTGAAGGAATGGACGCTGTTCAAAAATGAGCATAGAAGCAAAAAGAGATTGTTTATAATGACGCGAAAAGTTGGAAATAACCTAAAAATGCCCATCGGCAAGAGATTGGCAAATAAACGAGGTTACTGTCCATTCAGTGGAAAGCCATCCAGGCCTTAAAAATAATACAGGTCTATACTGAGCTTGAAAGATGCTCATGATTTGTTTTCTTGAAAGTCAGGACTCAAACAAGAATTAGGAAATTGTTCCATTCATATGCCTGAGTATGTATGTATATATTTTTTAAAGCCTGGCAGTATACCAAAATGTTTATCTTGACTTTCTTCTTTTTTCTGAAAATTTGCAATGATCATGCATTACATATCAGAGAAAGTAAAAGACATAGATGTTTCTGTAATAAATGATAAACTTCCATTCTACAAAGCATCTCATGAGTCTGCCCACTCAGTTCCCTCTCCATTCCCACCCCCTGGCCTAAGAAAGTCACCGCCCACAACAGATTCCCTCCCTGCATCCATCCAGACCTCCTCCCAGAGCCAGAGTGAGCTTTTTAGAATATGTGTCTAATCAAGTGAGGGCTTAAAACCTTGCCCATTTTTTTTCAGTCACTCTTAGGATAAAGACTGGACTCCTTAACTGGCCTAGAAAAGTGATTTTCCAACTTTGGAGTACTTAAGAAATCACCTGAGGAGCTTGTTAAAAATGCTGATCACCGGACCCCACCCCCAAAGCTTGTATTTCAAGAAGCAGCAGCCCAGAAATCTTCATTACTAATAAGTCGAAGGGGACCCTGCTGCAGCTGGTCCTCTCCTCAAACTTGGGGGTGGGGGTGGGGTGTGGGCGACAAGTTCTACAAGATCTGGTCCCTGCCTACCTCACCTCTCTCCCCTTAGGGGTCAGAACTCCAGCCAGCTCACATCCTTCTGTGTTCCTTGTTCCTCAGGGCCTTTGCACAAGCCGTTCTTTCTGCCTGGAATGCCCCCTTTCCTTTACCTTACAAATTCCTATTCTGTCAGAGCTCAAATATCACTTCTGGAAAGAGGCCTTCCTTGCTCCTCTAATTAAGCTTAGGTGCCTTTGTTATATATCCCTTCTTGACCTCAGCACAATTTGTAAATATGCACCTATTTATGGCATTATAGGTTCAGTGTCTGTTTCTTCCCCTCAACTATAAGCTTCTTGAATGCAGAAACCACACATCTCTTTTGTTTACTGCTGCCTTCCTAGCACTCAGCACAGTGCCTGCCACAAAAACTCAGTGAATATGTGTTGAATAAAATGAATGAGTGTTATAAAATTAAACCAAGGTGAGAACATTCTGAGTGGACCATGGACCCATCTCTGAGCAGAAAGGTCACCCCCATGGAGTCAGGCCACATTGCTCAAGCAACAGGGATCCCTCCTGTCTCTTTCCCATAATGGTGCTGCCAGCCATTTGTTACTCTTGTGCAACCTTGTGATGTCTCTTTGGGGGTTGGGTTGGGTTGGGATTTTGCTTTTGAAAGGCTTATGTTTTGTCTCCCCAAACAGGTTATGAGCCATTTGAAAAAATAGACAAGTTCGTATTTCCTTTGGCCTCTCCAGCACTTAGCACATCGCCTCACACACAGCAGCTGCTCAGAAAAGGCTTGGGGACCCTGGAAGACTTTGGAATCCCCTCTCTAGGAATCTGGGAACATGGGAAAGAATCTCCCCATCCAGTATGACCGATGATGGTCGATGACGGCGTATGGAGCCCCTCGGTGAGGCACTTCCCATGTCACAGATGAGGGAAATGGAGGTTAGAGGAGCTCAATGACTTGTTTTAAGACACAGAGTTCATAGAAGTAGAACCAGGATTCAAACTCAGGTTTGTCTCCCAAACATAAGAAATAGGTGCCTGGAGGGGCCAGGTCCCAAGCCCAGCCCTGTTGCCCTCTTCTCAGGAGGTCTCTGCAGTAATCACCTCTATCCCTCAGCAGCCAAGTGCCTTGGATGTTTACAAGAATTCACCATCTAGAGTCCTGATGAGCCCTCAGGGAAGTAGGGCTAAATTCAGCATTCATTCTACACACACTTCTTGAGCACCTATATGAGTGCTGGGGCTATAGAGACCATTCTGCCCTTACAGAAAATAGAACTTTCATTCTAGGGCCCTAAAAATAGGCAGAGACCCCTGCTGAGGTCATTACCATGGAAACAAGAGTAGAGGGGCTGTCTTGTTAACCACTTCCTCAGTTTCCCCAATGCAGAGTGAGACTGCAGATAGGATCTGGAAGCTGATTGGGGAACTTCTGACCCTGGGAACCAGTGGTGAATTTAGCCTCTTGTTAAAAGGAAATAAATCTTGGAGGAGAGCCAGGCATTTAACCTCTAGCCTGCTGGGTTGGCAGCACCACTGGACTCTAAGAAGGAGGCATTAGGGCTGGGGAGGGGAAAGGGGAGTGGGGAGCAACACTGTTAGGGACCCTGGGAGTTGCTGCTCCTGTCTGGAATGACAGAAATGTCCGGGCCAATACCTGAACAGGGGATGGAGTAACCTTCCTCCCTGCTTGGTGGGCACTGATGAACTGACCACCAGTGTCCACCTCCTTCACATTCCCTTTCACTCGCCCAGGACCTGAGTGCTCTAAGATTAAGCATTGCCAGGGAAGAGGCAGGGCACCCCAGTTCAGATTTGTCTTCCCCTCCAAACTCTCAGCCCGTGTTTCTCCTGGGTTGGGAATTTTCACATCCATGGGCAGGATTCCAGAGGTTCTGGGGAGGCTGTGGCCCGGGTGGTCTAGCTCACAGGTGTGGTCCTTGTTTGAGCAACTCAGGTGGTTCTACCAGCCTCCAAAGAGTGTCTGGGGTGGAAATAGTCCAGTTCTGCCTAAATCCAATCTCAGAGAGAAAATAATATAGACCAAGGAAGAACTGAGCTGATAAACCCAAGCAATAAGCATTTATTAGACATTTATCAATTGTCTTAACAATTTATCAAAAATATTATCTTTAAAGCTTTGATCTGTTACCCAGGGTGTCTTGTACACAGGAACACCTTGTTTGTATTCCATTCAATAAGAATTTGCTGAGCATATTGAAATGTTATGAGGCCAGCACAATACTAGGTGTTGTGGGGACTGCCCAAAAATAAGAAAACACATCAGGGGGTCAGAAAATCTGGGTCCTGGGACAACTTCATCCCGGGACACTGTTGGAAGAACCGCTGGGGGAAACAGGACTTGGACTTCTCTTTTCTGAGGTCACTTTCAGTTCCAACACTCTGAGTCTCAAATTAGTTGAGATTGCAGCTGTGACAGCATCCAGCATAGTGCCTGGTTTCAAAGTTTAGCTTGGACCTTCATTCCTTCAGGATGCTTTAATTCCTTGAGCTGTTGACAATGAGCTCAGGAGCCAGAGGAAATTAGGAGCATGGAAGTGAATTTATTTCTGGGCAAACCATCCCTGTGCCCTGAGGTACGAAACAAGGGCCGCGACCTGGAGGGCTTGAGTTCTGCAGAGTGAAATGAAAGCTGCCCCCAGGACACATCCGTCTGGCCAGGCCTCCCTGAGGGATCCTGGGCAAATCCCTCCCTCCCTCTGGGCCTCAGTTGATCCATCTCTAGGATAAGAGGGTTGGACTGGATTTCCTTCCTTCTAGTTGGAGCCATTTCTGGATGATCCAACTAGGTGAGGTTGAGAAGGATCATGGGAAAAGTTTCCTCCTCCCTTCCCCACAGAGACCTCTCCTCTGGGGTTGGGGGAGAAGGAGACCTGTTTCAGACCAGCACCCTGCACAAAGTCATGCTTGATGGTGTACGTTTTCGGGAAACAGCACCAGACAGGGGCCTTGGGCAAGGCAACCTCCAGTCCTCAGTTTCCTCATCTTTAAAATGGCATTGTTGGATGGATGACTTCTGAGGACTTTTCCAGTTCTGCCAGCTAACAATTCTTGAGTTGTAATTAAAATAAAACAACACAACACAGGAAGGCCTCTGTGTGGAGGCAAGGGCCTCAGTCATTCCTCACCTGAGAACCGTACTTGGCCTTGACACCCTCTGTACCCTCCCAGTCTCCCCCTCTCCCGCCCTCCTGGCCTAGAGTTTTAGGAGTAGGTCACTGTCTCTACACTCAGCAATGGCCAAGGTTGGGTAAAGTCAGCATTATGACTCTCGGGGTGAGCTGTGAATTTATTTAAAAATAAAGACTACTCTGGGCGCAGCTGCCACCGTTTGCCATGGTACCACAAAAAATAAACAAAGATTATACTATATATATGTGCATGTGTATATATATATATAATATATGTATATATTATATTTGTCACGTATATGTATAATATATAGAATGGGAGGAGGGAGAAAGAGAGCAGAGAAGAGCTGCTAGTCCTTTAGTCTGCAGATCCCACATCGACCTAGAACCTCTCTTAGCAACCAGTCACTTGCCAAAGGACATAGGTGGGACCCCAGCACAAGGCTTCTCAGGCCGGCTCTCTCCATGGCTCTGGAGTGATCCACACCTAGCCCTTTGACTCCTTCAGCAGCAAGGTCTGAGGGGGGTGGCCTAAAAGGGAGCCTATGTTCTCCCCCTCCTCCCTCCCAGGACCTGGGCCTGAGGCCCAGGGTTTCCTGGGCTGTACAGGAGTTCCTGCCTGCCTGCTCAGGATCAAGGCCATGTTAATACAACAGTGCAGTGACAGCTATGGCCAGTCACGTCCTATAGGTCTGTAGGTACCTCCAGTGTCTTCTCTGGGAGGGCATGTATGTTAGGGAGGGGACAGAGGGTGCAAGCACTGCCCTCTGGGAGCTTGCTGTCCTGTGGAAACAAATATGGTCAGCCACACATGTTGGCCATGGGGTGCAGTGGGGAAAACAGGGGCCTGGGAGCCACAGGGCAGCTCTGCCTGTAGGAGCTCGGGCAAACCATTCCCACTGGGGATTGGAGGGGTGGACCCTGTGATTCTGAAAGACCCTCTTGGTCCTCTTGGTCCTGAGGTCTATGAAACAATAGGGAACAAGACAGAGTGGACTATCGTGCTTCATGGAGGGGCATGCACTACCGGCACACAAACTGGCCCAAGCACCTTCCTTCTGGTCAGTAGTCTCTGGTTAACAACATACTGTTTTTTCCTCTTTCCTCCTTCCTTCCTCCCTCTCTCCCTCCCTCTCTCCTTTCTCTCTTCCTTCCTTCCTTTCTCTTTCTTCTTTCCTTCTTTCCTTCTTTCTTTCACTTTCTTCCTTCCTCCCTCCCTCCCTTCCTTCTAAATTTTATTGTGGCAAAAACAAGTGTTGGCAAAGATGCAGAAACCTAGGAATGCTTGTACGTAATTAGTGGAATTTAACATGGTGCAGCCACTAGGAACAGTTTTGGTGGTTCCAGAGAAAGTTAAACATAGAATTGCCCTTTGGCCTGGCAATCCCACTTCTAGGTGTATGTACATACCCAGAATAAGTGAAAACAGGGACTTGAACAGGTATCTGTACACCAGTGCTCATAGCAGCATTATTCACAATAGCCAAAATCTACCCAAGTGTCCACCAACTGATGAGTGTATAAACGAAGTGTGGTATAGCCACACGATGGAATAGAATTCAGCCATGAAAAGAAATGAAGCTCTGATACATGCAACAACACGGATGAACCTTAAAGACATAATATCACTGAATTGAATACTTAAAAGTAGTTTTTAAAAATCTGAGGAAAAAATAATTCTAACCTAGGATTCTATACTTAGTTATCATCACAAGTGACAGGGTAAAATAAAGGTATTTTTATATATTTTTCATTGTGGTAGCATATATATAACATAAAATTTACCATTTTAACCATTTTTACATGTACAATTCAGTGGCAGTAATTACATTTACAATGTTGTGCTACCATCACCACCATCCATTGCCAAAATTTTTCATCACCCCAAACAAACTCTGTACTCTTTCAACAATAACTCTGGGAAGCTGATGTGGTTCAAGCAACTGGGCTCCCATCCACCATATAGGAGGTCCAGGGTTTGATGCCCAGAGCCTCCTGAAGGCAAGCTGGTCCACGTGGTAAGCTGGCCCATGCTGAATGCTGGCCTGCATGGAGTATGTGCAGGAGTGCTGCCCCACACAGGAGTGCTGGCCCACACAGAGAGCTGGCACAGCAAGATGATGCAACAAAAAGAGACACAGAGGAGAAATAATGAGAGATGCAGCTGACCAGGGAGGTGAGGTGAACATGAGAGAATGATTGCCTCTCTCTCATTCAAAAGGTCCCTGGATTGGTTCCTGGAGCCACCTAAAACAAACAAACAAAACAAAACAAAAAACAATAACTCCCTATTCCCTCTTCCCCTCCCCTAACCTCTAATTTACTTTCTGTCTCTACAAATTTACTAATTATAGATATTTCATCTAAATGGAATCATATAGGGAAGCAGACTTGGCCCAGTGGTTAGGGCATCCATCTACCATCTCGGAGGTCCGCGGTTCAAACCCTGGGCCTCCTTGACCCGTGTGGAGCTGGCCCATGTGCAGTGCTAATGCACATAAGGAGTGCCCTGCCACGCAGGGGTGTCCCCTGCATAGGGGAGCCCCACGCGCAAGAAGTGCGCCCCATAAGGAGAGCTTCCCAGCGTGAAAAATGTGCAGCCTGCCCAGGAATGGTGCCGCACACAAGGAGAGCTGATGCAGCAAGATGACGCACAAAAAGAAACACAAATTCCCATGCCACTGACAACAACAGAAGTGGACAAAGAAGAACACGCAGCAAATAGACACACAGAATAGACAACTGGGGCGGGTGGGGGGAAAGGGAGAGAAATAAATAAATCTTTAAAAAAAAAATGGTATCATACAATATTTGTCCTTTTGTTTCTGGGTTATTTCACTCAGTATAATATTTTCAAGGTTCATCCATGTCGTTTCATGTATCAGAGCTTCCTTACTTTTTATGGCTGAATAATATACCATTGTATGTCTATACCACATTTTGTTTATCTACTCATCAATTAATGGACACTTGGGTTGCTTCTACTTTTTGGCTATTGTGAATAAAGCTGCTATGAACATTGGTGTGCAAGTATCTGTTTGAATCCCTGCTCTCAATTCTTTGGGTTATACATGTATACCTAGAAGTGGAATTGTTGAGTTACATGGTAATTCCATATTTGACTTGTTGAAGAATTGTTCTTGGTAAACATTTATTGAGCTCCTTCTTTATTTTTTCAGCTCCTTGTTTTTGAAAGGACCTGGCACATATACCATCATTCTTACAATGCTACAAGGTGGCTATGATGTACTCCATCTTCCGGAAGAGGAGATGGAAGCTTAGGGAGGCTGTATTAGCCAAAGGGGTACTGATCTAAAATAGTGAAGTTGGTTGGTTTTTATAAAGGGTATTTATTTGGGGTAGGAGCTTACAGATACCAGGCCATAAAGCATAAGTTACTTCCCTCACCAAGGTCTATTTTCACGTGTTGGAGCGGGATGGCTGCCGACGGCTGTGAGGGTCTTGCTTCTCTCTGGGTTCAGGGTTCCTCACTTCCCAGGGCTTGCATCTTCCTGGGCTCAGAGTTCCTCTCTTCTTGGGGCTTGCTTCTCTTTCCTCTGTGAGCTTACTTCCCAGGGCTCTAGCTTAAGGTTTCAGCATCAAACACCAACATCTAAACTCCAACATCAAAACCCCTCAGCTCTATCCTTTGTCATGCCTTGTATCTGTGAGTCCCCACCTACACCCTAATGATATGGCCCAATCAAAGCCCTAATCATAACTGAATCATGCCCAGGTATAGACCAGATTACACAGATTACACAATCCGATATCTATTATTGGGATTCATAACCGTATCAAAGTGCTACAGAGGCTAAGCAGTCAGTAAGAGGCTGAACTCAGGCTCTCTTGGTGCAGCAGTTGACAGTCTCCCCAGGATTGAGGGTGCCTCCCCTCAAACAAGCAGAGACAGCTGTGTGCCCTTTCTCCTGGGAGCTCCTGGAGGACCCAAGACACCCCGACAGGAAGTCCTTGATTCATAGAGTCTGGAAGGCATATTCCATCATTCTCAAGCAGCAGTCTCTGCCACATGCCTGAGGACACATCCTGCCCAGCAGCAGACAACAGACTCAACCTGCACCATCTTATTTAATCCTTCCAACAACTCTACAAGACAAGTGTTATTATTATTGTTATTATTACCCCGACTTTTAAGCACCTGAGGCTCAGAAACCTTAAGAAACTTTCCAAAAGCCACAAACCTAGTAAGTGAAGACGCAGGGATGTGAACCCAGGTTGTCTGAGCCCAGAGCTTGGTCAGTTTAACCACCGGACTAGACTGCCTTTGTGGAAAGGACCCCAGTGAGTGGGTAGAAGCTATACCTGGACTGCAGCTCCACCACTTCCCAGCCAGGTGAGCTCGGGAAGGTGAAATGACATCCTCTCATTGGGTTGTTGGGGGATGACAGAGTGCCTGTGTGAAGGGCTAGCAAGGGGCCTGGCAAAGAGCAAGCCCAGCCCCACCTCCGGCCTCAGCGGGACCACTGCCGAAGCAGAACCGGAAACGCCACTGTCTGCTTCAGTCCCACTGAAACGCCACTCGCCACTCCCACTCGCTGAGCTCTGCAATCACCTTTCATCAGGAAATGGTCTGCTGCTCGGCCCCTACTAGTTCCAGCACCTGGCCTTCCCCTTCCCACTCTCCCAGGCTTTATAGACTTGCCTTGGGGATAAAGGGTGCCACCCCAGATGCCTACCCCCAGTCTGCTTCCCTGCTCCAGGGATCTGCAGGAGCTGGGACCCCAGACTATGGTTGCCAGATTAGCAAATACAATTTGAATTTCAGATAAACAACCATACTTTTTTATACTTATATTAAGCTCATGACTTTTTTCCTATATTACTTATTTTTATACTCATATTAGAAACTTATTCACTGTGTATCTGAAATTCATATTTAACTGGGTGACCTGTATTTTATCTGGCAAACCCTTCCTCAGACCCTAGGTTTGTTTAAGGACTAAAAGCATGTGGGCTTGGCAGACTGACCTCGATGGCACAAAGCCTAGCAAATGGATTGTTTGTTTGTTTGTTAAAACAACTTTGTTAAGGTATAATTTCCATACTAAAATTTACACATTTTAGTGTACAATCCAATGATTATTAGTAAATTTGCCAAGTTAGAAAACTCACTATAAACCAGTTTTGGAAAATTTTCATTATTGCAATAAAATGCCCATCTACAATTAATCCCCGTTACCATCCCCACAAATGGTTTTTTAAAACACATAATAAAATTAATTACTGTTTTCTGCTAGAAAAAGTCATGGGATCTTATTGTAGAAATTCTGGGGGGAAAACAAAAGAAAGCACGAAGAAGAAAATTAAATCACTCCTAAATCCATAATCTGGTGAGAACAATTGTTAGTAATTGGAAAATACTAATCTTTTCTCTATAATCATGTTTTTTACAAATGTAGTATCACATTGTACATAATATTTTAAAATTTAATTTTTGATGTAATATGTTGTGAAAACTTTACATGGTATCAGATCTTCCACACATTTTTAGTGGTTGCATAGTATTCCATTGTGTTGTTTTACCACAGGTTTTTAAAATTATTATTATTCAAATCACCTATTAAAAATTTGATCCCCAGGGAAGTGTGCGTAGTTCAGTGGTTGGGTGCCTGCTTCAATCCCTGGTACCTCCTAGAAAAAAAATTTTAATCCCCTTTTGATGGACATTTGGGTTGTTTCCAGTGTTTTGCTGTTTTAAAAAATGCTGTGGTGCACATCTTAAAAAATATTTTCATTAGAGAAGTTGTGTGGCTTCTCCGTGAAGATTATGAAAGAACATCATCAGACTGTTACCACTAACTGTGGTCCTGTGATGCACATTTTTATACAGCTAGATCTTTGCATGCATCAATTGTTATTTTCCCAAGTTGAATTCTTAGACAAGGAGCTACCTTGTCAAAGGCTCTACACCTTTTTTTAAGGCTTTGATTATTTTTTCTGATACAGTAAAGGACACCACTCTCAGACCCAGTTGTCCAAGGGAAAAGCCTGAAGGCTAACTGATGCCAAAGTGGGGGGCGGGGGAAGGAGAAGTTACCAGGTCCTAAGATTTTCAGCATTGACAATCTTTGTGGGACTTCCCTGGAAGACAAAGGAATCCTTTTGCCCTCTCCCCATGACGCCTCACCTCCAGCTCCAGGTTCTCCAGGTCGCACCCTCAGTCACTCCTTCCCTGCTGCCCCCGCGTTTGTCTCAGGCTTCTCCAGGGAAGCTGGATAGCAGCTCTCTGGGATCCAGCAAGAAGCAACCTGCCTTGCCCCTGCCCCACCCCTGGCAGCCCCAAGTGGGTCAGCCGTGCTTCCAAAAGCTAGACTGTGGCACCCCACCAGGGATCCAGCCTCCCTACCCCCAGCCCCAGGACTGGAGGGGGACCACCTGGGATAGGCTTGGGAAGGAGGGTGTTGAACTGGGGGCGTAGAGAATTGAGGAGCTGGCAGTCTCGGTCCTCAGGGAAATCGGAGTGTGACTCACAGGGCACCGAGGGGAAGAGAGGGGCTAGGGGATGAATGGATTGCAAACGCGAGGGAGGGAGGGGCTGAGGAGGGGGGCGCCGGCGCCGGGATTCGCCGCTGTCAGTTTCTTCCACAGCTGCAGCGCGGGGGGCCGAGCGATCCCACTTCGGGGGCTGGGGGGCTGGGAGCTGACGTTTGCTTCCCGCCTGCTGGGCCGGCCCGGAGCCGTTCCTGAATGACTCACCTCATTGTCAGGCTGATTCACTGCTCCGCTGGGGACCTGGGGAGGGGAAGGGGGCGACGGCAGCAGCCCCCTAAGTACGTCTCACACGCGCACACACACGCAGTCACCCGCACGCGGGCCTCGAGCGAGTCTATTTACGTCCCGAGGTCGGGACGTGATGGATGGAAGAGGGAGGGGGATTCACGCCACCTGGTGTGTGGACTGCAAGCTTCAAGTGCCTCTATAGCGGACCTGTGGCTATTTGCATTTGAATTAATTAAGTTTAAATAAAATGGAAAACTTCCCGTCCGCAGTTGCTCCAGCCACATCTCAAGTGCTCAATAGCCGCATGTGGCTAGAGGCTACTCAGTTGGGTGGCACAAACATAGACGGTTTCCAACAACACAGAAAGTTTTATTGGACGACACTGGTCTACACATTTGCTGGCTACACACTAACTCAAAATCCACAGGCTTAAGTACACACACACAAAGCCACACAAGCAGTTGGGCCCCACCCCCGCCACCACAGACCCCGCTCACCCCACCCCTGCATGCAGCACTCAACACACATTCAACACTCAACGCCCACCCACCCACACAGTCACCCGAGACTCTCAGCGTGTGTACACACTTGCTATCCAAAATGCCACCATCCATACCAAATAAAAACACAGGACACAATCATAGTCACACCAATTCATAAATATTCGTTCATAGGATGAAAGTACCAATTGGGCAAAAGGCATTTGCAAATATTCTGAAATAGATACAAATCCAAGCCATGTGGTTCCCATAACAAATCCCAGCACATGTTTGCAAACTCAAGTCGGGGGAAGGGAACCCACATTTGTTGAGCCTCTGCCAGTGTGCCAGGCATGGAGTTAACCATTATAATGCATTAATTCATTTACTCTCACAGCAACCCTACGAGGAAGATATATTCTGTTTTCATTGATGAGGCAACTAAGGTTCAGAGAAGTAAAGTAACTTACTCAAGGTCACGCAGCCAATTAGCAGGAGAGTCAGATATGAACCAAGATTTGTCTAACTAGAAAGCCAATGCACTGTCTACCACGGCATGCTGACTCCAAACACAAACACTGTAACACTCACACACACACACTATATTCCAGGTGAGGTGATGTGCTCTCCTTTTTACCCAAGAAGGCGAGGTTCCTCCCCCAGCTACTGCAGGTATTTGTAGAAGTGAGCCTGGCATGGCCCAGACACATTCACGCTATCTTCTGACAAATGACTCTGTCATTCAACAAACACTTTCTAAACGTCTTCTATAGACCAGGCCCTGTGCCAGATGCTGGACCCCAAAGATGAAAAAAAGCCAGAGTTGCCCTGAAAGGGTTCAGAGCCCAGTAGGGTGGTGTAAGGGAGAACTACAGATAACACAGGGCCAACAGTAGATATGCACTATAAGAGAAGTAGGCCCAAAATGCAAGAAATCATGGAGAACAAGAGCTGGGTCTGCCTGGGGCAGTGAAGGAAGGCTTCTTGGAGGAGGCAGCATGTGAGCTGGGGCTTGAAGAATGAGTGGGGTAGAGCAGGCTTGGTGTTCCCAGAGATGAGACTGTAGGCCCTGGGAACTTTTTATGTCATCCTCTAGTGACTGAGAGGGATTGAAGGATTTTTACCATGGAAAAAATAGGATCCTGTTTGCATATTAGAAGGAATGGACAGGAGGGAGGAGAGCCTGGACCAAAGAGGTTGTGCAAGAGGCTCCAGTAGTCCAGGCAGGGCATGGTAAGGATTGACCTAGCAGTGCAAGGCGTCTGGACAGGATGGGCGAGGGCGGCAGGAGAGTGGAGCCAGGCCCTGAGAGAGAAGAGAGAAAGGCAACTGACTTCTGAGCCATGAGGATCTGATGAAAGCTGGGAATCCTTTCTCAGAACAAGGCCCGTGTGCAAAGGCTTAGGACATTCCGCACGTAATTACAAGGGATTTATACTCCCTGAAGCCCTGGGTTAAAGACCCAGTTCACTGGAATTCTACCAAGCAGAAAGGCACAGTGAGTAAGCCTGTGGGTGCTGGAGCCAGACAGCTGGTGCACAATCTCAGCTCCACCACCTACCAGCGATGTGACCTTGGGCAAGACATTGATTCTTTCCTCCCCTGTCAAGAAGTGATCCTAGCCCCTAAGTCACGGGTTGCCATGATGATCAAGAGAGTTAACATATGTAGAGTGCCTCTAACAGGGCCTGGCATCCACAAAGTGCTCAGGAAGTATTGGCTGTTATTATTATGGGGCTAAAATCAATCTAAGGGCTATGGAAACCCCCTCACTACCCCTGCTCCCCTAAATATCCCACTTGACAACAGAGGTCTGTATCCTCTGGTGTGGGCCCTCCTGCCCAAGCCCCAGAACCCACTTTTCCCTTTCTCTGAATCCACCCCTGCCTTTTGGGTTTGAGTCTCCACTATCTTCAAATCTGGTTATTTAAGAGTTAAGCAGAAACCAGGGACAAAGTACTACATATTGTACGATTCCATTTATTTAATATGTAAATATAAAGCAATTTATAAAGATAAAATTACATCAGTGGTTCTGTAGGGCTGTGGAAGGGTAGAGGGATTGCAAGGTGACTGCTAAGGGGTGTGGAGTTTTTCTTTTTGGAGTGAAGATATTGTTCTAAAACTTTCTTGGTGATGAAGGCACAGCATTGTGATTATACTAAGACCCATCAATTATACACTTAGGATAAATTGTATGGTATGTGAATATATCTCAATAAAATATGCAATAATAAATAAATATGCAAGAATGGCCAAAAAGAGCACATATGTACAGCAGGGAAAGCAGAGAGAGATTGAGAGGTGATGAATTTGTCTGGTTTTTGTTTATTATTATTTTTTATTATTGAAATAATGAAAATGCTGTAATAATGACTGAAGAGATGAATACGCACCTATGTGATTATGCCAAATACCATTGAGTGTACACCTTGGATGGATTGTACACTTTACTAATATGTACCAATAAAGTTGATTTGATTAAAAAAAAAGAGTTAAGCAGGCTAAGCCCACCTCTGAGAGGAGGAAGAAGAGGACCTCACCCATCACCATGGGGACCCAGGCTTTTCCTTTGCCTGAGAAGACAGTGCTAGGAAGGAGGAGACATTTGATTCTGGGGGACCCTTCAGCATGGGCAGCAAGTGGGAGAAGCAGATGCCAAGCTCATCTAACTGTGTGATGGAGGAGAAAGCATGATTTCCACAGTCAGGAGATTTACCCCTAAGTGACTCTGTGACCCTGAGGGGGTCCCTTCCCCATCTGGGCCTCCTCAAAACTAATAAAAATCTTTGTGAGGATGAAATGAGCTAATGGTTAAAATTGGAAGCTGTGAACTACAGTGAGGTTGGGAATTGTTATTCCTCTTGGCCTTTTGGGCTCTGTGAGGTCCCTTCAGCTGGAGCTGACAGAATCCAAATCTGCAGGGGTCCCTGTGCCCGGGTCCCTAGGACTATCCACGGTGGGGGGAGGGGGGAAAGAGAACTGCACCTGGGATTCCTTGCACACGGAGGAGAGGAGGCCTGTCCATGGGAGGATTGGGGTTTTGTTCCTGGCTGGGACACACGAAGGCCTTGAGGAAATCTCTAACTTGAATGGGAGTTGGGGGTCCAGGGTTCTCTCTCCTGACTCTGTGATGACCTCCATTCTGACACATGACAGGTAAACTGGTCCATGTGTGCAGCTCCAATGGAGGTAAGGGGCTCCCCCGAGTTGAAGATCCAGGGCTGGTTCAGATCAGATCATTAAAAACCAGAGTCCTGACTTTGGAGGCCTCAAAACTGTGCAGCCCAAGTTGCCACTCAAACTAGCTAGCTAGTGAAGAAACAAGAAGGGAAACTGAGGCAGGACTGAGGCTCACTAACCACAGCAGGTTTTAATGAAGAGAAAGTTGGCCCTCCCAGTTCACGGTGCTGCCCATCTCTCTGCACAGCGTTCCTAGACTCTCTTTTGACCTGTGCCTCCCTGATTTGCTGGTGAGCTCCTTGAGGACACAAGGAGTCTTATTCATTTCTCTATACTTAGTGTCAAGCACAGTTAGGATATGTAATAGTCATTCATTCATTCAAAATCTGTTTACTGAGCTGGGCTGGTGCTGGGGATACAAAGTTGAACAACACGTAAATTTCCTGCCCTCATGGAACTTACGGTCTAGCCAGGATGTCACGCAATAAAGACATAAACCATGACAATTACAAATTATGACTAGTGCTTGCTGCGAGGGAGCTGATGGGGGGCGGTATTACTTGAGAGAGAAAATGGCAGAGAAGGTCTGAGATCTGAGCAAGACATGTTGCAAGAATAAATAGAAAGGATAGTTGGATGGATGGACTTATAGATGGATGGATAGAAGAACGGACAGACAACCAACCAGTGGGTTCGGGTGTGAACGAGAGTCACGCGCTAGTACTTAACACAAGGCTTAACATGAGTGGAGGGTGGAGCTGAGATGGGCCTAAGGGACCCAAGATTCCCCAACCTGTTCTCATGGGCACACGAGTTGCACGAACCGCCTGAGCCCAAGGAACCGCCAGAGGGCGATCGAGAGCTCAGTCATTTCCCCTTTAAGGTCAAGGCGGAAGGCGGGCGGGTGCAGAGCCTTTTGTCGGCCGAAAAGAAATAGGTCTGCCCCTTTAAGAGGGCGGGGACCCCAGAGTGGCGGCGGCTTCGAATGCGGCCTGGCGCAACCTCTGGCTTCGCGGAGACCCTCGCTCTGCCAGGCTCGGGGTCGCAGCGACGCTGCCCCACATTCCAGTGCGACGGCACCGTCACCTAGACCCTGACCCTCCCGCCGGGCGGGGTCCGAGGCCCCGGCACCCCGTCGTGCTGGGGCCCGCTCCGCCGACTCATGGGCCTCAGCCCACCCGCCGTCACCATGGTAATGCTGCGCCCGAGCCCGGGGATCCCGGGCCGCCTGGCCCCAAAGCTGGGGAACTGTTCCCGCGGTTCTAGCCCCTCGTCCCCGCCGGGGTGAGCCGCAGGGCCGGGTCTGGGCGAGAGTTAGGGTGGCGTCGGGGGACTTGGGCCTTAGCTGGAGTTTGGCATGTATAGGCCGGGAGACCTTGGGAAGGCACCCCCCACCCTCGCCAGCTCCAGTTTCCTTCTAGCTGCCTTCCTTCTCTCCTTCCTCGTCCCTCAGGGAACTGATCAGAAAGAAGGAACGGTGGCTTGGGGCAGTTTCCTCTCCTGGGACTCGAGAGTTAGCTTTTAGGTTAGGTAGAAGGAAGCCACTTGCTCGGCATTCAGAGACAAGTCCACTGTACTGGGCATGCTTTGATTTATGGTAGTTTCTCTTTTATGATTGATAGGTTTCTCAGGCCAAACCTCTCAGGTGTTGCAAAATCCTTAGGTCCATGTACACAGGGCTGAGTGAAAAGAACAACCCTCGTTCCCCTTAGCTGCCTTCCCTTTGCTCCCTCCCCCCTTCCAGGATTAATGCGGATTAATCTGAGCGGATTATTTTACAAGAACGGATTCTAAACCATCTAAGCCTTTAAATTAATCCTATCTTCTCTCTCCCCATCCCTTATCCCTCCCCCAGCACTAGCAAACAAACAAAGTACAGTACACCTGCTTTTAGAAGTGGGTAGAAGCACAGTGAGGACAGAGTGTACTTGCAAATGGTATTTCTCTCCCAACCTCAATTGCTTTGTTTTCCTTTCAGGCATGCAGTTTGCAGAAGCTGTTTGCTGTGGAAGAGGAGTTTGAAGATGAGGTAAGGAAGTGTTGGTGATCAGAGACGGCAGAGCAGGTCTCAAGATGTAAACACCCAGGCCCAGAGGAGTTTGGAACAGCTTGCCCCAGTCCCCTTTTAGTTGACATCTATAGCTTTCTCATCTGTAAGAAGCTGAGAAACGAGGAGGCATGTAAACAACCTATTTAACTGTCTTAGAAACAAACAGAAGACTGGAAATGAGTTGCCTTATTGTCATACCTTTAAATTATAAGGGCCTCTGTCTGGAAGCTGTGTCATGTAGGTGACTTAATCCATCCTCATGATGACATACCTGAGGTGAAAAAAAGTTTATGGAGAGTCACTTGAGGCGACAGCACAGTTATTGGACAGCAGGTGTCCTAGGGTCACCCACTGGCCATGGGAGCCAGGGAAAATTACTTCATTCTCTGGCCTACAGTTTTCTCTTCTGCAATGTGAGGGGTGTGGGGACGGGTGGCTTCTGTGATTCCTTTCCCTCTGTCTGTCTGCTCAGTAGACTAGGGGTTAGAGCAGATCTAAAGCCAGCATGCCACCACCTTCCAGGCAGCTCCGTCTAGATCCTACCACACACCAATTAAGTCAGAAGTCCCAGGCATGAGCACAGATGGGTGTTTCTAATATGCAGGCAGAGACCACTGAACTAGCAATCTCCACAGCTCCCTTCCCATCATGGATATAGCCATGCAGCCTGGAATTGCTACCTCAAATCCTTTTCAGAAGGAGGCAAGATTTAAATGAGTAAAGTCCAAAGAGGTAAATTAACCTGCCTAAGAATACTGCACAATCAGCCAGGACAAGACTCCTGCCTCCAGTTTAATGTATATGGAAACTATTAATCTACATTTATTGTCAAAGAATTGTTTTGTTTTACCAGGGATGAGTAGTTCAAATTGACTTTTTGTTTCCCAGCACTTTGCATAAAAAATCCTACTTAAAATTCATTCAGATGCCTAATGTGTGCCTGTTATAGTGGTTACTGCACTGGGGTTCCTTCTGGCAGCCCAAGCCCCACCTCTGCCTTTCTTTGAGGCTTTAGAAAGCCAAGGTTTAAAGGGAAGAACAGACTTTCCTTAGGCCTTTTCCTTAAAAAAATGCGATCTCTGACTGGTCTCATTCTTTGAGGCCCTCAGACATAGTGACAAGGGCATCCATGGGTTCAAGCCTTGGTTCATGAACTTACTTCACCTCTCAGAGCCTTGCTTCTGTCATCTATAAAATGGGAGTAATAATAGTGCCTATTTATTGGGCCATCATGAGAATTAATTGAAAGAATTCAAGTAAAATGATTACATTGTACTTGGCATCCAGGGAGGGTTCACATGGTAGTTATTTTAATTACTTGGGGACTTGATTTTTGTTTTTACAACAAATAATCCAAAATGGCCAGTTTTGGCCGGGAGACATACCCTTGTCTTTGTCTTTCAGGCTGAAAAACTGACTGTTGAAGTGATCCTTTTGGGTCTTCCCAGGTGATGGTAGGACTGCTAAGCTAGTAAAGGAATTTGAGTGAAGGGCTCAGAGAGCTCAAGTTCTCAATTCATGAAAATGGCAAATCAATCCTTTACCCCTTCCCAAGGCAAAGGACAGGTCCGAGAGTGAGCACTTAGGGAGAACGGGAATCTGTGAACCCCCAGGGGCATCAGGATTTTATTGCTGCTGTAATACTTAATTATCATTACTGCTAATTCTAAGGTGGCCCTGTCAGAGTGCAACTCCTGAAAATATACAAATCAGGAAAAAACCTTTTCTTAGGCCCAACAGTCCAGTGTGGTAGCAGGGGGTGGGGGTGGAGGGGACCTTCCTGTCAGTTAAATCAGCAGTTCTGACTCAAAACACCCTCAGAACAGGTCTGTTGCTCTTGAAGGTGTCAATCTCACCTTGCTTCCCAACTGGAACCTAGACTTAATTTAACTTGCCTGGAAAGCTATATTTAACTTCTGCCTATTTTGCTGGGTCCAAGGCCTCTCTGGCTACCAAAGGCTGTGTGTGGGGTGGTGTCGGGGGTGAAGACTGGGCTGAGGACAGGCAGCCTGACCAGCTGGACATCAGAAAGCTGGAATGGGTGTGTGACCTTGGGTGGTTCAGTTGACTCCTTGGTCCCCTGGTACATTTGCTTCTGCTTCCATAACTGCCCCCCCAGAGAGTAAAGAAAGGGAGAAGCTACCTGAAGACTTAGCCTGGGAAAGCTTCTGATAGAAGCCTGGTGGTGGGCTCATAGGCATGGTCAAAGGTGATGAGAAACACACCATCATTCTTTGTGCCCTGGTTTCTCGCTTGCTTGTGTGCACATACATATCACAGGCCTGAACCAGGAAAGGCAGAGCGCTTCTTGATTTCTAGATACCAAAACCCACTGTTACTGTTTCTCTGTAGGATTTCTTGTCCGCTGTGGAGGATGCAGAGAACCAGTTTGCCGGCTCACTGCCTGTGAATGCTGGGTGCCTGAGACCTATCTCTTCCAGGCCACAAGTGACTGTGCAGGTGCAGTCCTCCGGATGTACTTCTCCTTCAGAGGCTTCAGGCCTGCCAGCCCTGGGACTCTGCCTTCCTACCTCCAGCATGCCCAGGGCCATCCAGGGACCCCTTTCCATGGGAACAGCCCCTGTAAGGCCTGCCCTGACTTCCAGCAGCTGGACTGGCAATCAGAGAGAAGTGACACTGACAGAGGTGCTCAGAGAACCAGCAAGACCCCTGTCCTCAGCCCCCCACCCCCTGCTCACCTTTGAGAGCCAACAGCAGGTGCTTGGTGGCCTTGAGGGAGCTGAGCAAGATGAATTTGATAAGGTCCTGGCAAGCATGGAACTGGAGGGGCCTGGCATGGAACGGGACCTTGGGATTGGCAGTGAGGCCAGAGGAGTCCTGCCCACCTGGCAGGGGGAGGACCCACTATTGGCTAAAAAGGCCCGAGTAGCTGAGCTGATTGGATCTTGCCAAAAGGGGCCTATGCTTGCTTCCCACGTAACAGATATCAGGTCAGCCCAGGACCAGCCTCGACATCCTTTTGCCCACTGTAGGACGCCACAGCGCCCATTGAGACTTGGTGCCCTGGGTCTTCCCATCTCAGCGGCTTCAGCAGGTCTCACTCAGGAATCCCACTGGGAAGTCTGTCCCAGAGGCTCTCCTCTTCTAGTACCTCAAACTATTGAAAGCAGCCCTCAAAACCGTTTCCCCAGTCAGCCATTTCGATCTCCAGGTGCCTGCTTAAGCAGCAAACTTCACCATCCTGGGCCACAAGCTCTCTACTCACACTCTTCTACTCCCTCAAGGCCTAGCTCTGGATTGTTTTCTCGGGGGCTGATAGAACCCCGAGCTCCAGTGGCTTCTGTCGAGTCACCTGCCAGCACCCCAAAGGGCCCCCCTTCCTCCCTCGTTCCCCCAGCAGCTCTGCAGACACCCATAGTCACCAATCATCTGGTGCAGCTGGTCACTGCTGCCAGCCGGCCACCCCAGCAACCCACCCGCCCCTCTGCCCAGGCCAAAACACGCCGCTTCCCTGGCCCAGCAGGGGTCCTGCCTCACCAGGTGAGTGATATCTTCTCTCTGACAGGAGCCAGAGACGCCCAGGGCAGCGGTAGGCGAGGGAAAGAAGTAGAGTTCACTCCTGGAGTGAAGAAAAGAAGTGAAGAGAGGGAGGGTTTGTTGAGCTGGGGGAGAATTCAAAAGAAGTGGAGAGGGGGAAGTAAATGCTGGAGAAACCACATGTGAGAGAAGAGCTTAAGGCCTTTTCATGCATCTATTGCATACCTACTGTGTGCTGGGCATGGGAGCAGGAAGGATCATTCACTGCTATTTGCTAAGGATCTATGCGGGTTGGGAATTTTGCTTGGAACTGAGAATACAGACATTCTCAATGGTAAGCCCTAAGGAGCTGATGGTGTGGTGAAAGAAGCTGACGAACAAACGATTATCCCTGAAGTGCCCGGTGTGAGGGGATGCCATTACCTGGGGCCTGCTGAGTGGGATTTGGATGGATGAGTAGGAGGGTAACAGGTGTGTAGAAGACATTCCAGCACTGGGAAGACAGGAAAGAGTGTATGCAAAGGCACAGAGGTATAAGAGTAAGTCGGAACATTGCTTGTGGCTTCCCGGTGGGGTCAGCATGGGGAAGTTGGGGCTGAAAAGGAGACAGGCCCTGCTGAGAGTTTGGATTAGAGCAGTGGTCGAAGGACAGGATCCATCAGTCATCCGGGGATTGTATTCTGGATAATTGGGCTCTGAGAGTCTAGTCTGATGGTGATAGGTACACCTCCTTTCTCCCCATTTTAAGGGTGTCTGGAACAATTTCTGTCTGGACCTGCTCTTCCCTAGCATTTAAAGAGAAATCCAAGGAGACCGTGATTTTCTTCCTGGGCAGGATCTCCCTGTAGGAAAAGGCAAGATCTCTGAGAAGAGACTTGGGGGAACCACCCCTTGCCCATCCTTTCTGTTTGGGTCATTGCCCCCTTCAGGCAGCCCTGAGTTTTGCTCCTGAACCTGCTCTGCTTCCTCACATTCCCAAAATGATCCCCAAAGTGTCTTTTTTTGAGCTGCCAACGAGGCTCCTGAGACTTCGTTAGGAGAGCTGTAATATGTGTTAATTGTCCCTGATAGTTTCCTGAACGCATTATGTAACCCAGACGAGAAGCTGTACTTGTAAATAACATCTGCTGAGTTTGCTCTCGCCTTCTTCTCTCCCTCCTTTTAGCATAGTGGGAAAAATCTGGAGGAGATCATGGTTTCCACTCCCCAGACTCCGACTCATGGTGCTCTGGCTAAATTCCGGACAGAGGTAACTAACTTGTTGCAAACATGAACTTCCTGGGCATTTGAGAGCGAGGGGCGTCCCAGCATGCTTCAGGAGTTGACAGAGTTGATGCTGCTAGGCCTGTTCCCTGATGTCACATACCAAAGGGCACTTGGGGAAAGTGGTTGGGAGAGGCAGCAGTGTTCACTGGCAAAAAATGAAGTCTAGATCCTGATGCCGGCCAGGCCTTAACCAATGCCATGGGTCCAGCCTTCTTTCCCACCTAAGAAATAAAGGTCCAGCTAACGTCATCTTCCCATGGAGGAGGAGAGTGACTTAAGTATTATGAAATTCTGTCTTGGGGACCCTGCCACTCTGGTTTCTGGGCACTGAGTGGGAAGGATCTGCCTTCCTTCATCTTGCCTCCACTTCTAGCAGGTTCCCTTTGGTGGGTGGGACCCAGCCTCCTTCCCTGGGATTCTGGCCGGCCCACTCAGCCCTGGTTTTTTTTTTTTTTATAAGATTTTATTTTTTATTTTATTTCTTTCTCTCCCCTCCTCCCCCCCCCCCCCATTGTCTGCTCTCTGTGTCCATTCTCTGTGTGTTCTTCTGTGCCTGCTTGCATTTTTGTCAGCGGCACCGGGAATCTGTATCTCTTTTTGTTATGTCATTTTGTTGCTTCACCTCTCTGTATGTGCGGCGCCACTCCTGGGCAGGCTTCACTTTTTTCATGTGGGGCGGCTCTCCTTGCGGGGGTGCACTCCTTGCATGTGGGGCTCCCCTATGTGGGGACACCCCTGCATGGCATGGCACTCCTTGTGCGCATCAGCACTGCAGGTGGGCCAGCTCACCACACAGGTCAGGAGGCCCTGGGTTTGCACTCTGGGCCTCCCATATGATAGGTAGACACTTTATCAGTTGAGCCAAATTTGCTTCCCTGTTTGTTTTGTTCTAACTTTTTATTTTGAAATACTTTGAAATTTATAAGACAGTTACAAAAGTAAGACCAACTACTTACCAAGATCTCTTAACATACCCCTACCTCCCCAGATATCTAGTTCCATCAATTTTAACGTTTTCCATATTTGCTGTGTCATTGTATCTATCCATTCATTTATCTATCAACCCATTTTCTGAATACCTGAATGCAGGTTATATGTATCATGTTCCTTGAACACCTAATACTATCATTACATTTCCTAAGAACAAGGATGTTTACTCATGTAATCACCTTAAGTGCAGTTATCAAGTCCAAGAAAATTAAAATTGATATAAAGCTGATAGTCTATATTCCACTTTTTTCATATATCCCAATTTTGTCTGTTTGAGCCTTTTCTTCTTACTTGTTAGAGCCTATCCAAGATCGTGTATTGCATTTAGTTGTCATGTCTCTTTAGTTGCTATTTCCTTTTTTTTTTTTAATTGTGGGAACATATATACAATATAAACTTCGCTATCTCAGCCACTCCCAAGCGTACCATTCAGTGGGATTAATCACATTCATGCTATTGCGGAACCCCCACCACTTTCCCTTACTGAAACTCCCAATCTCCCCAAACAGAAACCCTATACCTGTTAGGCATAAACTTGTCATTTAGCAAGCCTCCCACCCCGGAAGCCTGTATTCTAATGTCTGTCTCTATGAGCTTATATCTTCTCCATTAGTTTCTTTGTAGTTACCATGGGGCTTAAATTTAACATCCTAAATCAACAGCAGTCTCGTTTACTTTGGTACCAACTTCAATAGTACACACAAACACAAAATATGTTGCTATACCCCTCAATCCCCCAAGCTTTATGTACTTCTTATCACAAATTACATGTTTGTATTAATATATTATGCATCCCAAACTACTGATTTATCATTACATTTTATACATTTGCCTTTTAAATCCTTTAGGAATTAAAAAGTGGAGTTACAAACCAAAATACAGTAGCACTGGTGTTTACATTTTCCCTCACTGGAGATCTTTATTTCTTCATGTGAATTCAATCTATTTTCTATTGTCCTTTCCTTTCAACTTGTAGATCTCTAGCATCTCCTATAGAGCTGGTCTTGTGGTGACAAATTCCCTTCGCTTTTGTTTATCTTGGAATATCTTAATGTCTTCCTCATTTTTTGAAAGACAGTTTTGCTGGATATAGAATTCTTGATTGGAAATTTTTGCTTTCAGTATTTTAAATATGTCATCCCACTGCCTTCCTGCCTCCATGGTTTCTGATGAAAAATCAGCACTTACTCTTATTGAGGGTCCTTGTCTATAACATATTACTTCTCTCTTGAAGCTTTCAGAATTCATTCTTCTTACTGTTCCTCAGAATGGATGATTTCAATGATCTTATCTTCAAGTTCACTGATTCTTTCATCTGCCAGCTCCAATCTGTTTGTTTGTTTTTTTAAATTTCTCTTCCCCCACTCCCTAGTTGTCTGCTCTTTGTGTCCACTTGCTGCGTGTTCCTCTGTGACCACTTCTATCCTCATCAGTGGCACTGGAAATCTGTGTTTCTTTTTGTTGTGTCATCTTATTGTGTCAGCTCCCCGTGTGTGCAGTGCCACTCTTGGGCAGGCTGCACTTTCTTTCACGCTGGGTGGCTCTCCTTATGGGGCGCACTCCTTGCACATGGGGCTCCCCCATGCGGGGGACACCCCTGAATGGTGCGGCACTCCTTGCGCACATCAGCACTGTGCATGGGCCAGCTCCACACAGGTCAAGGAGGCCCGGGGTTTGAACCGCGGACCTCCCATGTCGTAGGCAGACACCCTATCCATTGGGCCAAGTCTGCTTCTCTCCAATCTGTTTTTGAACCCCTCTAGGGAATTTTTAATTTGTTACTGTAGTCTTCAGCTCTGTTTGGCTCCTTTTCATAATTTCCATTTTCTATGATACTCTCTTTGTGTTAATCTATCATTTCCCTGATTTCCTTCATTTAAAAAAGAAAATATTTTTTATTTATTCCCCCCCCCATTGTCTGCTCTTTGTGTCCATTCGCTGTGTGTTCTTCTGTGTCTGTTTGTCTTCTCTTTAGGTGGCACCGGGAACCAATCCTGTGACCTTCTGGAGTAGGAGAGAGGTGCTCAATCTCCTGTGCCTCCTCGGTCTGCTGTGTCTCTTATTGTCTCAGCTCTGTGTCTCTTTTTGTTGTGTCATCTTGCTGTGCCAGCTCTCCGCTTGGGCCAGTTTGCTGTGCAAGCCTGCCCTCCTGCGTGGGCTAGCACTCCTGTGGAAACCAGCACTCCACTCAGGCCAGCTCACATGCAGGCCAGCTCGCCCCATGGGCCAGCACTCCACATAGGCCAGCTCTCCACTCAGGCCAGCTCGCTGTGTGGGGCAGCTTTCCTTCACCAAGAGGCTCCAGGGATCGAACCCTGGACCTCCCATATGGTAGACAGGAGCCCAGTTGCTTGAGCCGTATCTGCTTCCCACCCTTTAATTTTTTGTCCATGTTTTCCTTTAGCTCTTTGAGCATATTTGAGACTTTTTTTAAAGTCTTTTTTCTTGTATGTCCCAGTCTGGTCCTCCTCACTTATGGTTTCTAAAACTTTAAACTTATCATTTGCCTGGGACATTACTTCCTGTTTCTTTGTATATTTTGTAATTTTTTGTGGAAACCTATTTTGATATTTTAATGCGTTATCACTGGTATTTAGACTTCGATATGTGTGTTCCTTATGTTTATATCTAGCTAGTGTTATGACATTGAATAGGAGTTAACCAAAAAAAAAAGAGGGAAAAAAACACCTTTCTTAGTCTTTGCAGATTGAGCTATGCAAGTATTTTCCTTCAGGACGTATGTCTTGGGCAGTTTTCTCATAGCCGGGGTGCTGTACTGTATGTCCTATAGCCAGCAGTCCCAACAATCCCTTGCTCCAGGCAGCACAACTTGACTGCTCTCCCACAGAGTTCTGTGGGATTGCACTGTGAGCTGCCTTCTACGTGTTGTGCAAGTTCTGAGACAGTAAGTCCCTCAGGCCACCACCAGACAGATTGGGCCAGATATATATGGTCCCCAATATAGGGACCAAGGATCTGCACTGGGAATGTACACAGTCTCTGTGTTGAGCTGGTGAGGGTGGACGAGGGGCCAGCAAGGGTACCCTAAGATCCTACTGCTTTTTTAAAATATTTATTAATATTATTTATTTATTTCTACACCATCCCCATCCCCACCCCTGTTGTTTGTGTTTGCTGTTTCTGTTCGTTGTGTGCTCTCTTCTTTTTGGAGGCACCCCAAACCCAGGATCTGCCATATGGGAGGGAGGTGTCTAATCACTTGAACCACTTCTGCTGCCTGCTTTGTTGTATCCTTCATTGTGTATTGTGTTTTCCTCCTTGACTGTCTTTGTTGCATCAGCTTGCCATGCCAGGCCATCTCATCAGCTCGCTGTCTTGCTTGTCTTCTTTAGGAGGCACCAGAACCTCCCATGTGGCAGGCGGGAGTTCAGTTGCTTGAGCCACATCCATTTTCCCCTACTGCTTTTTTTTTTTTTTTTTAATTTATTGAAGTATATCACTCATACATAAACATACATGAACAATAAGTGTAGAGTAATAGTTGTGAACTTAAAAAAAAAACATACATAACATCATACAGGGCTCTCATACCTCACCCTACCACCAATACCTTGCATTGTTGTGAAACATTTTTAACTAATGATTAAAGAGCATCCTCAAAATATTACTACTAACCAAAGTATTTTACCCCAACCCACCGTATTATTACTTTACAATACATTTTTATGACAGAAGTTGTAAACTTACAAAACAGTCATGCACATGTACAGAATTCTCATACACAACATCCCTCTATCAACACACCACACTGTGGTGGAACATTTATTATAGATTATGAGATGATATCAGATTTTTACCAGTTCCATAGAATTCATTTGGCAAACTTTTCCCATACTCCCCCATTATCAACACAGTACACCTTTGGCATAAATGCATTAATATTACATTACTATTGTTAATCACAGTCCATAGGTCACTCCAATTGTATTTTTCCCATGCTTCTCCGCATTCCCATCACCCTGCAATAGTGATGTACATCTGCTCTAGCTCACTCACAAAGGACCCTCTTGCATCTATACCATCAACCACAATTCTTATCCACCTCTGGGTTTACTGTGCTGTTCAGTCCTTAGATTATTCTCTCGCTTTCTGTCAATTGGCATTTACATCCCTAGACTACCATTTTCAGGCATATTCCCATTTATAAACCAGCTGTTACTCACTATAATATGTTACCATCAACTCTGTTATTTCCACACTTTAACAGTAAAGTTAATTAAAATTTCTACATGCATTAAACACCAGTAGTTCATCTCAGTCCTCCTCTTATCTCCTTTAAGAATCCATCACCGGGAAACGGACTTGGCCCAGTGGTTAGGGCGTCCGTCTACCACATGGGAGGTCCGCGGTTCAAACCCCGGGCCTCCTTGACCCGTGTGGAGCTGGCCCATGCGCAATGCTGATGTGTGCAAGGAGTGCCGCCCCACGCAGGGGTGTCCCCCGCGTAGGGGAGCCCCACGCACGAGTGTGCCCATAAGGAGAGCCACCCAGCGCAAAAGAAAGTGCAGCCTGCCCAGGAATGGTGCTGCCCACACTTCCCATGCTGCCAACCACAACAAGCGGACAAAGAAACAAGACGCAGCAAATAGACACAGAGAACAGACAACCAGGGGAGGGGAGGGAATTAAATAAATAAAATAAATCTTTAAAAAAAAAAAAAAAAGAATCCATCACCTACCACCAGGTCTTGAAGGTATTTTCCTACATTTTCTTCTAGAAGCTTTATGGTTCTTGCTTTTATATTTAGATTTTTGATCCATTTTGAGTTAATTTTTGTATAAGATGTGATACAGGGGTCCTCTTTCCTTCCTTTGGCTATGGATATACAACTCTCTCAGCACTATTTGTTGAATGGACTGTTCTGCCCGAGCTGGGTGGGTTTGACAGGCTAGTCAAAAATCACTTCACCATAGATGTGAAGGTCTGTTTCTGAACCATTAGTTTGGTTCCATTGACCTGTGGTACTGTCTTTATGCCAGTACCATGCTGTTTTTACCACTGTAGCTAGGTAATATTATTTAAAGTCCGGAAATGAGAGTCCTCCGACTTCACTTTTCCTTTTTAAGATGTTTCTGGCTATTCAGGACCCCTTACCCTTCCAAATAAGTTTGATAATATGTTTTCATTATTTTTAAAATGCTGGTGAAATTTTTATTGAGATTATATTGGATCTGTATATCAATTTGAGTAGAACTGACATATTAATGATATTTAGTCTTTCAGTCCATGAGCCTGGAATGTTCTTCCAGTTATTTAGGTCTTTTTAAATTTTTTATTTTTTTTTAACACATTTTTTTAATTGAAGTTAATAGATCACACAAAACATTAAATTAAAAAGCATAAGAGGTTCCCATATAACCCACTCCCTACCCTCCCACCCCCATCATTTTTGTAAATTGTATTTTTTTGAAGATACATCACAAAAAATGTTACATTAAAAAAACATGAGGTTCTTGTATACCCCCATCCCCCACCCCACTCCTCCCACACCAACAACCTCCCCCATCATTGTTGCACACTCATCATATTCAGCAAACACATTTTGGAGCACTGCTGCACCACATAGATAATAGTTTACCCTATAGTTCACACTTTCCCCTTTAATTTATTTTAACAGTGAGTTGTAGTTTCCTGAATACAAGTGCTTTATATCATTGGTTTATTCCTGAATATTTGGGTTTTATCATCATACTTTATTTATTTATTTTTAAAAGATTTATTTATTTAATCCCCCCTCCTCCCCCGGTTGTCTGTTCTCTGTGTCTATTTGCTGCGTCTTGTTTCTTTGTCCGCTTCTGTTGTCGTCAGCGGCATGGGAAGTGTGGGCGGCGCCATTCCTGGGCAGGCTGCACTTTCTTTCACGCTGGGTGGCTCTCCTTACGGGGCGCACTCCTTGCGCGTGGGGCCCCCCTACGCGGGGGCACTCCTGCGTGGCGCGGCACTCCTTGCGCGTATCAGCACTGCGCATGGGCCAGTTCCACACGGTTGAACCGCGGACCTCCCATGTGGTAGACAGATGCCCTAACCACTGGGCCAAGTCCGTTTCCCCATCATACTTTATTTTCACCACTTTTTGATACTTTTAGTTACTCTTTTTTTTTTTATTTTTTTTTTTAAAGATTTATTTATTTATTTAATTTCCCCCCCTCCCCTGGTTGTCTGTTCTCTGTGTCTATTTGCTGCGTCTTGTTTCTTTGTCTGCTTTTGTTTCTTTGTCCGCTTCTGTTGTCGTCAGCGGCACGGGAAGTGTGGGCGGTGCCATTCCTGGGCAGGCTGCTCTTTCTTTTCACGCTGGGCGGCTTTCCTCATGGGCGCACTCCTTGCGCGTGGGGGCTCCCCCACGCGGGGGACACCCTTGCGTGGCACAGCACTCCTTGCGCGCATCAGCACTGCGCATGGCCAGCTCCACACGGGTTAAGGAGGCCCGGGGTTTGAACCGCGGACCTCCCATATGGTAGACGGATGCCCTAACCACTGGGCCAAAGTCCGTTTCCCATACTCTTATTGATATAATCTTCATTTCTAGACTCTCTTCCAGGCCTCTCTCTCTCTCCAGTCTTTTCTTTTCAGGCTGTAACACACCCTTTAGTATTTCCTGCAAAGCCAGTCTCTTGGTTACAAACTCTCAGTTTCTGTTTATCTGTGAATATTCTAAACTTGTCCTCATTTTTGAAAGGCAGTCTTGCCGGATATAAGATTCCTGGCTGAAGTTTTTCTCTTGCAGTATCTTAACTATATCACACCACTGTTTTCTTGCCTCCATGGTTTCTGATGAGAAATCGGCTCTTAATCTTATTGGATATCCCTCATGTGTGAGGCATTGCTTTCCTTTTGCTGCTCTCAGAATTCTCTCTTTGTCTTTGGCATTTAACATTCTAATTAGTATGTTGTTTTTGTTTTTTTTTAAACATTCTTATTCGTTAGACAGTTTCTTTTTTTTTTTAAAGATTTATTTATTTATTTCTCTCCCCTTCCCCCCCACCCCAGTTGTCTGTTCTCTGTGTCTATTGGCTTTGTATTCTTCTTTGTCCACTTCTGTTGTTGTCAGTGGCACCAGAATCTTTGTTTCTTTTTGGTTGCGTCATCTTGTTGCGTCAGCTCTCTGTGTGTGCGGCGCCATCCCTGGGCAGGCTGCACTTTCTTTCAGGCTGGGCGGCTCTCCTTACGGGGTGCACTCCTTGCGCATGGGGCTTCCCTGCACGGGGGACACCCCTGCGTGGCACAGCACTCCTTGTGCGCATCAGTACTGCGCGTGGGCCAGCTCCACACGGGTCAAGGAGGCGCAGGGTTTGAACCGCGGACCTCCCATGTAGTAGACGGACGCCCTAACCACTGGGCCAAGTCCACTTCCCTAGTATGTGTCTTGGTGTTGGTCTATTCAGACTTATGCAGATGGGAGTACATTGTGCTTCTTGGACATGGCTATCTATGTCCTTCACTAAGGCTGAGAAATTTTCTACCATTATTTCTTCAAATATTCCTCCTGCCCCTTTTTTCTTCTCTTCTTCTGGGACACACATGACATGTATGTTTGCATGTCTCTTGATGTTGTTTAGTTCCCTGAGTCCTTGTTCAATTTTTTCCATTCTTTTCTTTATCTGTTCTTTTCTGTGTTTGCTTTCAGAGACCATTTCTTCAAGCTCACCAATCATTTCTTCTGCCTCCTGAAATCTGCTATTATATGATTCCAGTGTAAAGTGTATTTTTTTTTATTTATTTTTTCCTTATTTCTCCCCCCTCCCCCCACCTCCTTGTCTGCTCTCTGTGTTCATTTGCTGTGTGTTCTTCTGTGTCTGTTGTATTCTCATTAAGCGGCTCTGGGAACCCATCCTGGGACCTTCCAGAGTGGGAGAGAGGTGATCATTCTCTTTCTCCGCCTCAGCTCCCTAGTTCACTGTGTCTCATATTGTCTCTTCTCTGTGTCTTTTTTTGTTGTTGTTGTCGTGTCATCTTGCTGCATCAGCTCTCCTTGTGGGCAGCTCCACTCCTGGGCATCTGCCCTCCTGCGCGAGCTGCACTCCTTGTGCAGGGGGCACCCCTGTGCAGGGCAACAGTCCTTGTGCACGGTGGCACTCTACATGGCCCAGCTCACCCTGGACCTCCTATATGGTAGGCAGAAGCTCTATCCATTGAGTCATATCCACTTCCCCCAGTATATTTTTAATTTCATTTATTGCGCCTTCATGCCCATAAGATCTGCTATTTTTCTATGTGTGCTTTCAAATTCTTGTTTGTGCTCATCCACTATCTTTTTAATACCTTTATTCTCTTTTGCCATCTCATTGAATTTATTAAGGAGATTTGTTTGAACCTCTGTGGTTAGTTTTCTCAACTCCTTTATGTCATCTGGAGGCCTATCTTCCTTTGCTTGGGCCATATCTTCCTGTTTCTTGGTGTAGATTGTAATTTTTTGTTGGTGTCTTGGCATTTGGATTGGAAAGGGATTTTTTTGTCCTTTCTCCCTTGCTGGTTGCATAGTAGGAGCCAAGGATGTAATTGGTGCTGTAAGCTGTGGAGGCCCAAGCTGCCCTCATTGCCCCAGGGACCAATGAAGCTTCTCCCAACTTTCTGTTTAGACAGAGTCACAATAATCCAAATCATGCAGGCCTAGACTGTAGTTGCCCAGAGAAACTGATGAAGTTTCCAGCCCCTTTCTCTCCTGCCTGGGGCAGGGATGGAACTGCAGGTGTGGGCAACATCCTATGCCTTGCTGTTCCAAGGTGCCCACACTTGCCCTGGTAGACTTCCAATTGTGACTTCCAGTCTGTGCCAGCCAAATGTACCTGCAATTACCTGGAAAGGCTGGTGCAGGGCCCACCACCTTCCTCCCTGCTAAAGGTCCCTACAGTCACTGTGATTTTTTTTTTTCAATTAAAAGCAAGTGTTTATTTTGTATTTTAAAAATTATAGAATACTGATCACAGGAACAACTTGGCAGTTGCACTGAGTATTTATTGTTTGTATACTATAATGTTATTTTACATTTATCTGGTCTGCTCCGCTCTTTTTTTGGTTACTATTTGTATGGAATACTTTTTCCAACCTTTAACCTTTTTAAAAAAAGATTTATTTATTTCTCTACCCCTCCCCCCCCACACATTGTCTGCTTTCTCTGTCCATTCGCTGTATGTTTTCTGTGTCTGCTTGTATTCTCATCAGGTGGCACTGGGGATCTGTGTGTCTCTTTGTTGCATCATCCTGCTGCGTTAGCTCTCCGTGTGTGTGGCACCACTCCTGGGTGGGCTGTGGTTTTGTGCAGGGCAGCTCTCCTTGCGCATGGGCCACTCCTTGTGCGGAGGGCATCCTTATGCAGGGAATCCCTGTGTAGGGCGGCACTCCTCGCGTGCAGCAGCACATGAGCCAGGAGGCCCTGGGTATCAAACCCTTGAACCTCCTATGTGGTAGGCGGACACTCTTATCTGTTGAGCTACATCTGCTTCCCAACCTTTAACTTTTAGCCTGGATGTGTTCTTATATTTGAGGTGGGTCTCTTGTAGAAAACATACAGATGGCTCATTCACTGTGATTTTAAGTCAGCCAGGCTTCCCCTTGTGCTCGTGGCAGTGTCAAAATGGTGGCTACTGGCCTTTGTCCAACTTGGGCAGGTTCAAACTTAGCTGGAATTTACTAATCAGTAGCTAAAATCGGTGGCCAACTAATCTCTTCCTCCCGTTTTTGGGAAATGGAGCTTCCAATTCCAGCCACAGAATAGCTTCCGGGACAGCTTGTCCTGCCCAAGTAGGATGACCATGGGTCTCCTCGGTGTGGCCTATATCCTGGAGATATATGGCTCACGTCCGCCAGCTTCCTCCCTGCTGGAGGTGGGGCCAGGGCTTATGCTAGAGCTGCAGTGTGATCTGGATGGAAAGAAGCTGGTCCCTACCAATACTGTGAATTTCAGTCTGCCCTGCTACCCCTTGTGCCATGGGTGGAGTGAAAATGGCATCTGCTGGCCTCTTTCTGACTTGGACACGTTCAAACTTTGGCTGCTCTTAGGCTTATACTTTAGCCTGCCGAATTTACTAATCAGTAGCTGCAGTCGGTGCCCAACCGTCTCTTCCGCTCCCATTTTTGGGAAGTGGAGCTTCCAACTCCAGCCCCAGAACAGCTCCCAAGGTGGCTTGTACCTCCAGTGGAGGATGGGCACCAGCCTCTGTGGAGTGGAGTGCTCTACTCACGAATCTTCTCTATAATTGGGCAGTCTCCTCCTTCCATTCTTTTAAGGATGTTGCAGGGTACTCTTCTGGTCTCCTGGAGCCCCCAAACAGGTGCTTTAAATGGCTTTGGGTGATTGCTAACTGTCTGTAGCATGAGCTGACTCGAGGAGCTCCTTACTCTGCCACCATCTTGCTGGTTGTGTCCCCTACTGCTTTTTTTTTTTTAATTAATTTGTGTTTTTTTATTTTTATTTTTTTTTAAGATTTATTTTTTATTTATTTCTCTCTTCTTCCCCCTATCCCCAGTTGTCTGCTCTCTCTATCCATTCACTGTGTGTTCTGCTGTGACTGCTTCTATCCTTGTCAGCGGCATGGGAATCTGTGTTTCTTTTTGTTGTGTCATCTTGCTGTGTCAGCTTTCCATGTGTGTGGTGCCATTCTTGGGCAGGCTGCACTTTCTTTCGCAGTGGGTGGCTCTCCTTACGGGGCGCACTCCTTGCACCCCCTACGTGGGGGATACCCCGGCGTGGCATGGCACTCCTTGCGTGTATCAACACTGCGCATGGGCCAGCTCCACATGGGTCAAGGAGGCCTGGGGTTTGAACCTTGGACCTCCCATGTGGTAGGTGGAAGCCCTATCCATTGGGCCAAGTTCTAACGCCCTAATGCTTTTAAGTTGCCTTTTTCTTGATTTGGCACTCACTCTGTTACTGCAGCCCTTTAACCATTGCTAACCTATCCCCTGAGAAAGACATTTCTGTCAGTTCTTGCTGGTTATTGAAAGCTTCTGTAGGGGAATGGAATACTGAAGATCTCACTCTGCCATCTTATTTGGGGCAGGGCCTTCTGCCTTTGGTGAGAGACAGGCATGGATAGTCATTTGCTTCCAAGTAATATAAGTCAGGACCTGATCTATTAAAAAAAAGGGACAGAGCACATTTTCTATAGCTGCTTAGTGAAAGATGTGATACGCAACAAAATTTCATGTGCCATTTTCTATGCTTGGGGAAAAATGAGGAGAAAGGTGTGGCCACCATTCTACAAAGTTCTTTCCAGGAAATGCTCCCCTTCCCTCTCACCTCACCATACTGTCTCAGCCAAGAGTCTATAGCAACATGGACCCATTAATGGAGGTTCCCCCTCTGCTCTTTGGTGCCAGATTGTTGCTAGTTCCCAGGCATCGACAGAGGAGGATTTTGCTCGAGGGCCCTGGCTGACCATGAAATCTGTTCTGGGCCTGGATGAAAGAGACCCCACCTGCTTCCTCTATACCTACAGCATCGTCATGGTGCTGAGGAAGGTAAGGGTCCTGGGCCCTGAGACCCAAGGGGAAGTCCATTTGTCTCCTTTTACCAACTTCCTGTCCCCCTACTTAGGGAGGGGACTATCTCTTTCCCCTCTCTTACCCCAGGCCTGTCTCTTTGGTGTATCTTCCATTTCCTGCCTTTTCACTACTTTCCACAGTATTGGGCACAGGCAGAGGGAGAGTGAGGGTTAGGGACTTGTCTGTACTTCCAGGCCCACAAGCAAGTGAGGTGAGCACACTGCTCCCCTTAAAGCTCCCTAGCTGTCAGAGGCCGTGTGCAGACACATGGTAGTACACGTGCTAACCTGTCCCCGCCTGTGGCTTGCTGTGATGGGTGCTATATAAATACATAGATAGACACAAAAGCAAGGAGGCAAGAAGAGAGACGAAGGACCTGCCAGCATCAGGTCGGCCCCAGAGGGAGCTAGGATGATCCATTCAACTGCCCACGCAGAGAACTGCCTCTTTACCCTCACCATGCCTGTGCTCTCCTGCTCCTACCTCCCCTCCTTTTGGTTTGTACTGGCACTTGGGAACCTGAGGATTTGTAGGTGGTCCAAGGCCAGCTCAGCAAATGCCTCTTCTGGTCTACAGGCAGCCCTGAAGCAGCTCCCCAGGAACAAAGTCCCCCACATGGCGGTGATGATCAAGTCCCTGACTCGCAGCACAGTGGACGCCAGTGTGGTTTTCAAGGACCCTACGGGTGAGGAGTTAGGTCCTGGGTTTATCTAATCAGTGTCCTCTGTTACAATCAAGAGATGAGAAGGAGTCACCCTCTCCGTTTACAGATGGAAAAATTGAGGCAGTGAGCAACCCATTTCCCAGCCAGGGCCCAAACCAGTCACTGCCCTGGACCCTGAGCCTGATGGGTCCATGTGGTGTTTGCAGGAGAGATGCAGGGGACAGTGCACAGGTTGCTGCTGGAGACACACCAGAATGAGCTGAAGCCTGGCTCAGTGCTGCTGCTAAAGCAGGTATGGGGAGCTCCAAGTGGGGACCTGCTCTCCACTTGCCCCAGGGAGAAGAATCCCCAAGCCGTCTGTCTCCTTACCTGCCGGCTGCCTTCCCTCCCCAAACCGGGCACTGAGTGGCTGAGTGTTGCCAAGCCCTCCCTGGCTTGCTGGAGCTGAGTAAAGGCTTGTGGCTCGCGAGCCAGCCCCCATTCTTCAGCGGCAGATAGGGATGGGGGGATGTTTTAAGTTGCACTCTGGTTCCAGGACTGGGGCAGGAACGATTTCCATAACCCTGGTGTAGAGGACACCAAGTGGGAGGTGGGCAAGGACCAGGTGACCAGCTGGCAGGACCGAGTGCTCTTGTCAGGTCCAGACCTTCCCCTTCCTCTACTCCAGATTGGAGTGTTTTCTCCTTCGCTCCGAAACCACTACCTCAATGTGACACCCAATAACCTGGTCCACATTTACAGTCCAGATTCTGGGGACAGGAACTTCTTCAGGCCACCTCAGCCCTTCTCCAAGGTAAGAGGGGCAGGATGGAGTGGGGACTGGTAAGGGCCTCTGTCCCCTGGATCTTCTGATTTCGTCCCTTCTGCCACCCTGGGGAGCAGAGGTGTGAGGGAGGTAGTAGCCCTGAGGTGCAGAAGCACCTCTGGGGACAAGGCCATCTCCTCCTGGTCTAGCCCTCGCCAGATGACATGATATGGTAACAGTACCTAGAGGAGCAGCTGGCTCCTCGGTAACCTTCAATGTCTGCCAGGAGGCAGAACATCTGAAAGAAGTCACTGTAGAACTGACCAAGTTGAGGGTCCACCAGGGGAGGGTGTGGTGGCATAAAACAACTGACGATCAGGTCTGCTATAAGTGACAGTGACAGAGAACAGCGAGCTACAGATGACCTGTTGGGTGAAACAGAACTTGCTCTGTGCCTTCCCTCCTGGCCTCTGCCTCTGCTAAGTGGCAGGGAACCATACGGAGCTCTGGTGGTGGAGACATCCCTTTTAGGAACTGAGGTGAACGTTTGGGATCTGTGGGAGGCAAGAATGGGGTTCCAGGCCGTTGGGTGAGAGTGCAGAGCCTGAGTCTGACCTGGCACATGGCGTCACCTGTGACCCACTCTTCCCAGGTTCCCAGGCTGTTGTCATGGGCTGGCCTAAGGCTCAGGAGACCTGGGTCTTACCCCAGCATTGCTGATCATTTGTAATGTGACCTTGGGCAAGCCTTGTCCCCTCCCCTGCTGTTGTTTCATCTATAAAGTGAGTGGGTTAGACTTGAGGACTTCTAGGAGCCATTTGGCTCTAACGTTTGACTTTCATTTCTGTCCTCTTTCCTTCCCTCTACCCCTCTGCATCCTCTCAAAGTATGTGATCGATATACTTTCTGCCTGATTTTTCTGTAAACCTACAACTGCTCTAAAAAATTTTTTAAAGTAATATCACCCCACTTCTAAAAAATTAATCTTTATTTTTCTTTTAGATTTCAAGTCATCCATACTCATTTTAAAAAATTGAAATGGTTCAAAATAAAGTAAAAAGTGAAACTTTACCCTTCCCCATTCCCATTCCTCAAGGGCTAACCCTGGTCAACAGTTTAACTACCAGTTTTGACAACTTGTCCATATATTAGCTATTTGGGGGATTGTTGATAGCTAATTTTTAATCTCAGGCTAGCTCCTCAACCTATTTCTGAATGGGCTTTTCATTTTCTGCTCCAGTTATATAGATTCCCTAAAACTCTAACTACCAACAGAATTAGGAAAGAAAATCAGTCAAAGATGTTTTTGAATGTTTGTTTTTTAATTATCTCAATTTTGGATGTTGAGCATTTCAGCTCCTGCCCCTTGGCATGGTCCCAAATGACTGGCCCCTGCCATACTCCTTCACAGGGACTCTTTGCTAACCCCCCCGCCTGCTCCTTGGAGGTGGTCTGGGTAGAGAGGTACCACTGGGGAGGGATTTCTGGGGCACAGACATTGTCATCAGCAACTCTGCCCCCAGGATCCAGGAAGCTTCCTTGGCAGCCTCCAGCACAGTGTGGCTGCGAAGCCTGGGGAAGGCCTCATTCCAGCTCAGAACGCAGAGGCCAGGGTGTCCGCTGAGGAAGAAGTCCCAGAAGCAGGTAAGGCAGCCTGGCAAGTTTGGTTTTCCTTCTGTTTTCTACTGAATGGCACAGCCAGAATCTTCCTGACTTGTATCTTGTTTTCCTTTCAGTTTGTCTTTGGATCTTACAGAGATCATATGTGCTTGCTTGACAAGACTAGTAGCCACAACTAGTTCATAATTTGATAAAGGGACCCGTGATCCACAGGTCTCCCCATCTCCAGACCACGTATTATTAGCCATAGGGAGGAGCCATCACCATCCTCTGCCAAATGGACAGGCACTGTCCTTGTTGCCATTCTTTTGAGTCTTCTAGGGACTGATGGCCTAAGTGCAGAGGCCCTCCAGGCAGTGTTGAGGAGTCCAACATCTATGTGGTTATGGGGGAGACCAGGACACAGACCTGAGAGGCCCAGATATGGACCTCTTGGGGATAGGCCACCGGGTTCCTCAGGAAGTGGCATCACCCAGGTAAAGCTAAGATAATCCAGGTTCTGGTCATTAGCTTTTCAATTCTAGAAATTCAACCCTGTCTGGCTCCAGAGTCCATGGCATTATGAGTGGATGTCTCCCATTAACCAAATTCAGACCAATGGATAAACCACAAAGCCCATTTATTCATACCCTTTGAAAAAGTATATCTGCCCGTTATGCTGAAATCTCTTATGGTCTGAAATCTGGAGCTCTCTCCTTGTAAGTCAGTTTAATGACAAACCAAATCATCCTCAGAAGGGTTCTGGGGGTCATGGGGTCAGCTTTTGGAGTTGGTTCTGGAATATTGTGACTGGTGTCACCTCTCCACTATAGGAACAGACCTGCCAAGCAGGCAGGCTGCTGGTGGTGGCTGGACAGGGCTGGAGACACAAATACTAAATCTTACTCGGATTCCCAGTTTCCTAGGCCTTCACTGACTGCTTATTTCTCTCCATTTAATATAGTGTTTCTCCGAACGGTCAAAGTGTAGCTAGTGAGGGGCAACTTTTTTATTGCTTGTGATGAAATTCCAGTCCTACCTCCCTGAGTACTGTGCTGGTCACCTTGATTAAATTTTGAGTGTTTCCCAAACTAGCTTTTTCCTTCCAGCAGCAGTGCTCCTTGAGGGCTCTCCAAGCCACGTTCTTCTGCAGGTATACTTTATGGTCTGACCTACTCCTTTGGCTTCCTGATCCCATCTGCTAAGTGGGCATTTTCTAGTTGGAGCAGTGGCTCTGGATTCAGATGGAGCCTAAGTCCAAGTATGCTCACCTTGGGCAAGTTGTTTTCCCTCTTTAAACCCTGTTCTCTCAGGTAAAGTGGGGGTTCTAACAGGAAACACCATGAGATGTCCTATGATTGTTACATGCGGGCTCCGTCCCTGGCGCCAAGCAGGCACTCAATAAATGTTAGCAGCTATTGTTAACACCAATAATATCAGTAGGGATTATGGGGCCAGCTCTGTTCCCACCTTCCTGGACATAAGCACCCCATTTGAGAACTGCAGTCAGGAGGAGACACTTTGACTCCTCATGCCCACACTAGCACTTTGGGGAAGGGAGTGGTGTTGCCTCCCACTCTTGGCGTAAGAAATCAGATTGATGAACTGCATGGTTCTGAACACATCTAATGACTTTGCCCAGTTTCCTTTCTCCCTCTTGATGAATGAGGGGGTCACAGGAGGGGCCTCTGAGCCTTCCTGCTCAGGCACCCATGCATCTGATGGAAGGCAAGGGATCCCTGAGACCCAGGAGATTCCTCTTTCTCAGCAGAATGGCCCGAGGACTAGGCCCCTGGATTTCTCGTGTGTGGGTATGTGGAGAGCAGAGGGAAGGTGGGGATCAGGCCAGCTTCAGGCCCACTGGCAGGAGCTGCACTGCCCAGGGGGCGCTGCCACCTCAGCATACAGCAAGGCCCAGACCCTCTTGGGGGGCAGGGGCCTGGGATCATGTGGAGCCCCAAGGTTGGCATTAAGGCTACCCTCCCACCCCTTTTTGCAGATGACCTGGATGGACTCCTGAGCGAGCTCCCTGAGGATTTCTTCTGTGGGACCAGCAATTGGGACTGCCCCAAGACAGGGCACCCACCATGAACAGGCAGCCTCTCAGCACTCAGGCAAGGCTCTGGATATGTCTGATCATGTCCAAGGGAAAGAAGATTAGCCCAACTGGAGAAGAGACAAAGCTTGGGGCTCCTCTGGTTGCTCCCACCTGGGTTCTTTCTCTGAGAGCTCTCGTTGCTCGGATTCAGCACTGCTATCACTTTGGGTCATTTGACATACCAGAACTTGGCCCAAGACCGGCTCTCCAGCTTTGCTGTCCTCCAACCCTCTGGTGCACTGTTCCTTCTCCTGCCAGCGGGAAAGGTGTGTCACCATCAGTGTTCCTCTCCCCACCTCAGCTTGACTGAGGAGGAGGCCGAGACTGATTACCTCATCCCTTTACTCCCTAGTCCCCAGGCAACTGAGGCGTGAGAGGGGCCACAGCATCTCAGTGGCACCCTACCCCTCTGGTCTGGGAAGGAACACACGCAGTCTTCCCTCTGCTTTTGTCTCTTGAGGCTTGGAACTGCCCAGCTTACCTGTGCTGAAAGTTCCTGGGTGCAGGGGCAAGGTTGTGGGCTATTGTATCTTGTTCTTAAATAAAGCAGCCCTCTGCTTCACCTGGACACCCTCGAGCCCTGGTCTCTATGCTCACAGTTCTGACGGAGCCCACCCTACTTCTTGTCCTGGCTTCTTGTGTTGTGCTTATCACCCTACAGGCTCTGAGACCCCAGAGGCAGGCTGGCACTGTTGCCTCCAGTAGAATTTCTGGGCTCCCTGTGGGCCCATGGGTGGGCTGAAGTTTTCTTTGTTTTCTGCCCTCAGGAAGCTAAATTTAGGACAAGGAGACAGGTCTAAGGGACCTTCAGGCCTGTGGAGGTGAAGGGAGGCTCGGCAGGTCCACACATCATGACTTTCGTCTGCCCAGGGAAGAAGGGGATGCCCACACTGCCTTGGCCCCTCTTGGCCCCACCTGGCCTTACCAGACTCCCAACCCTGGGAACCCAACTGTGGGTGCTCAGCCAGTCTGTTGGCAGGGCAATTAAAACACCCAGTGGCTTACAACAGACTTAATCACAGTTGCATGCATAGAAGCACCTTTCTCTGAGGATCTCCAGGCCCTCGCTGGGTGATCTCATTCCACCTCTGGGATCTGCCACCCTGGAATACCACCAGGAGGCTGGTGCCAGGCAGAGAGTGGGTCAACAGCAGGGTAAGGGCAGTGCTGGAAAAAGTCAAGCTGCTGCTACCCCCTTGGGCAGGCAGACAAATGCTTGTTCTGGCAAAGAGAATAGGGACCATCACTCAGTGCACTACACTTAAGAGGCTAGCCGCTATGAGCCAAGTGCTCCTAAACACCACATGAAGACCTACTATGTGCCAGGCCCTGCTGCTTACCAGAAACACAACTATGAATAAGTTCAGGTCCTGCTCAGGAGCCTACACCCAGCAGGGCTGTCAGCCTCCCCAGTGAACAGGGAGAAACGCTTACCGTGCGTGTGAAGTCCTTTCGGGAGCAGATTGGGGAGTGGCTGGAACTGAGTAGGGACCCTGGGACTGTCTCCCATGGAGCAGATGACTTTTGAAGTGGACTTTGAGGAATGAGTCAGAAGGGAATTCCAGGCAGAGAGAATGGTGAGGAGCTGTGATGAGGATGCTCTGTAGGTTGAAGCCAAGCAAAGGAAATGGGGCTTAGTTGGAGAAGGTACACGTGAAAGTCAGCGGAAGTTTTTAAGTGAGGGAATGAACTGTATCCAACAGATCATTCTGGCAGTGGAGCAGAGGGGGAGTGTGACGGGAGGAAGGAGGCTGGGTTGATCCAGTTTAGAGACATCTAGAGCCTTAATTTAAGATGGTGGCTGAAAATGCAGGAGCTAGAACTTGTTTGTGTGAGGGGATCGGAGAGGAAAAAGTCAAGAGAATTGACGGGGACTGCTGCAGGGCCAGGAAAGGGGCGAAGCAGAGCGGTCCGGGGAGCAAGGAGGAGCCCGCTGGGGACAGACAGGTGGGGCAGGCAGGCTGGGGCTGGGTGAGTAGCCCTTGAGTGACAGCGGCCAGCGTCCCTCCCTCCCCGCCTTCCCCAGCTTGGCAATCTTTCAAGTTCTTCTCCGGCCTCAGCGAGGTGCCGTTTCACGGCCTCATTCCTCCCCCTAGAGGTGCCTGGAAGCAAAGCCGCTTTTCCAAGGGTGAATGGGTTCGTGGTTTCAAGACCCCTTTAATCAGAACCCCCAGAGTTGCAAAGGCAATTCCTTGGCCCTCCCCAAGCAGGGACATGAGCCCCCTTGGGAGCTGGGCTAAAAGAAAAAATTCAAGAATCAGGGCAGTGTCTAGACTGCTTGGTGACCTGCTTGGGGAGGGGAGGGGGGCAGGTCTCCTGTCTCTCCCTTCTCTGGACACAGCACCTGGAGCTGAAGAGTGACATCTACTGGTCTGGGGTCCTCGTCCTGGTTCTGCCCCCGTGTGACCTCAAGCAAGTCGTTTTATATTGTTAAAGCTTAAGTTCCTCATCTGTAAAACAGAGATAAGATCAGCCCTTTCAAAGGTGTTGAACTGTGGTCAGTAAGTAGTCTGATCATATGATCTATTGTCCAAACCAACTTTATTGTTTTCTTGAGCAAGCTGGGAAGTCTGGTAACCAGTGAAGTTGGATGTGAAAGTGATTGGAATTCCGTCAAGCCCCGAGCACATGTGCAGAGTTATTGCTAAGACTGCAGATGCCTAGAAAAGCTGTCCACGTTCTCAGCCACTGCCTCGACCTCCCCCTACTTCCTGGCTGAAGTCTGCCCTTTACGTTTGGCAGGGGCCCACTGTGGCCTCTTGCCTCCAGCCAACATCAGAGAGGCCTGAGGATCCTGGCCCTTCCTCTCCATCCCACCTATCTCCCTGATGCCTTCACTCACCTTGGACCTTGCCAACCCAAGAGATGCCCTCCCAGCGCCCCCCTTCCCCCGGCCCAGAGATGTGAGAGGATGGGGACCCTGGAGTCCGGGGGTGGCTTCAGCTGAGGGCCTGGTACCCACCTGAAGGGACTCAGGAAAGGCAGGACTGGCCCTAGCCCTGGGATGGAGGTTGGCCCAGCACCTTCTCTGGGAGCAGGACTGTGGATAAACTGTGCCTACCAGAGTGACAGTAGGGCCTATTTATAGCCCCAGCTGCTCCTCTCTCTGGCTCACAGGAGAGGGGGCAGGGTGGTTCCTCAGAGCAGGGGCGACAGCCAGGCCGAGAGAGCCCGGCTCTGCCCGGGTGCCACAGCCAAGACCCCTGGTCCCCTCCCCATGGCTGGCGAGACCTTCCCTTTCACCTCCTCTACGTTGCGCTCTCTGCGCCTGCAGCGGGAGTGGCTGGAGTGGGAGGACCGGCGGCGGGCGGCTGCCCAGCAGTGCCGGAGCCGCAGGTGTCCCCCAAGCCCCCGGTCCCGACTCACGAGGCCTTGCCGCTGCTGCCGTGACCCAGTGGTCCACAATGCTCTGTTCTCTGGTGACCTGCGGCAGGTCCAAACCCTGTTCCAAGATGAAGAAGCCGCCAACATGATTGTGGAGACCGTGAGCAACCAGCTGGCCTGGTCAGCTGAACAGGGTAGGGAGCGCCTAGAGGGGACAGGAGGGGAGGGCAGAAGAGGGTGGGTGGGGGCGGGGTACTCCCCCTTCCTGCAGACCACAGGCTCCAGTCTAGCTCCCTCCTGAGCAGAGATGAGGGAGTTGGTGATTTGTATGTCTTTTCAGAATTTAAAGTTTTTCCTGACTAAAAATAATCACACCCTACTAAGAGAAACACAGGTATATGCTAACAGTTATTTCTCTGCATATATTTATCCATATATATGAATATTTTCTTCTTTCATAGAATATATGATTATACTTTACATGCGTTTTATAATCTGACTTCTTTTTATGTAACATCTTTCCACAACACTAACTATAAGTCCACATAACATTTTAAAGACAAATTCTACTGCACGGATATGCCATGATTGACTGAACTAGCTCCCAAATAGGTTGGGTTCCAGGTTTTTATTTTATTTTATTATTTCACTATTTTAAATAATACAATGAACACCTTTGTGCCCTTGACAGTTGATTTCCTCAGGATAAATTCTGACCAAAGGATTTGTACATGTAAATAAATACCCCAACTGAGAGCACCCTGCTCTTAATAGCAACTGGATATAGCCGTGAACTCACCATTGAATTTGGGGGTGTCAAATCCTTGGGAGAGCTTACACTTTTACACACACCACAGACCCCAAATTCCTATTTGGCTGCAACAGTTCAGTTAGAAAATGTGACCCCACCCAGGCATCGTCATCCTTATCTTGTCTCTGCGTCATGTCCATCATTCCCAAAATTGAACTCAGCCTCTTCTTCCTTAATTTCAATCCTAAACAAACAAACAAAAAACAAAGACTATATCCAAGATTGAAGAACACTAGGGATTTAATTTGCTGTAATGCAAACAATTTACCATTGAGAATAGGCATCTTAAAAAGTCTGGATCATTTCCACAATTTGGGGTGCAAAACCACTCCTGTGGATAAAACCTTCCCCCCACTCTTCCTTTCCCCACCCCCACCTCTCATCCCCCACCACCACCACCATTCCCCCATCCTTCTAGAACTCCAAACTCCTTCAGTTCAGCTCCTTGACCACTCCTGATCCGCTGTGCAGAGCTACCCCCAGGCCTAAGGCCAGAGCACCCAGTAAGCAAAAAGAGCCATCAATTCCATCAGCAACTCAAAACCCCCAAGGTTTCCTTAACATTCTCCATCCTCCTCCTTCATTGACCCTCATGGTTTTAAACAGCAATTAATTTTTTCCCATGGTGCACATACTATGTTTTATTACAGATTGCCAAACCATTCTAAAAGGCCCTTCCAATTCACAGTCCAATGCAAGCCTTGAGTGAGCCCCTTTCCACAGGCACAGCCTGGCACAGTGTCTGTGCGCAACACCGTGTAGAGGGAAGGCTGGCATCTGGGTCCTCGCTCCCTACCCTGCCCACCGTTCATTCTCCCTCAAGGTGCCCCAACGCTGCTTGCTCTCCCCAGGCTTCTGGGTGCTGACCCCCAAGACCAAGCATACTGCGCCTCTCACCATCGCTGCGGCCCGAGGCTACACCGACTGTGCCCGCCACCTGATCCGGCAGGGGGCAGAACTGGACGCCCGGGTGGGGGGCCGGGCTGCTCTGCACGAGGCCTGTGCTCAGGCCCAGCCCGACTGTGTGCAGCTGCTGCTGACCTTTGGCGCCAAGGCCAATGTGCTGTCCGAGGAAGGCACAGCCCCCCTGCACCTCTGCACATCCCCCGAGTCCTTGCAGTAGGTGCCCAGGGATGAAGATGGTTTGTGGTGGAATGTGTGATTATGTGTGGTATGTGTGTGCACAACTAGCCTCAGGTCAGGAGCAGGGGAACTTGACATTTCTCCATAGCAGTTCACAAAACATCTCTGCTCTCCTGGTCCTCATGACCACTTGGGAGACAAGGCCTCATTCTAAGGATGAGAAAACCACAGCTCAGAAAGGTTTAGTGACTTGTCCAAGGCCACATTAGCTAGAACTAGGGTCAGGGGGTAGGGAGCCTGCTGTTTTTTGGGAAAACCCTGTTCCAACTGCATTCTCCTCTTTCTTGTCAATCTTCTGAGGCTAAATTCCTAGCAATTTTGAGGTGGGTGCCAAGATCTAACCCATACTTCCCACTTCAGTCTGAGACCTCCCACACTCCTCTGCCCACTTTTTAAGGTCAGCAGTTTCTTGGCCCCTCTGCTTGATGGTAGTTGCAAATCAGGTCTTACAGACAGAGCAGATGGTGGTAAGGGTTCAAGGGCTCCTGGAAGACCCTCCACAGCTCACACGCTAGGGATCTCTCCCCAGCTAGTTCTACACCAGTGATAGACTGTTCCAGAAGGCATCCAACCTTCCAGTCCTTTCTTGGATTCTTATGGGCACATAGCATACCTTTCCACAGAATTTATCCTTTTGAATTAGGTGAGAACAGCCACTTACTGGAACTCCACTGAGTGGGCTTTTTTTTTTTTTTTTAATAGATTTATTTCTTTAGAACAGTTGTAGGTTTACAGAAAAATTACACAAGTTACAGAATTCCCTTATAACCCGCCCTTTCCCCCCAGTTTTCCCTATTTTTAACATTTTGCATTAGTGTGGTATATTTGTTACGACCAATAAACCAACATTATTAGAAATATAGTACTAACTAAAGGTCAGAGCTTACATTAGGGCTCATTTTTTTACATTGTATTAGTTCAATAGGGTTTTTTTTAAACTTACTGTGGTAACATCTGTACAACATAATATTTCCCATTTCTGAAGGAGTTTTTAAAGTGTTATTTAAATCTCATATTTGGAAACCAAAATAGCCCATGAGGACATGTGCACTGAAGAACTGGAATTCTGGCCATTTGGGGGAAGGAAACCTGATTATCAGGGCTTTACAGGAGTCAGTGGAGCTGCCCCTGAGTTTCTGGCTCTTTACTTATGCATTACTGTCAGTTTAGTTTCCCCATTATTGATTTCATTTGTTGTGTGTTTGGTTTACCCCACAGTTGTAATGATGCATATTTGCAGCAACAGTATTTGACCTATAATTTTTCCAGAAACTAGAAGACTATGAAACATGTGCTTCCCAGAATGTGGTTTTTGTTTGGGTTTGTTTGCTTTCTCTAGGGGAATGTGGCATAGGTGGCCCCCCGGGGGCCTTTGATTGCCTGAGTGAGTATGGCTGGTCTCTAAGAGTGGTCTTCAAGTACTTCTATTTATTTTTCTTTTTGGCTCATACTCTAATTTTCTATGCTTCATAGCATACATATGAGTGTTTTCAAATTTTTGTGCTATCAAAATATTAGAGAAGACCACTGATAAAAGGTTTACAACTAGGTCTGGGATCTCATTTGTATTGGGAAGCCAGGTTAGACTGGGGGAGGGGGTACTGCCTGGGGCAGTGAGTTCCAGTTCTGGCACGGACACTAACTTCCTATGTGTCTCTGACTGCTCAACTTCTGCATCTGAAAATCCAAAGAGCTCCAAGTGATTTTGATGGGCCTTGAGCTCTGCTCTCTGTCCTGGGGCTTGTGATTGAGATGGAGGACACCAGGCTCCACCTCGAGGGGAAGAGGTGGCAGGAAAGGGTGTGCGGGGTGAGCAGGCTGGAGGCTATGGGCTTCCCAGGTCAGGACTTGGAACTGCAAGATTCACCCCCCCACCCCCACCCCCACCCGTCTTTGGGCCCTGCCCCCAGGTGCGCCAAACTGCTGCTGGAGATGGGAGCAAACGTGAACCTGGCAGCGCAGGAGAGTGAGGTGACGCCTCTGCACGTGGCTGCAGCCCGCGGCCTGGAGCGGCACGTGGCCCTCTACCTGGAGCACGGCGCTGACGTGGGCTTGCGCACCAGCCAGGGCGAGACGGCCCTGAACTCGGCGTGCGCGGGGGCCGAGGGCCCAGGCAGCAGCCGGCAGCGAGAGGCCGTGGCGCGCCGGCTCCTGGAAGCCGGGGCTGACGCGCGGGCGGCTGGGCGCAAGCGTCACACGCCGCTGCACAACGCCTGTGCCAACGGCTGCGGCGGGCTGGCCGAGCTGCTGCTGCACCACGGGGCCTGCGCTGGGGCCCCCAACGGGGCGGGCCACACCCCCATGGACTGCGCGCTGCAGGCGGTCCAGGACACCCCTAACTGCGAGCCCGAGGGCCTTTTCGCGGCGCTGCTGGACTATGGGGCACAGCCTGTGCGCCCTGAGGTGCGCAGGAGGGGTTAGCAAAGGAGACCCCAGCTGGGTAGGAAAGGCTGAGGCTGGAATTGAGGGGAAGTGACGGGTCCACAAGACTGACACTAGAAGTGGCCAAGGGTCTTTCCTCATCTTGGGAGGGAGCAAGAGAGCCAAGGTGGTGGTGGTGGGGTATCTAAGGTAGGAAAGACACCTCCCCCCTACCCAAGAAAACTGTCTGGAGCCAGGTAGCACACTTGAGGGATGGAGTAGTAAACTGAGGCATAAAAAATGCCAAATTAAGGGGGTGGGGGTGGGGGGTTGACTGGATTCCAGTTTACCCTTAGTTGGGGGAGGCAGAGTGCCTGAGACCCTCTTTTGATTCCTAGATGCTGAAAGTCTGTGCCTCCTTCCCTCGGGCTCTGGAAGTCCTTCTTAATGCCTACCCTTGTGTCCCCTCCTGTGAGACCTGGGCCGAGGCCGTGCCCCCAGAGCTGTGGCAGGTATGTCCAACCCAAGGACAGAACTCCCTCCTGGGCCCTGGGGGGAGGAGAAAGGGTGAGCATAGGCCTATCTTTCCAGGATAGGCTTCCTGGAGGGAGGAGCAGGAGGGCCACTGGGGCTAGAGGAAGAGGGGCAGAGTGCAACCTCGGTGTTCCAGGGTACCCCCACTCCCCTAGCAGCTCAGGTGACCTCTAATTTCACATGCCTCTCCAGTTTCTCACCTGCCTCAGCACAAACCTTTTTTAGACACTATGATTGCCTGGGCGCTGTGCCAGAATCTCAGGGGTGGGAGTGGCTGCAGACACGGTTGAGACCCTGCAGCCTGGTCCCAGCCCTCATCACCGCTTCAGGACCTCTCTGGCTCCAAATCTGAGTCCTTTGAGAAGTACCACATAACCTGGGTGGGTGCATATTGCAAAACCCCAGCACCTCTATCACTGGATCACCCCCAGACGCTGGCCCATCTGACCATGTTGCCCTCCCCGCCTAGGAGCATGAAGCCTTCTACAGCTCAGCCCTGCACATGGTGAACCAGCCGCGGCGGCTGCAGCACCTGGCCCGGCTGGCTGTGCGTGCTCATTTGGGTGCTCGCTGCCGCCAGGCTGCCACCCAGCTCCCACTGCCTCAGTTCCTCAGAAACTACCTGCTGCTGCGTGTAGAAGGACTCATCCAATGAACTCTGGGCCCTGGATGCTCCAACATCTTGTCTTGCCCTCTCCATCCCTAAAGGACCAGTCCCTGACACTTCTTCTCCAGCCACCTCCTGACCTCCAGCTGGACCTAAGTTTCAGATCTTTTCTCCTTTGGGAACGTCTGCACGCAGCCTGGCCCCAGACTCAGCCTTCGCCTAACCTCTCCTTCCTGAGCTTAATCGGATGGTACCCCATCCACTTCTGGCCCCAGCCAGGAGAACATGATCCCTTTTGCCTCCTACCCTGCCACCCGGCTGCCTGTTCTGCTGCTCTTTGCCTCTTAACTGCATTGCCTCTGCCCAGCCTGCCTTTATCATTTCAAGGAAGATCTGGCTGATGGGACTTGAAACCCATGTGGGATATGACCTGCTCTCCTTTGCTTCCAGGCATTTGCATGTGGTGTTCCCACTGCTTGGTGTACCCTTCCCACATTTTTGGCCTGGCCCAGGCTAATTTAACTCTCAAGACCCAGCTCAAACAGCAGTTGCTCTGCAGAGCCTCCTTTGGTATTGTACTCATTTATAAGAGGCCTGGGCCCCATTTATGGTCGTGTCCCCCCTCCCCAAGTGATGCATGGTCTCTTATTAGACAGTGGTCATACTCGTGATCTCTGAAGGTCTGTGACAGGAGGACCTGATCCTAGCTCCCCCTGCCCCCTCCTGCTCCTCTGGTACACCCTTTATCTTGAAGGCAGCTTTAAAAACTGGGCCAGATTTTACAAATGCAAATAAATGCTCTGTGCACAGAACCAAGCGTGGATTTTGTTAGGTTTAAATGTGACTGAGATACCTACTGCTCCATGTTTATTTTTCCCCCTTTGTGCTCTTCTGTGTTTTCCAAGTTTTTGCCCTAAGCGTAAGTTATCCTTGTGATAGGAAAAAGGGTATACAACACCACCAATATTGACCCCAAGGCCACTCCCAGACCAAAAGCCTGTAGTACCCACCGCCAAGGTGCTGTGGGAAGGGCTCTTAGCCACCTGCTCTCCTATCCCTAGCCAAGGGACCCTGGGCTCTTCACTCCCATTGCCAATCAGGATTACAAAGGAGAGATGGGGCAGGGCATCCTGGAATCCACCTCTGACAGCCAGTGCCCAGCTCCGCCCCCTCACCTGTGCACCAGACTATCTTTGACATTGTTAGTCGGCAGCAACCTCTCCTATCTGCATGGGGTTTTTTGCTTTAATTTCAGAGTCAAAAAGCCTGTGAGGAGAAAGGGAAATTCTCCCTAGTCCTGGGCTCAGGCTGGGAGCTTCACTCTGGGGGGGGGGGGGGAGAAGCTGAACTCTCCACCCACTTATAGCAGGTGTGCTTGGCCTTTCCCCTTATATTTACAGCTTCAACAAGATACCCGTTTTAAAAACAAAAGATACAGGTGATTATGTATATTATTTGTGGATCGGAGAAGACCTTCCGGGGTAAAAGCAGAAAAGACTGGCCAGAGAAAAAGCTTAAATCTGATTATAAAACAAATCATAATCCCACGTAAAAGGCAAAATATTGGAGAAAATATCTGCAGCTAAAAGATTTTCTTTCCTGGATCCATGAGAGCATCTGTTTTACTCACCATCATTGACTTGGGGTCTTTACAGGGTCTCATAGAGAGTAGACACTCAGATATTTATTAAATCAACAAATAAGGATGCTCAACATTACAACAATTAGCAAAGGGCAAATTAAAACATTTTAAAGATTGATAACATTCAGTGCACATGAAGATATGGAGAAGTAAGTACTTAACAAATCCTCTTGGTTAGAAGGAAATTGCCTCGTTGGTGGCCAATTTGGCAGTATCTTTAAAAATTGCTTCCCAATTACACAAAAGCCAAATGCATGTAGGAATATACACTACAGCATTGCTTGCAACAGTAAAAAAACTGGGAAGAACCCAAATGTGGAATACAAAATGTGTTAATAATTTAGCCCTTCCACAGTGTGATACCCTCAACAGAAGCAACCTGGGAAGGGACTCCAGCAAGTGTATTGACTTGGTAAAATTTCCAAGACTGCTGTTAAGGAGAAAACAGGTTGGAATACAATACTATGATTGTAAACCCATAGGTAAAGGCCTGGAAGGTTGGTGTCCAAGGATCCCCCTATGGGGAGGGAAGATGGACTGGGCCAATGGGACTTTAATGGTCCATATTTAAATTTTTTATAAAGGGGTATCTATGGATTCTTGTGAATTTCTTTCAAGGGAAGAAAGAGCAAAGGGCATAAACTGGTAATTTACAAAATGGTCAATGAAAAATGTACATACTCACTGCTATTCAAGTGAATGCAAATTAAAAGATTGAGACACCCTTTATCCTTTTGCCTATCAAAACAGCAGACTTGAAACAAGTAACACCTATTAGTTAAGGAAGGGACACTTTTTGTTTAATAAAATGGATTTACTATAAGCATATTTAGGTAAGACAGCATACAGGGCTGAAAAGTACATTCACCATTGTACATTTCACACAAAGGTATAACGATACCTATGGGAAGCGGCTGTGGCTCAATCAGATGAGCTCCCATCTACCATATGGGAGGCCCTTGGTTGGCGTCCCAGGGCTTCCTTGTGAAGGCAGGCTCACCCGCCCGCTGCGGAGAGCCGCCTCAGCAAGGTGAGGCAACAAAAAAGGGAGACAGAGAGAACACAGAAGAGCCTGCAGCGAATGGAGACAGAGAACAGACAGCAAATCAGCCACAAGTGGGGAGAAGAAATAAAAAAAATAAATACAGACACAGAAAAATGTACAGCGAATGGACAAAGAACAGACAGCACGCAAAAAGCCGCAAGGGGGGGTGATAAAAAAAAAATACCTATGTTCAATAGTTTAGGAAAAATAAACATCACATAAACTACATAATGAAAAATGTCCAAGGACTTAAGAATCATTAAACTATAATATATTAATAATAAAAATAACTATTTGTATTTATTATATATAAAGAGGACCAAAGTTGGGCAGTGATACAGTCCTAGCTGCAGGCTTCCTTCTTTCCTCACCTTTCTTCTCAGAATTCCTCCACCCTCAAAAATACAACCCTGCAAACCACTTTCAAAACTCTGGTAACTCCACTGCATCTTGTCCTTTTGCTGTACATACACAGCAAAACTGCATCCCGTGTCAGTCTCAGCATATGCCTTTTCCAACACCTTATCCTAGCCCCTGAGCATTCCAAGTCCATCTCCAGCCACAGTCAACCGTTCCTTCTTCCCTTCCATCCATTTCACTATGGCTATTTTAAGACTTCACCTCTGGCCCGCAGAGGAAATTCTCTCAAATCCTCCTTCACTCCTCCCCTAAAATAATCTGAATCCATCCATCATTTGTTTAATAAGTCTTTTATCAAGTACTTGCTGCATGCAAACACTGGAATAGATTTTGGGGATACAGGAATAAAAAACCCACAGTTGCTGCCCCCAAGGAATTGATAAAACAGAAAAATGAAAAATGACAATTTTGTGTGATAAGTGTTAAAGCAGAAGTCAGTCCATGCAGCTTGGGGAACACAAGGTATGTGCTCCTAACCCCAAATGGGTGGGTCGGGTACCTAGAGCAGCCAGGAAGCCCAACTCGCTCAGCCACCTGCTCTGTCCTCCCAACCTTCAGGTGTCACTACTCAGTTATTCCCTTCTAAAAATGACTGTTCCTTCCTGTTGGCATAGAAACATCCTCAGTATTCCCTCATCTCTCAAAACCTCCTCTATCTAGTCCGTTTCCCTCTAGCCTCTATCCTGTTTTTTTTGGAAAGGGAACACCCTTATGGGTGCCACTCACATCGCCGGTGGAAATGGAAATAGGTAAAACTTTCTGGAGGACATGTAGTGCCATTAAAAACCTTAAAAAAGTGAACACCCTTTGACCCAGCGATTCTAATTTCAGGAATTTATCGTAGGGAAAGAATCATGGATGTGTACCATGATCTGTCTCAAATGATGTTCATCTGTTTAAAAACAAAGTACTGGAAACAATTTGAGTGTCCATTCAAATGAGATTTTTAAAAAATTATAGCATGGAGTGGTGCTCAAGCAGTTGAGTGCGTCTCCCACATGGGAGGTCCTGAGTTTGGTTCCCAGTGTCTCCTAAAGAAAAAACAAAATTATGGTGCAACACCAAATGTAATACTGCTAGGCAGCTATTTAAAACCATGTAATAATGTTATAAAATATTCAGTGATGGAAGCGGACTTGGTCCAATGGATAGGGCATTCGCCTACCACATGGGAGGTCCGCGGTTCAAACCCATGGCCTCCTTGACCCGTGTGGAGTGCTGATGCGCACAAGGAGTGCAGCCTGCCCAAGAATGGCGCTGCCCACATGGAGAGCTGACACAGCAAGATGACACAACAAGAAGAGACACCGATTCCCGGTGCCGCTGATAAGGATAGAAGCGGACACAGAAGAACACACAGCGAATGGACAAGTGAGGGAGGGGGGAGAGAAATAAAATAAAAAAAAAAAATTCAGTGACATGGGAAAATGTTCATGGTAGTTTAGTGTAGAAAAGTAGGGGACCAGATATTATGTGCAATAAGATCTTATTAATTCATAAATGCATATGCATAAAAATACCTGGGTGACTTCAGCTATACAACTATATAATTTGGACAATTATCTATTCTCTCTGACTCTCAGTTTCTATACCTGTAAAATGGATAAAATAGCTAACTCAGGCAGGGCTCCAAGAAATAATATATGTAAAGTGCTTAGCACAGAACCTGACACATAGTGAACTTTTAATATATGTGATGGTTATTATTATACAAGAGCATTCAACTGGATGATTTATTCACTCAATAAATATTGAAAGCCTTGTACCTACTGGTCTCTCTGGAACTCTGCTTGGTAAATCACTACTTGTTCTTCAAAATTCTCTTTAACTGGATTATGATGCAGCCCAGATTCTGAAAAATAAAAGCATTAAAGCTTAAAACCTAGAAGGTATAGGTATGCTAAAATTATAACAATACATTTCATCTCAGAAACACTGTTTTGTTTTGTTTTTTAAGATTTATTATTTATTTCTCTCCCCTTCCCCCTCCCCCCCAGTTGTCTGCCCTCTGTGTCCATTTGCTGCGTGTTCTTCTGTGACTGTTTCTATCCTTATCAGCAGCACCGGAAATCTGTATTTCTTTTTGTTGTATCATTGTGTCATCTTATGTCAGCTCTCCGTGTGTGGGGCGCCATTCTTGGGCAGGCTTCACTTTTTCGTGCTGGGCAGCTCTCCTTACGGGGTGCACTCCTTGTGCGTGGGGCCCCCCTATGTGGGGGGACACCCCTGCATGGTAGGGCACTCCTTGTGCGCATCAGCACTGTGCATGGGCCAGCTCCACACGGTCAAGGCCTGGGGTGTGAACTGCAGACCTCCCATCTGGTAGGCGGACACCCTATCCATTGGGCCAAGTCCGCTTCCCTCACAAACACTGTTGATCAAAAGAAGCCAGAGACCAAAGAGTATACAATGTATGGTTTCATTTATATAAAGTACAAAAACAGGCAAGGAAAACTATCTATGGTTACAGAAGTAGGGAGAATGGTTACTCTTTGGAGATTGGAGGCTGCAGGAAAACAAAGAGGTTATTTCTGTTACTTAATCTGGGTGCTGGTTCAGTTGGTGAAAAACACTGAGCTCTTCATGAATTATTTATGATAGTTTATTATCATAATTTTTGCCTGCATTATTTATTCCAATCACTAGTTTGCCAAAAACATTTGTATGTTTTTAGAACTTTTTAAAAAAGACTTATTTTATTTATTCCTCCCCACCCTGCTGTCTGCTCACTTTGTCCATTCCCTCTGTGTTCTTCTGTGTCTGCTTGTATTCTCACTAGATGGCTCCAGGAACCGATCCAGGGACCGATCCTGGGACCTTCTGGAATGAGAGAGAGGCAATTACTCTCTTGCGTCACCTCAACTCCCTGTTCTGCTACATCTTATTTTTTCTCCTCTGTGTCTCTTCTTCCGTTATCTTGCGGCACCAGCTCTCCGTGTGGGCCAGCTCGCCACACAGGCCAGCTCACCTTCACCAGGAGGCCCTGGGCATCAAACCCTGGACCTTCTATATGGTAGACGGGAGCCCAATTGGTTGAGCCACACCCATTTCCCTAGAATTTTCTGAATTGCAAAAATATGTTTAAGTTCTTGAAAGCTGAACTTCACCCCACGCCCCCCACCCCCCTTTAGGCTCCTGCTTTTCTTGTGCCATAAACCTGTGCGGAATCTGTGTCTTGAAGGATCCAGGAAGGGGTTGAGGCATCATTGCTCTCCTGACAAAGCCTTCCTTGAAATGCTTTCCCGTCGACTTTATCAGGATCCCACCTTAACTGGAGTCGCACTCTTCCGGCACTGGACGGTGACTAGATTGTCTTCTCGTCTGTCTCTCTACCCCTAGCCCTTAACTGAACTCTTGGAAGTCAGAGAGACTAGTTTTTAGGAACACCGCTAACCTGGAGCTCCGTGCGCGCTTCAAAGCAGTAATGAATCTAATGAAGCCGGGAAGCCGGGAGCAAGGCCTGAAGAACAAGGCTAGGAAGAGAGAAACTTCGCATGGTCTCTACCGGGCAACACGAACCCGCGCAGCTTTACAGGCGCGAAATTTCGCCCCTCTCCCAAGGACCTCTTCGGACTCTTACCACCCCGCCTGGGCTCCGCCTCTCACCGCTGGGCCGCCTACTACCCCGCCCACCAGGCGTGGCCCTGACCCGGGAGAGCCAGGATCCCGCCAACAATGACTCCGCCCCTCCTTCCGCTTAGAAACCTGTTCCTTTTAAAGATACATTTACGTCAGTCCGCATTACGTAGCTTTGCGTCATCAGTGCAAGGCGTGGAGGCGGGACTTCCTATTCCTGGTTCTAACAACTTCCGGAAGAAGCCGGAAGACCGGACCCTGGACAGAGTCCGGAGTTGCCAGTCCCTCCCCCGGCCCCAGCCCGACCCCTACAGAAAAGCGAGGCCTGGGGCCCTCCCGGCGAAGTCAAAACACTTAAGTCTGGCCGCTTCAGGTGAGGACTTCTTTCTCCATCCAGGCCGAATACTAGGCCAGTCCCCCTTTAATTTCCCATGACTCCCCGCGCCCTCAGGCCCCGCCCTCAGGCCCCCAGCCCCGCCCCGTAGTTTGAGGGGTGTGGATGGTTTGTGACCCCCTCACCTGACCGTACTCCTCAAGGACTGGGAGAGCTGGACTTGGGCGGGGCTGCCGGCACCCGCCAGCCTTTCGGCTGTGGTGGGCCCACGGGCCCCACTCCGGCGTCGGGGGAATAGGGTCGCTCAAACGCGCGCTTCGCCTCAGAAAAGGCTGGGCCGGGAGCCCCTTTTCACCGCGCGGCCAGAGTCGCTCACAGGCTGCAGAGAAAGCAAAGCCCACTGAGGCAAGAGACCTGGAGTCCTACGGGGCCGGTCCCCGCGAAATTGCCCAGTGTCTCTGCCAGTCGTTTCGCCTGTGTTCGCCGCAGTTTCCTTTTCTGTAAATCGGAGTTAATGACACTAACCTGTTTGCCATCAGGGGTTAGTAGTGATAAATAATTGCCACTGTTTTCTTACTGAACATTCGCAAAGTGCCAAGCACTGTACTAAGTATGTTGCTTCGATTATTTCACGTCATCTTCAAAACAGCCTTATGAGGTAGGTACCATTTCTAATCCCATTTTACTGATGAGAAGGCTGAGGCTCTGAGGAAGTTGTCCATGGTTACATACTAGTAAGAGACAAAACTGGGATTATAATTAGTTTTTTTTTTCCTGACTCCAGGGTCGGTGTGCAAAATAAGGATGCAGAAACTACTCAGATGTTGATTTGTTCCACAAATATTCTTTGAGCAACTACTGTGGCATATGCTGGGTACTATGGTACAAAGAGAAATGCATATGATCCTGGTCTAACAGGAGTCTAGTGAAGAGAGATGGACAGGTAGATAAGTATAATGAAGTTTTATAGATGCTGTGAGAATAGTCTGATAATGATAATCACCGGACTGGATTTACCCAGGGACAACTGTGAAAGTAGGAGATTCTTTAAGGGAAAGAATAGATACTCCAAGGAGAAGCAGAGATCTTTCCTGCCTTTTTAAGAACCTGCCAAGGGAAAACCTTCACAGTACAAGAGGAGAGATTGAAATAAGGATCATGAGAGCTGTTCTGAAGGCTTTTCTAAATCATTTCCATTAGGGTAGTGGTTTTTGCAGTTATGAGTGCATGGTGACCCAGGAAAGTGGCATTTCTGGTGTCTATCCCACTTTGGCCCCCCCCCCCCCCCAAAGCTGGCCAAAAGGGTTTCAGAGGAGGCAGACTTAATGTTTGCTTCATAATGTCTACTGATGACTCCTAAAGAGTTGTTCATTTGGGGTGGGCTGACTCTGTTTCTGATGATTGGTTAACTTTGCCTTTCACCATCAGGGCTTGGGTCTGTGACGATGAATGAGAGGGTTCAAGTGAGACAATCTGGCAAAGAGGGTTTGCACAATGCCTCTAAAGGGGCTGCAAAAATAAAATAATCCAAGTTTTTTGGTCTCTCTGAAGCTGCCTTGGAGGCTTCTCAAGGGACACATTTGCTTGAACAAGTGATAAAAATCCTGGAGAAAGTCAGGGCTCAAAAAAGCAAATGCTCTCTCTATACCCCCCAAAAAACCAGCAAACAGTAGGTGCAGCAGCAAGGCTATGAGATTTTCATGATGACCCATGTTTGTTGGAGGGGCTGGGATGTGAGAGAGGAAGTTTCAAATGGAGGCCAAGGGTAAGTCTTTAGTTTCAGATAGGGGCCCACAGTTAGGAAGGTTTGTTTCCCCTTCTACAGGACACTGAACTCCATTTTCCTGCAGGGCTGGGCCATTTAGAACCTAAACAAACTACAAACCTGGTTGCAACCCTCAGGCCCTGCTGATGCTATCCCCCTTTGTTCCTGCAGTGTGGACCAGTCAGCAGCCAGGCCATGGAGCTCTCTGATGCCACCCTCATTGAGGGTGTGGGTAATGAGGTGACGGTGGTGGCAGGTGTGGTGGTGCTGATTCTAGCCTTGGTCCTAGCTTGGCTCTCTACCTACGTAGCAGACAACGGTAGCAATCAGCTCCTGGGCACTATTGTGACAGCAGGTGACACGTCTGTACTCCACCTGGGGCATGTGGACCATCTGGTAGCAGGCCAAGGCCCCCCAGAGTCAACTGAACCCCCCCATCCATCAGAGATTAATGACGAGAAGGCTGAAGAGGCTGATGAAGGTGGGGGAGACTCCACAGGGGAACCTGGAGCTGGGGGTGATGTTGAGCCCAGCCTCGAGCATCTGCTTGACATCCAAGGCCTGCCCAAAAGACAAGCAGGCCCGGAGAGTGGCAGTCCAGAGGTCCCCCTGAGATCTGAGGATAACACCTGCCTCCCTCCCAGCCCCGGCCTCATCAATGTACGCCTCAAATTCCTCAATGACACCGAGGAGCTGGCAATAGCCAGGCCAGAGGATACTGTGGGTGCCCTGAAGAGGTGAGTGGGCTAGAAAGTGGGAGGCTGCTTATGCCCATGCCCCCAGCCACTGGTTGCCTCCAATGAGGCTGGTACAGAAGGGGCAGGTCCAGCTCCTACCAAGGGTGGTTGGGGTACTTCCTTAACAGTGTACCCTTCATTTTCCCCCCACTGCCCCGTTTTGTTAGTTCAGGCCTGATGGTCTTCTCATTCCTTGTCCTTTTTCTGTTTTTCCTTCTGTCTTTTTTTATCCTTACAGCAAATACTTCCCCGGACAAGAGAGCCAGATGAAACTGATCTACCAGGGCCGCCTGCTGCAGGACCCAGCCCGCACACTGCGTTCACTGAACATAACTGACAACTGTGTGATCCACTGCCACCGCTCACCCCCAGGTTCAGCTGTTCCAGGCCCCTCAGCCTCCCTCGGCCATTCCTCAGCTACTGAGCCACCCAGCCTCGGCGTCAATGTGGGCAGCCTTATGGTGCCTGTGTTTGTGGTGCTCTTGGGTGTGGTCTGGTACTTCCGAATCAATTACCGCCAGTTCTTCACAGCACCTGCCACTGTCTCCCTGGTGGGGGTCACTGTCTTCTTCAGCTTCCTAGTATTTGGGATGTATGGACGATAAGGACATAGAAAATGAAAGGCATGGTCTTCCTCCTTTATGGCCTCCCCCCTTTCCTAGACACAGCCGGGCCTAAGGGCCTGGGAGGGAGGGGCGGAAAGGATGTGGGTACCTCCACCATAGGACAAAGGAGGCAGGTACAGGGCTTCCCCTTCATGTCCACAAGGGTACAGACTTACCTTCTGTACAAGCACAACTCAGGTATAAATGAGGTCATCTTCCCTCACTTTCTAGGGTCCTAAAGTTCAGAGCTGATGGCCCAGCTCAGCAGGGAGCCTGGGCTTGAGGATACCTTCCCAGCTAAGGCTCTAACTTTTCCTGGTATCCTGCATGTCTGCTCCCCAGCCCCCCAGGGCCACCTCCCAAGACAGCTCAGCATGTCCCCAGCATACTTCTATAGGGAACCTGGAGCATCCTTCAATTCCTTAGTCAAGTATCAATTTTTTTGAGACTAAAATGACACAGGCAGGAATGAAGATTATGCCAGCTTTCCCTAAAGGCACCTAGTCTTCCTCCTCTATAGCAGAAAATAGGGCATTCTCCACATTCTGGACAGTTTCCAGTATTCTCCCTTTTTTCAAAGCACTTTGCCTTTTTTTTTTTTTTTTAATAGTTCTTTATAGAGCCCAGTCAGGAAAGGGATTGGGGCACAAAGCCAAGCCCCCAACATTGGGAGAGGCCAGGCCACAGCTGCTGCTACCCTAGCTGGAGGCTGTGAAAGACAGCACTGGCCCTCAGCCAGTGTCCTACCCTGCCCAGTTCCAAGGACGAGCCCTGGATATGGAGGACTGGGCCCTAGGCCCCTGCCTCTGGGGTTCTTGGATGGAGGGTTAGTCTGAATAAAGTTCCATTTTGTGGCTATGAAGCCTTCTGTGACCTTAAGAGAATGGCTTTGCTCTCCCCCAGCAACATGGTAATGAGGGTGGGGAGGCTGGGTTACCAACGGGAGATGCAGTTTATTTACACCAGCAGCCATGAGGGCAGGGGGGAATACACAGCGTTTACAAAGTTAGCTACCTGTACAGGATGGATTACATATGCAAAAATAAAAATCTCAAGACCACAGGACAGCGTGAGCCCCACCCCCCTCCCCCAATGACCCCAGCATGCGGTAATGCCAGGCGGGTGGCCCCTGGGCATGCGGGGGGGAGTGATGCATGGAAGGAAAAGCCACCGGCCATGGAAATTAGTACAGAACCCCCCCACACACTCAGACACATGATAGGATACAGGGTGGACAACACCTAGCTGGGGTGGGAAGGATGGGAATTGAAACCCACACAGCCTGCTGTTAGAGGGAGGGGAGTGGGGAGCTCCTAGCCCCTGTTCAACTACATGGTAGGGGATACTCTCCCCAGAAGGAAAGAGGTTTGTTCCCTCAGGATCCCTGCTGGACCAAGCCCACCTCTTACCCAGCCTGGGCAGGGGGCTCTGCCCTGAGGGTGGGCCAAGGAACAATGGGGAAGTTCATGTGGACAAACCAGTTCCCAAACTTCCCGCTTCCTCCTCCAATCAGAAAGGGGAAAGGGAGAGGCCAGAGGGGAAAGGGTGAATTAGGGCCTGAGCTGAAGTTTCCTCTCAGAAGGGAGAGTGGCTTTCCTCCCTTCACCTTCAACCTACTCCCAAGACATCTGGAAGCAGGCTGGATCCTCCTTTCCCTCTGGCTTCCCTTTAGAGGGAAAAGGGTATGGAGGGTCAAGAATAGAGGAGCCCAGCCCCAGGGTTTATTCTAACTCCTGCCAGAACTCGTTTGGCTTTTTAAAAAATAATCACAATTCTTGGGTTAAAAACCAATTTGTAACCAAGTATTAGCCACCATCAGAACCATGCCAGGGGGACATTGGGGTTCCAGACAGTCTTGCAGCCCTGTCTCTGTTGTTCCCTTAATCCTCTGAGGTCCCTAACCCAAATCAGTTCAAACAGTCCTGGGTACTGACTACCCAAATGTGGGATGGCTCCTCCTGAGAGGAGGGCAGGGGACACATCCAGCAAGTGCCAGAGAACATGGCTCAGGGTCAACTCCATCCCTGTGTCAGTCAACTCTGCTCCCAGCACCAGACGGTGGTGCTCCAGCTCGGCTCCTGGGAGGGGGGTTGCCTGCGTGGAGGTGGGAGAGTACATCTCAGGATGTAGACCAGGCAGGTGGGTGTGCTGGCATGACAGTGCCAGAGGGGCAATGCCTAGGCATGATGCCCCTTCCCACTCCACTGACCCAGAGCACAGAGACTACCCTCTCTTCCCACCCTGCTCCTAGCAAAG